>NC_139631.1:11608173-11705673 GCF_964638095.1 Poromitra crassiceps | reverse complement strand
GTAGCCTACAGTACCTGGTTATGGTTTGGGTTAGGGTTAAATAAGTAAACAGGTAGCCTACAGTACCTGGTTATGGTTTGGGTTAGGGGTTAAATAACAAAAACATTAAATGTCACGGTTGATCAAGACTTTGGAGGCAAATGTTTACACCCTCTGCCACCCCCGACCATGTGACCAATGTTTTATTCTCACACTCCTGTGGCAGCGATTTCAGATGTTGTGGGAGTTCTATGGCAGTCTATTGGACTATCCTGCATGTCTATTGGACTACCCTGCGTGTCTATTGGACTACCCTGTGTTATTGGACTACCCTGCATGTCTATTGGACTACCCTGCATGTCTATTGGACTACCCTGCATGTCTATGGACTACCCTGTGTGTCTATTGGACTACCCTGCATGTCTATTGGACTACCCTGTGTGTCTATTGGACTACCCTGCATGTTGGACTAAGTGGCGTGGATGAGTCTTTCAGCAGAAGGGCGTGTGAGAGAGGACAGGATCTTTGTGGAAGGAGGAGGATTTGACATGCAGTTTGGCGGATGTGGGGCTCGAGAGAATGAGTGGGGTGAAAGATCACGCCAAGGTTGTGTGCCTGGGAGGATGGGGAAACAGTGGTGCCATCAATGATGAGTGTGGCTTTGTTGATTTGACTGAGGGTGGACTTGGAGCCGATAAGGCTTTTAGTTCTGTTCAACTACCTGTTTTCTGAGGCAGTAGCATTTTGGGAGAAGTGTTACAATGATGTGTATTTTGTAATGTAATTTGAATGAAGATTGTTTGCTTTAGCTCGCTCCTTCTGTTCCTGAGATTAGAAACATTTAGCAGAGCCGATGCCAGTTAAGTATCTCTTGTGCGTTGTTTGTGGTGCATCTATGTCATTACCATTTTCATTTTAATTTATATTAATGTTCTCTTAGGGTGATTTTTTTTTATGTAACAGATGTTGCTGATGGACTTAAAATTAATTTTCTTCTCCAATTGCCTCGAGTCCAGTCCGTCCTTTGTGTGTCCGCATTACTTCAGTGGTTCTCAACGTGGGGGTCCACCAGGGATCCCTGAGGGGGTTCTAGGGGGTCCTCAGCAAATTGATGAATTCATTATTTCATCAACACAATAATTTAACACAATTAGATAATGTAGAAGACTATTTTGGTCATAGTTTAGTTTAGTTATTTCTCTATATTACAATACAGATAGTCATGGAATTCTGGACAAAATCAGATCTAACAATTCTCAGATTTGGGTCCGAGAGACAAAATCATATCATATGGGGGTCTGTGGCCCCCATGTGTACTGATATGAAAAAGGTTCAGGAGAATTACTGCTTTCAGATAGGATCACATTTACAGAGCAAAAACCACATGAGAGAAAAAATAAGGGAGACGATTATTTGGATCAAGTCTAGCCGTCATCTGTCCCCGTCACACTCCTCCCATCTCTGATTGAATCTTTCTCTTTCTTTGGTCTTTCTCTCCCTCACATCATCTCTCCCTTTGTCTCTCCTCTGCCACCAGTCCCCATCTCTCTCTCTCTCTCTCTCTCTCTCTCTGTCTGTCAGTGGTCCCCTTCCTCTCTCTCCCTCTCCTCCTCTGCCCCAACAAGTGTCTTATATTTCCAATGGTGATTCAGCTCATAAATCTTGATAAAGCCACAGGCTGTTCCGTTTGGGAGGAACAGGAAACTCCTCCAGGAGTAGCAGCAGACAGAGGATGAGGAATGGCTCCCGTTCACCAGGTTGTCCTTTTTTTCTGCTTTTCATTTCCACAATGTCCTCTGGGAAACTGAGTTCCTCTGTATTCAGAGCATGCATGATGCATGATGTGTGCGTGTACTGTAGACACATATTCACACTCGGGGTGTGGAGATGCTATTTTATTTGTAGAGTGAAATATGAAAAGAAAATCCCAAATTCCCATTTCCCCCCTCCTTGTAATCAGTGCCCTTTTGAAATATTAAACTTGTGGTTTTACAACATATTAAAAATCACAATAATTAAATATGAAAAACAGTATGTATGATGAATATGGAGCATGGGGCAGTGGTGGCCCAATGGTTAGAGAAGCGAGCTTGTGACCGGAAGTTGTCGGTTCAATCCCCGGGACCGGCAGGATAAATCTGGGTGGGGAAAGTGAAAAGTCAGCGCTTGCCCCCCCCTCATTACCACCACTGAGGTGCCCTTGAGCAAGGCCCTTAACCACAACTGCTCCAGTGGAGCTGATCAGTGGTCAGCAGATCAGACTGTGGTTGTACTGGTCAGCTTCCATGTATGAATGTGAACAGGGCAATCCTGAAAAAGAGAGGATTGCTCTCAGTGAGACTCTCCCTGTATAAATAAAGGTAAAAAAACAAATAAAGCTTCTGTGAAATAAAGCATGTGTACGGCACAGAGAATTATGTTTTGTATAATCTGTCTAAGAAAAGGCGGTCTCTATGTGCTCAAATCAGAGCATACTTGGCTTTCATATTGAGACAGGCCGATTTGTGGGCACTGCTGAGGAGGATAGACTGTGCAGTCTGTGTGAACTTAAGGAAGTTGAAAACGAAACGCACTTTGTATTCTATTGTCCCTTCTATAATACTATCAGGCAGAGTTTTTTTTAATAAGGTAGACAAAGAAAATGAATTTGTGTGGTTGGAAGACTGGTTGGAATTCATACGGCTCTTCCAATATGAAACTTTTGCATTTGCCACTTTCTTAGAAAAGGCTTGGTTGATGAGGAGGATTCAAATGTATAGATAAAATAAGAAACATAAAATGTATATATTGTGTGTAACTGTGTCATATAATCCCATGTGGGATGGGCCACAATGTGGCATGACACGCAAATAAAATAATTATTCATTCATTCATTCATTCAATAAAAAACAAAAAACAAATTTTTTTTAGCTACATGTAGCTATGTGACATCACCCAATTGGTTTGTGGACTCCTGAGGACATAAATCAAGTGAGAAGTAGGGTCATTTTCCCATTGACATCCATACACACAAACACACACGCACAGACGCACATACACACAGACAGACGCACAGACGCACACACACAGACAGACGCACGCGCGCACACATGCACACATCTCCCTGTAGTGGCAATGATGTCACTAACCAGGTGCAGCAGTAAGGGATTATCCACTAATGAGTGCCTGTCATCCCCTTAAAAACCTGTAATTGTCCAACATCATTACCAAAGAGCTTTGTGTTGAGAGCAGTCTCCACCATCATTGTTCTGCCATGTGTTTTCTTTGTAAGTTGATGTTTCTGTATTTCCTGTGAGCAACAGTTGCTCTTCCTGTCTGCCTTGACAACTGTGGAAATGACATGTTCTTGTTAATAGTATGGTATTAAGGCAGAGAGTGGGTAGTTAGTAGCAGTCTTACTGAGGCTTCATGGCTGATAGAGAAGCATTGTTTCCATGTGTGGAAAACATTGGAAGATGGTGAAATATTGGGCTGCAAACCGATGTGAGAAATGAAACAGAACCACATTTTCAATAAGCCCTATATTTATCATATTTAGGATAGAATAGAATCAGAATCAGCTTCATTGGCCAAGTATGTATACATACAAGGAATTGGGCGCCAGTTTGGTTTGCTCTCAAAGTACACACATACAGAGGAAAAGAAAGAAAGAAAAGTATGCTCAAGTCAAAAACAGGCAAGGCAAAAAGGGTACATTTAGACATTAGCAAAATTTACAGTAGCTACTATATTCAATAAGTGTGGTGTAAAGTGTCTATTTTAAATGCGTATATGAAGGAATGTAAATTTACAGTAACATTGTACAGAGTAGTTCCCAGCGAATCTCGAATGATATTTTTGCTAGAAATGAATTCCTAATAGGTCTGCTGGGAAATGTGAAGATTTACCTTTTGCTTTTTATGCCTCAGTCGGCGATAGCCGTGACCGAAGGACTTATGTTCCCGGGTTGTCCACGTCCCGTGATCGTTAACGCAATATCTCAGGGAATTTCATCAAATTTGGCTCAAAGGCCCACTTGGACTCAAGAATGAACTGATTAGAACCAGTACAAGAAATACTTTATCCTACTTGCTAGTACTGCAGTTAAAAAATGCATACTGATCAACTGGAAATCACAAGTATCTCCATCACAGAGACACTGGATTAACGAGCTTGTCTTACTGTACTCCAGAGAAGATATTGTATAATGTAAGAAAGAAACCTGCAACCTTCCAGAAAATTTGGGGGCCCTTTATCGATATGCTACCGTCTCTAAGAACAGGTGACCATAGCTAATTAGCATCTCTACCTGGACCAAACCTAATTTTAGTGAATGCTAGAAAATGTTTGTATGTACGTATGTATGTATGTACAGTGTTTCCCATACATAAAGGAATTTGTGGCGGGCCGCCACAATAATATTTTGACCGCCACAATAAGATGTTGACCAAAAAAAAAATTTTTTTTTTTTTTTTAACAGTGCACCTGAACGCAACATGCAAGATATCCGCTGAATAAGTGTCCAATAAATGTTCATGTCATTCTGGCCAATACTTCTGTTATAGCATTTCAGTCTGGAATATGGAATATCTTTCAATAATCTATGATTTAGCTGCTAAATTGTCAAATACCGCCATCTGCTCGCTACCCAGGCACTTATGTATGTACTTAACCCAACTAACTTAACCTAACTAACTATCCGGTGTGCACAACACTGTCAGCCTAAACTCCGGCTGACACCCCAAAAACCTACAATCCGCTACAGAAAAATGTATATTGTTTGTTTATTAACTGGCCCCTCGCCTTCTATCATTTCACGAAAGTGGCAAAGCAAGTTGAGTATCCCTGACCTATAGGGAGAAATTTAGTTTGTCATTGTAAACCCACAGCACAGTAATGATGACATGTTCTTCATAGATCTAGCCTTTTAATTTTGCTCTTAAGCTTTCTCAAAGTACACCAAATTCATGCATTTTACTTTAAAATGTTTAAAAAAATCTCCGCGGGGGTGCATGCCCCCGCACCCCCCTAGGGGGTCTGCGGTCCCCCACCACAAATTCTCAAAATCCTGTGGGAAACACTGATGTATGTATGTATGTATGTATGTATGTAGAGATCCATACAAGGGAGATGGGTGGGGGTTAAGTTAAGTTAAGTTAAGTTAAGTTATCCTTTATTTATCCCCTTGGGGAAATTCATCCTCTGCATTTGACCCATCCTCTACTAGGAACCTTCCTAGAACTAGGAGCAGTGGGCAGCCACTGTGCAGCGCCCGGGGACCAACTCCAGTTATTTTGCCAGTACCTTGGTCAGGGGCACTGACAGGAGTATTAACCCTAACATACATGTCTTTGATGGTGGGAGGAAACCGGAGCACCTGGAGAAAACCCACACGGACACGGGGAGAACATGCAAACTCCACACAGAAAGGACCTGGGACGGACCGGGGTTCGAACCCGGGACCTTCTTGCTGTGAGGCAACAGTGTTAACCACTGAGCCACCGTGCGGGGGAGGGATGGGGTTGTGATTTATTTGTTTATTTTGTCTTGTTTTATTTTACGCAATGTGCGTGTGCTCAAGCAGAGATGTTTATGGATCTGTAATATTGTCAACGAATGAGCAACTGTACGAAAAATAAAATAAATCTTGAAAAAAAAGAAAAAAAGAACTGATTAGATGTTGGTGATCAAAGGTCAAAGTTCAAGGTCACTGTGACCTCACGACCGCCTGTTCCATGCTTGTTAATGTGATATCTCAGAAATGCCTTGAGGGAATTTCTTCAAATTTGGCTCCAACATCCACTTGGACTCAAGGATGAACAGATTTGATTTTGGTGGTCAAAGATCAAAGTTAAAGGTCACTGTGACCTCAACGACCACCCGTTTGGGCAAAATGGATTTGGGAGAGAGGTGTTCATGTGGACAAATAAAGAATGTTCATTTTGTTGGGACTTTATTTTTTGCAGCGCCACTGTGACCACACACACACACACAACACCATCCACAACACAACACAACACAACACAACACAACACAACACACACACACACACACACACACACACACACACACACACACACACACACACACACACACACACACACACACACACACACACACACACACACACACACACACACACACACACACTGTGGAGTCCACAGTCCAGGTAATGAAAAAAAATCCATTTAGACAGTTTTCAGTTGACCACATTCACATTTTATTTCCCATGTCTTCATTGTAAGCTTAATTTTTTTGTGTTACAATCAGCTTAAAATGGTTTTGCTATCTCAGCTTGTTTACCCCACCAAAACAAAGAAAAACAAAATAAAACATTTCACACCTTTAGCTGCCCAGCACTACGGGGGACATAAAATGTACTAACAAACACAGACACACACTTCTCATAGTACTACAACAGCACATTGTTTCATCACGTTACACATCATTTGTCTCACACACACACACACACACACACACACACACACAGGAAGAGAGATAGAGGCGAAGAAGGAGAGAGACTGGGAGGAGGGAGAGGGAATGATTTGAGGGGGAGGAGTAGAGTGAAAGAGGGAGAGTGCAAATGAGAGCGAGGAAGGCATAATGAGTTGGGGGGCGATCAAACGGAGAGAAAGATCATTGGTTGAACTGAGTAACACATGCGCAGACACACTCACACTCAAATGCCTCATATACATACAGGTTGCATCCCAAAAATATGACTTAATAAATTAGAAAATAAAAACAACACAAAATAGCCATGCGCTAACTGTACAAACGCAACGGAAAATGTATCTCTCCACTTCCATGAACGAAATAATACAACAAACTGACTACTTTTTTTTAGTCTCAGTATAAAGCACCATCCTTTGTTTATACAGGGGTCTCTCACACGCAAATCCACTAAGCTTACACACAGATTAGTGAGAGAAAAACAAAACAGAAAAACAACATTCCAGTATCATTTTTAAAAGAACATTACAACAACATTAACATCAGCTTTGGGCTGGGCTATGATATGAGAACTTCAAACTGGTGAGGTGACTTAAGTTGAGGTTTGCAAAATGTGACATTTTGTTCTTGTATTGTGATGGTTCACATATGCGTGTCTGTGTTTTACGTGTATACAGTATATCCAAAGTGCAAAAGGGTTTTCTGCTTTTTGCAGCTCATGCTATTTCTGCGTTACTGCTATACTTGTTTGCTGTAACATTATATTTTCTAGAATGAAAATGTGAAAACATGACCAGTGTGTGTGAATACTATACATCCTGTCTTTACATTGCAACTGATAATTCAGTGGAGTTACGACCAAGACACTCAACCAAAACCTTTCTGTGCTGGTTTGTGGCATGTGCGTCTATATGTGCATTTCATGTATTGTACCATATTAGGTTTTGCCTCCTTAAAGATGTGAACAGTCTATAGTTGTGTATTTTAAATAAATGTCAGTCTTGGATAAGCAAGAGTACAGCAAGTGAGGTCACAACTCGGGTGCAGCTCTTCAGAGTAGGGTCTAGGTGGGACACTGGGGATGACATTAGCTTCAGAGTAGGGTCTAGGTGGGACACTGGGGATGACATTAGCTTCAGAGTAGGGTCTAGGCGGGACACTGGGGATGCCATTAGCTGTAACCAGTGGGCAAGCTCTGCCCCTTTCCCCCAAAGATGCGGAAGTCTTTGTTTAAGCTGTAATTCCTCGCATGGCCACTTGAGGCAGGACTCAGATGTCCCACGATTTTGGTCTATATAGCTAATTTCACGTTTTCATAACAACTGTAGGGGGGGGTCATATAATTCACGCCCGTTTGGAGTGAAATAGATGATAGAAAAGGGGGTGATTGACAGATCGCTTCTCCAGTGATCGCACAGCTTGAAGATCAAGGACCAATAGCAGGCTCTGGGAAACCCCCATGTCACGTGAGCTGCGGAAGGACTCAACCCATTCCCTCCCACTCTGTTGACGAAAAATCAAGATGGCAACGGCCAACGAATCAACTCCAAATGGGAGAGACCAAAATGAATGGGATAGCTTTGTCCATATTTTTTAGGTCAGTGGCTGTAACCCCCTAGCTAAAGCAAAACTCTCCACCTGACTCCAAATAAAAAAAAGCCTGTCTTCACTATCTATGATATAGAATTGTCTGGTCATCACTAGATCCCATCTGGACACCACCGCCCTGGCTTGTCGGGGAGAGGGGAAGCAAGGACGGAAGGACGAAGAGGACGGCAGTCAGGAAGGAAATAAAATAAATATGAATGCAGGTTGGTTGGATGTGTGTCAGTTAGTTTGGTTGTTCCAGTTTCCCTCAATTGCCACTGGTGTAAAAAAAACAACAACAACACTGGGTCAGGACCCAAAGATGGGTCCCAGGAAAATTAAAATGGCCACTTGTTATATTATGCTACCACAGCCTGTTCAGGGAACGTCAAGGTAGGCTGTCAAATGAGTTGCTTTACAGTCTCACTGGGTTCAAGTTAAGGAGCGGCAGTCAGAGTGCCTGTCGTTTGATGTTCTGGCTAGCTAAGTGAATCTCAGAGGCTATATGGTGTCTGAGGTCAGGGGTTAAAGTTCAGAGTTCATGGAGGTTATAGTGTCATGGCGACTCCTGGGTCAATCATTCATTTAAATCCATCCAGCTCCTTAGTGAGGATTTATTCTAGCCTTCCTGCAGTGACAGGTAGGTGGGGCGTGCCCCTTCAAGAGCAACGCATGTGGCTCCAATGTGCCAACCAGATCCATCCATCTGGAAGAATCGTACCGGAAGCCATTTCACATCGAGACCAACCGATGTTTACCCCAGGTGTGTCGCAAAGTGGTGCCCTGTATAGTGATATATAGTGCATATAACAGGGTGTAGCAAGGGTTGGGGGTGGGAAGCTAACCTCTTTATTCACCGGCTGGAGTGACAAGTAGGTTCAAAATATTTTCGATTGGAAAACGACAATCCGAAGAATGTCTGGTTATATACCAATGTGCCAGGTGTTGAGGAGATGAACACATCAGCCACAGTAAATAAATTAAGCATTATTTGCCTGGTGTTAGTTCCCCCCCCCTGGCCCAGTGGTGGGTGTGATGTGTGGGGGTTAGTCCCTGGCCCAGTGGTGGGTGTGGTGTGTGTGGGGGTTAGTCCCTGGCCCAGTGGCGGGTGTGGTGTGTGTGTGTGTGGGGGGGGGGGTTAGTCCTTGTGGTTGGTCTCCGCGTCAGACAGATGCTCGAGGTGAACAGGGTTGTCGTGGACGTCGGTGGCGTGCTCGTTGTCAGGGTCGGGGTCGTCGTCGTTGCTCTCGGCACTGTAGTCTACCTCCTCCAGGAAGGAAGGCTCGTCCTCATCCATCACGTAGGTGGTGGGGCTGCTGCTAGGCAACAACAAACGACAACATCAGCATCACGTACGTATGACTGACAGATCCCTGTAGGTTGATGATAAAAAATAAAATGAATGACTGCTGTGACAGGGAAAATGTGTATCTCCATCATCAAGCCAGCTTTTAGGAAAACTGGTGCATTTCCCCATTGATGCCTATGCAATTGTTTGTTTTATTTTAAAATGAATTTCAAATGGGTTTCATGCTGCTAGGAATTTACTTGTGACATCGGACATTGATTGGCATTCATTTGAATGGCTGTCCTTTCAAAAGAACAATTTTGAAAAAGAGATGACACGCAGCATGTGATATTAGCATCTTTTCCTGTCACATCCCTAACCCATCTCAACGCTCTCTTTATCTGTCTCTCATGCTTTCCACAGTGACCACTGAAATCAACGGAATGCAATAATAATAATAAAAACAACGAAAGAACGTCATATATCAAACCCATTTCATTTAGAAAAGAAACTCGCACAGTACAGTTCTCCAACAACACACTGAAATATAGCAGAATGTAACACAGGCAAAAAAATACATTCTAATTGAATGTGAGCTGCTAGTGCTAACAAACGGTGCTTGTGTGCCGTCACTGGTCAGACTGGTTTTCCCGTCTCCCTCTGGGTCTTAATGCTTAAATGCTTGCTGCTTCTTTGAGGTTTTAGTGGCTTTAGTGGCTTTTTAATGGTGTTAATGGTCTGAAATGTGATCCCTGGGAGACAGTCGATCAGGGGGCTCAGACACTGCTCTCCCACCATGCTCTCTTCCAGTGTGTGTGTGTGTGTGTAAGAGAGAGAGCAAGAGAAAGAGAGAGCGAGAAAGCAAAATTGTGTGTGATTGAGTATATGTACAGTAAGTGTGTATGTTTGTAACTGTGTGTGTGTGTGTGTGTGTGTGTGTGTGTGTGTGTGTGTGTGTGTGTGTGTGTGTGTGTGTGTGTGTGTGTGAGTGTGTGTGTGTGATGGTATAATAGTCTGGAGGATGGACACATAATGTTGTCCAAAGAGATAAAGACAGAGAGAGTCGTGATCCCAGAGTGAAAGATCCTCAACCATTAACGGCCATTATAGAAATGCTGCCACCCACCCACGCCCCCTCTCTCTCATACACGCACACGCACACGCACACACACACACACACACACACACACACACACACACACACACACACACACACACACACACACACACACACACACAATCACAAACATAAACACACAACCTTACACATCAATGTCCTCTCAGTGCCTGCCTTTTAACTCATTGTTGTGATGACCGATTAAATGATAAGTGGTACCATAGCAAACTCCACAAATAAGCCATAAAGCTGCGATGGGAGCGGCCAAAACCCAAAGGATGCTCACGCAAACAAACACACACACACACACACACACACACACACACACACACACACACACACACACACACACACACACACACACACACACACACACACACACACACACACACACACACACTTTATGAGTCTCTTAGTGATCAGACACATAAATGATAAATGAATATATCAATATGAGAGGAGAGTAGGCTACTGTAGTAGAAGAGAGAGAGACAATGAGAGACAGAGAGAGAGAGACAGAAAGAGAGACCTGAGTCTTAAGTGGTGGCGAGTACAAAGCCATCCTTCTACGTCGAGCGCTTTAACAAAGCTTTGGAAGAGAGATGGCCGAGGATTGAAGATATAAATGAAATAACCTGTGTGGTCAGAGCTTGGTTTTGGGCCAGGTTTAATCATCTCTTCGCGGTGCTGAACTGAAACAGAATCGAATCGATTTGGACCTCCGAATTCTGACCTGGGGATTTTAATAGAGGTGATTTGATAGAAAGCCATGTGGGCGGTTGTTTGGGTTTAGAAGAAGGGTGGCTCATGGTTTGAAGCTGTGTCTTATTAAACTACAGATCAAGACCCAAAATGCTCTCAAAAATGACATGGGTGCTACTAGCATTTTAAAATGAGCCCGTGCCCCAAGGTAGGAGACTACATTTGGGTCTAAAATTGGGCTTTTGGCTGAACAACTTTGACAATCCCTCAATTAAGGGTACAAGAAATGGCATGCTGCTAAAATAATCGATACAAATTCTATACTGTAAATAAATTCTATGAATGTAATAATTATATTAACAGTTGGAACAGTTGGAATTTCCTTTCCATCTATTTAAAATCTACCTTTGGTAAGAGCTGACTGAGCTGTTACCTGTGTCAAAGCACCCTATTGGCGCCGCCTGTCGTGGCAGTAAAGTGTTTTTCTTTGGCTGCGAGTTCAGTGAGTTTTGGTCGTAGACGGATAAGCCTTCATACCGTTGGAATCTGTGGATTCTCAGCTTTCGTTTGACATATTGTTGGACTCGTATTGGTACAGAAACATGGAAAAAGTCCAAACCACCGCGGCAGTACTTTTGTGGTAATAGGGTATTTCGAAACAGGTAACATCTGTAGGTGTGACAGAGAAACAGACCAGACCAAGATCAAGATCAAAGACCTAATGAATCCCTGCTGATATCCTTGGGCAAAGCAAACAGGATGTGATAGGGAGGTAAACAGGATGTGATAGGGAGGTAAACAGGATGTGATAGGGAGGTAAACAGGATGTGATAGGGAGGTAAACAGGATGTGATAGGGAGGTAAACAGGATGTGATAGGGAGGTAAACAGGATGTGATAGGGAGGTAAACAGGATGTGATAGGGAGGTAAACAGGATGTGATGGGGAGGTAAACAGGATGTGATAGGGAGGTAAACAGGATGTGATAGGGAGGTAAACAGGATGTGATAGGGAGGTAAACAGGATGTGATAGGGAGGTAAACAGGATGTGATAGGGAGGTAAACAGGATGTGATAGGGAGGTAAACAGGATGTGATAGGGAGGTAAACAGGATGTGATAGGGAGGTGTAAACACAGTATAGGTTTGGCTTGTAGGTCAAGTTACAATTAACGAGCTTGTCTTAACAGCTGAACGTCCATGCTTTGAGGGCATGGGCAAGTTAGTGGATGAAACAGAGAACATAGGCTCTGACAGACTCAGGATCCAGTCACAATATGACATTTGTTCCATCAGACAATTGATATTTAAATTCTGTTTTCTGACTTTGGATGGAATGGCTGAATTGATTGAAGTTGAAACTGATTGTAGAAATCAAACTCGTGATGCTCTTATCAAGTTCATCCTATTAAAATGATATTGCATTAAAAATTCCTCTCAGATATTATATTGATAGTGAGACGTAGGAGGAGCCCGGCCTGGAGTCACCCACACAGGGCCTAGACCCTCCATGCACCGAAGGGCCTTACAATACTGCGGTGTAGCACTAACTCTATTGCAGCGGATTGGGCGTGATCAACCCTTCCGCGGGCAACGTTGCAGACAGAGTAGGAAGGCTGATCCGTGAGCGCTGCTTCTGGGACGCGGGTCGGGGTCTTAATCGGCCTCGGCTGGGTCTACTGGGCGAGGGTGTATGATGTTGAGAGACCCGAAACACCTTACGACCCCAGCTAACATCACGGATGACGCGTCCCAGCGCATGCTGTAGCATGTATTTTAAATCTATACTGTACTGACTTGACTTGATTTTCTACATTTAGAATTGAGAGTGAGACTTGACATTAATGACATGGAGATGCCTTATAATCTACATTTAGACTTGTTCCTCAGACTTGGGACTAATTTTGCATAATTTTGAATGGAGGCAGGAGGGGGAATCTTTTCCTTTCTTTTCATCAAGTTTTTTTCTCAATTTTCTTATGTTTTCTCCCCAATTGTTTTTGGCCAATTCCCCCTGCTGTCCTGCTCATTGCTCCAGCCCATCTGCCGATCTGAGGAGAGTTGTACAGTAGGCTAGCACATGCTTCCTCCGATACATGTGTCCACCGATTCTTTTCACCTGACAGCGAGGAGTTTCACTGGCAGGACATATCATGTGGGAGGATCACGCTATTCCCCACAGTGTCTGCCCCCCCCGGTCCCGAACAGGCACCCCGAGCGACCAGGACACATACCTCTAAGCCAGCTTCCCACCCGCAGACATGGCCAATTGTGCCTACCAATGTTGGTAGGCAGGGAATCTACTCCTGCAATACCTGGACGCCCCCAAACAGTGTTTAACAGTGCCATCTTATCATATCTACTGTCTCACTGTTGCCTTGGAAAGTGCCTCTGTGTGTAGGTGTCAAATGTTTAATCAAAAACTCCTCTTGCTTTTTGTTTTACACTCTAGTACTGCAATAATTAGAATGCCGGGAATTATGCATCCTCCTTCGCCGCCTCCAGAGTTGTCATTATCTTCATCACACATGATCATCGATAGAATATCAATGACGCTCGTAGTTGCGATGCATATTATTTATGCATCGCAACTACGAGCAGGCCCTCATTTGTTCCTTGAGTCGCGCTTCAGAGGAGCGCTGGAGACACAGTTGCACAGCTGAGTGAGTATCAGTGCCAGGGGGGATACTGCCTGCTGCAGTAATGAGGGTGTTTTGTGCAGAGAAAACTGAAAACAGTGTGATCTGGTGTTTGTCTGTGTGTACCTACACAAACTGTAGTGTTTATGTGTGAGCTGGTGACGTTGCAAAAGGTCTGTATAAAACCATTCCCCACATTCTGTGTGTCTAACCTGGCCACTTTACAGCGTGTCTCCATCAGATCGCTCTCCACGTCTAACAGGTGTTGGTGGTTGCGGAGCCCCAAGGGAGAGGTCAGCCTCTTCAGCCTCAGCAGGGCCACACAGAACTGGGCTCCCATCTCCTCCAGTTCCCTGGTACCAATCTGAAGACCCTGGAGAAGACACGCACACATACACATGAGAGAAAATACTACCGGTAATATGTTTGCCAGTAGACTGGCACACACGAACATGCACAACTGCTCAACTCACACAATAACAAAAACATGCATAAAGCACATCAATATGTAGCAAAGATCTAACTACAATCGGCTTCAAAATGTTTCAAAGATCTAACTACAATCGGCTTCAAAATGTTTCAAAGATCTAACTACAATCGGCTTCAAAATGTTTCAAAGATCTAACTACAATCGGCTTCAAAATGTTTCAAAGATCTAACTACAATCGGCTTCAAAATGGCTGCTGTGGTTTCTACAGCTGCTGTGGAGCTGGTGGACAGAGCGTTCCTCAGTAACGGATTGTCCATCTTCAAGCACTCCGATCCCCCGATGCTGTAATGCAACGTATGGAGCTACTGTAGCTTTATGACCCGACTATGATAGTAAATCCCCTTCCCAGGAAACCCACCCCAATGCACTCACGCATGCACCCCTTACCTCCTCCACACACCACGCTCACGCACACACCTTGCCCCCGATTCATCCCACAAACTTTCATGCTTATTTCCCCCCAGAGCAGAGCTAAGAGGGAACATCTAAACTTGGACTGGGCTGAGGAGAAATGCAACCACAACTCACTAGGCATGAGTTCCTGCACATCTGGACAAATACTTTCAAACAAACCAATGGGGGGGGGGGGGGATTTGGGGGGGTTTAATCAGCGGCAAACTGGCAACCTAAGACCGCCCCTGGGTCTGTCAGATGTTGACATTGGCGAAATCCGTCAGGAAGCAGAGTAAGGATGGAGTCGGAGAGAGGGAAAGATGGAAGGAGAGAGAGAGAGAGAGAGAGAGAGAGAGAGAGAGGACTGTGGCTCCACCTGGTGGACATTATGAGACTCATGGGGCCAGCTGCCTCTCTCACATGTAAATGCATGTGTACAGTACATACACACCTTGTATTTGCCCTGGTCGCAGCCACAGAGCGTGCTCTCCATGGTGTAGCTGCGTTGTACTCCTATCTCCCTCCACACGACCACGCGAGCCGTCGACTCCTTGGAGCGCTCCACCACAAAACTGCAGCTGGCCATGCTGAAGGCTGGGGCTATCTGGGACAAGATCTTAGGCAGCGTCTGAGATCAAACAGGAAAGATGATAAGTTTGTGTGTGTGTGTGTGTGTGTGTGTGTGTGTGTGTGTGTGTGTGTGTGTGTATGTGTGTGTGTGTGTGTGTGTGCGTGCGTGTGCGTGTGCGTGTGTGTACACCTCAGTTTGTAGATAGCAATTGCTTGGAAAAGCAGTGGTGATGGCTCCAGCTATCAAAAATCTTTGCTGTGGTCATGTAGCCTTAAATGGTATGTTCAACAGAGAGCTAAGCATGTTTCAAGACGATGAAAACATTTAAGATTTCACTAAAAGAGCACTGCACTTCAAACAGGTTAACTAGGGTTACAGAGCAGCCATGTGAATAGAATGTCCCACAAGCATCTTTTTAGTTTTAGCACTGCTAACAACAACAACAACAACAACAACAACAACAACAACAGTGGTATGCAGTGGACACCTGCACTAAGATGTGACTCAGCAGCCCCCAAGCTTTCCTTTTATATCTCCAATCAATAATTTATTTGGCCATATGTTTTATTTGGAATTTGGACTGGTACATGGAAAGTAGGATTTTCATTACATCATAACTCAAAATAAAAGTCAGTTTAATGTCAAAGTAAAAAAAAAAATGTTACTGGTTCAAATTACTTGGAAGGCCTTTTACATCTGGCATTAATGTGTGTACTGGGTTATCTGATTGTAATGGGATATCGCAAAAACCCATAAAGTCCAGGTGTAAATGTACCCAAGTCAAGATCTGATCACCCAAACCACCTGCGGGAGCGGTCAGAGGAGCTACGTCAATGGAAATAAACTTTCATGCATGCATCCAAGCAGGAAACACACAAATCAAACAGGAGGCAGGTAGCTCAGATTGTATCATCGTGTCCACAAATGTCAGGAAACAAGGTGTTTAGGAAGTGACGTGTGACAGTCTGTGTTTGGGCGAGGGAAAGATAAATCAGATGTCAATGTGTATGCCGGCCGGAGACACATTTGTCAGTGTAAACACAATCCTGCTACATCAAAACAAGACACAATGTGGATACGACACGCATGTTAATAGCAGGTGTAAGTCTGACAACATTCCCTATGGCTGCTCCCATGACCCATACCAATCTCTTTCCTGATCTAATCCAATACAAATGCAACTGAATGAAGCTGGTCTCACTAAGTTAATGCAATAAATATTCATTGATGTGAGAAGAGTAATTTGAAACAGAGGGGGAGATTGAGAGTGTGTTGGGGTAATGAGTCTATGTTGATTAACGTGTGTGTGTGTGTGTGTGTGTGTGTGTGTGCGTGTCCACAGAAGGCTTGTTTGTGTTTGTGTAAAGGATATTATGTCTGTGTTTCTGAGACGATATTGTGTCTTTCTGTCTGCCTATAGAAACATGGCCATGGTTCGATCATAACCTGTCTCCCATGTCTTCATGGAGGACTATGGGAACATGAAGTGTGTGTGTGTGTGTGTGTGTGTGTGTGTGTGTGCGTTTGCGTGCGTGCGTGCGTGCGTGTGGGCATGCATACGCATGTGCTCACTCTGTATCCCAGGTCCTCCTGCAGGTCACAGGAGGTAGCACTGATATTGGACTGCCAGACGGTCTCCTTTACACTGCAGCCATACATAAACACATTCTTCTTTCGGGAATGACCATGGTAGTCGCAGAAAACCTACACACACACACGCACGCACATGCACATGCACACGCACACAAACACACGCAGAGAAAGGAAGGTTACACATTTATTACGTCTATTTGCATGTTGTTCACAAACAATAACAGTGAACCAAACATGCCTGTGGCCATGTTAAAATAATAAGTATATAAACAAACAACATACATGGGAACAAAAACAACTGGAGGAGGTAACAGGTACAGTTACAATTCTATATAGTTTCAATGAGCAAGATGTCCTCAGGGATTTAAACAACAAACTGCAAATAAATAGAGGTCATACCATTGGTGCTCTCTGTGTGTGTGCGAGGTACTGCAGCAGGCTCTTAGTGTGGTAGATGGTCGGGTGGAGCTCCAGATTGGGGCTCTGCCACTGGCGATTCAAGTCCTCTCCACTCAAAGAACAACGATGACTACAGGAGACAGGAGGGGAGAGGAGGACAGAACAGGAGACAGGAGGGGAGAGGAGGACAGAGCAACAGGAGACAGGAGGGGAGAGGAGGACAGAGCAACAGGAGACAGGAGGGGAGAGGAGGACAGAGCAACAGGAGACAGGAGGGGAGAGGAGGACAGAACAGGAGACAGGAGGGGAGAGGAGGACAGAACAGGAGACAGGAGGGGAGAGGAGGACAGAGCAACAGGAGACAGGAGGGGAGAGGAGGACAGAGCAACAGGAGACAGGAGGGGAGAGGAGGACAGAACAGGAGACAGGAGGGGAGAGGAGGACAGAGCAACAGGAGACAGGAGGGGAGATGAGGACAGAGCAACAGGAGACAGGAGGGGAGAGGAGGACAGAGCAACAGGAGACAGGAGGGGAGAGGAGGACAGAGCAACAGGAGACAGGAGGGGAGAGGAGGACAGAACAGGAGACAGGAGGGGAGAGGAGGACAGAGCAACAGGTAGAGAGTTTCTCAGAACAAACATTCTTGTGTGCGTAAATAAATATACATGAAGGTGTGACCTTTATGCAGGTCCAAGTTGGGTTTCATGTGCAGATGTATGTGTCTCCTGTGTGTGTGTGTGTGTGTGTGTGTGTGTGTGTGTGTGTGTGTGTGTGTGTGTGTGTGTGTGTGTGTGTCCATCATCACTGTGCCTATGTTCTACAGTGGTTTTCAACCAGGGGGTCGGGACAACCCGGGGGGTTGTGAGATAATTGCAAAATGATTTACAGTATGCGATCAGGAGAAGGAGGGGGAAAAACACATTTCTACTATACACATTTATCATGATGTTTCCCCACCAGATTTTTCTTTAACTTCTTTAACTTGAACTTTAACTCCAAAACTGCTGAGAAACACTGTTCTATTCAGCAGCACCCATCTCCAGCCTTGTTCTGGGATCAAAGCTCATTCAATCCGGCTCTCTTGTGGCAACCCACATTGGAAGCAGGATTATAGCTGGTTTGATGACTGAGTTTCATGGTGAGACCCTCTGCTATCCACTCCTTCAATGGCTTTGAGCATTAAACCCGTTGCTATCCACTCATTCAATGGCTTTGAGCATTAAACCCGTTGCTATCCACTCATTCAATGGCTTTGAGCATTGGGGCTACCTAGAAATGCATGCCTCTCACATGCTCTAGGGCAGGGGTTCCCAACCTTTTTTGTGCCAAGGACCGGTAGATACATGGAAAAAAAGGTCGCAGACCGGTTGTCAATTTGAATGGTTTTAGTTACATATATATTTACTCACCAGGTGGCGACAAAGGGTAAATAACAGCCTTTTGTGTTGTACTGTATGTAGCCTACAGTATTTATGCTTTTGTTTCAACTACAAACCGATCCGGCTCGCGGCCCGGTACCAAATGCGTTGCGGCCCGATACCGGTCCGCGGCCCGGTGGTTGGGGACCACTGCTCTAGGGGGCTGCTGCCCACTGTGTAATGCTTGTGTGTGCGTCTGAGTCGGTGAGCTTTTGACTCACTTTCCATTGATGACTCCATCAGGGTTGAGCATGGGGACTATCTTGAAGATGTAGGCCTCTCTCAGGCTGCTTGCCAGCGGGCTGGTGCCCATCAGGAACTCCAGCGTGCCCTTCATCACCCAGCTGGCATTGGTCTCCCCAGGGTGCACTCGAGCAGACAGGAAGATCAATGGACGGTTTCCTGGAAGGCGAGAACAGAAAAAAGTCTGAAACGATTCAAACCGCAGTCAGTGAACTACAATGGACTACAGCCCACTTTGAGAAAAGAGTTGGCAGGAGTTGCCCTGATCCCACAAGCCTAATCTCATGCATAATACCAATCTCCCCAACTGCCTTGCATACATTAGCGAGAAAGGAGCAATTATCAACTTTATTATTAAATCTTGTGTTATTCGATGGTGTCCCGGGCTGCCCGCTGCTTATATAGCAGAGTTGTTGAGCCCCTATTCTAGCAGTCGGCCTTGTCGATCATCTGATCAAGGCAATTTATTTGTTCCCTTGTTCCTACTTTAAATGCAGAGGTGATCGTGCTTTTGCGGTTGTAGCTCCAAAACTTTGGAACAGCCTTCCCCTCCCATCAGATCTGCTGAAAATGGTTTGTTTTACACGGCTTCTCAAAACTCATTTCTATGTTAGCCTTTTTATTAAAATCTCACTCCATTTTCCTAAAGTGTTGTTATGTGCTTTAACTTTTGCCAATGTGTGATATGTATGTACGTGTGTGTGTGTGTGTGTGTGTGTGTGTGTGTGTATTAATCTATGTATGTATGTATGTATGTATGTATGTATGTATGTGTGTATGTATGTCTGTATACTGTACTTGCATTTGTGTCTGTTTTATATGTGAAAAACTTTGTAATTGTGTTTTAAAAAGTGCTATATAAATCAATGATGACACGGTTACTTACTAAACTGACAGATGTGGTCATTGGAGGTTGACTCAGGCATGGCGGTGATGGTGAGGAGGGGGCAGCTGTTTCCTCCCAGGGTTTCACACAGGACATCCTGCCTGAGGTAGATCTGAGGGGTCCTCAAAGCCTCCAGCTTGGACAGGTGCATCTGGGGACACGGTGATAGATCACAATTTCATCAGCATTTCAATTATTATTAGAATGACTTGCATTTTTTTTTTATTGTAAAGCCCCACTCCTCTCTGGTGCTTAACATTGCAGTGTTGTTTTGTTGCACTTGTTTTTCACTGGGCCTCTTATGATGAAAGGATTCAGACGGTGACCTTGTCTATTGTTGCTCTGATTCTAAGCCAGCCTAGGCCTGAAAATGTCATTGTTATTATAATTATTATTATGGGCATAATGAGAGTGGGTGACAGTTCAGAGCACACTGAGAGCTGAGGCTTGGAGATGGAAGGTCAGGTGGTATAGGTAGAATACATCAGGAGACAGATGCATCTGCCAACAGGGCAGCAGAGTGGGAGGCGTAGCACAACCGGGATACGACAATTATTACATGCAGAAGCAAACACACACTAAAGCTGGAAGTGGAAGCTGGAAGCATAACAGAAATGCTAATTTCTATATTTATTTATTTAGAGTATAACAGCGTGTGTACTGCTTAGGCAGTGGGTATAATGAGAATTTAAATTGTGCAGGTGCAAGGGGGATAGGGGGTAGAAAATAGTACTGTACATAGTAAAATAAGTAATAGTAAAATTAGCTTTTTGGCTAGCAGATTGTGGAAGGAAAGACTTTGTCCTTGCGTCCTTGCGGAACATGTATAATTAAATACCGTAGTAGACCTCTAAGAGAGATAGTCGTTCTGTAATACTACCTTGAGAGTAGAGTATGTATACGGGTAGTGATAAGCAAAGTAGCAGACATCATCCTTATGGCTGAAACTTGTGCTGAAGCTCATTGTGTAATAGGATTTCCCTTTCTGACCGCCCGCTGCAATGGAACTCCTAGAGAAATGGTTCCTAGGGAGAAAAGAGGAAATTACAATTTCAGCAAATGTTGGGAGACAAATACAGACAGAAAATCATAGAGGGAGCACTTTTCAGATGCTCTGTGCACTTATACGCACTTCTCCTCTAGAGGAACTGTCAAAAATCTTGCGATGCTAAATCCATTGCTGTTAATACTCTTCACACTGTCAAATTCACTTTATCCAAGTAATTAGCTATAATGTAGCTTATAGAGACTAATAGCAGTCTATATAAACTAGAAATAACCTCCTTGCGGTTGTACTGTAGTAAATAGAATAACTTAAATAAAGATGTTATATTTACTACCTACTCCATGACCCTTGGAAGTAGGTGAAGTTGTGCCAGAAAGCCAAAATGATGAAGCATAGGTTAAGGACACTACACACCGTTTTACCACCCTGGTTTTAATTTCCCATTATTCAATTGACACAACAAATCCAAAGTTTAACTGTTCATTTGTATTTGTCATAATCAATCTTCACTTCATATTGCAAACGAGAGCTAAACACACACAAACTGCTCCTCTTCCTGGAATGAAGCCAAACCTGTTAGCCCCTCCCTCTTCTACCAGGACTCAAACACAGACAGTTTATTATGTCCACATACTACCCTGATCCCTCCCCTTTCACAGATCTGGGTGCAAAGAGCATGTTGTGAAGTGCAAGAGCTGACAAGCCCATTCACTGTAGATCAGCAAATGAACGTGATGAAAAGGAACAGAGGATTGGTTTGGATCAGAGTCCAACGTCTTTCTATTGAGAGACAGTGAATCTATCTGACTCACTGTCATTGAGAAGCGAAATGGCGCAGCAAGGACTTCAGCTGTTCAGGGGAAAACTATGCTGTTCCATCTGTCTGGATCTACTGAAGGTGAGGTCCGCAGAGGCAGACAAATGTCTTTAGTCTTTAAATCTGTGATTGAGGAAAGGCGTACTTACGACAGTGTCAGAGTGACGAGGCTCAGTACCAATACGTAATGGCACTTGATTCGGGAAGGGGGGGGGGGGGGGTGAAAAAACTGTCTTTCATTTTACTTGATTCAATTTTTTTCATGTGATGCATTTTGCTTGCTCTCTTACCCAAATTTGATCTTATTCACTTTGCCTCAATGCTGTTTCATGTAAAGCGAGTTGAATTGCCTTGTTGCTGTAATGTGCTATACAAATTGCCTTGCCTTGAAGGATCCGGTGACTATTCCCTGTGGGCACAGCTACTGCATGAGCTGTATCAAAAGCTGCTGGGATGGAGAGGATCCGAAGAAAATCCACAGCTGCCCCCAGTGCAGACAGACCTGCACACTGAGGCCTGTCCTGGTGAAAAACACCATGTTAGCAGAGTTGGTGGAGGAAGTGAAGAAGACAGGACTGTAAGCTGCTCCTCCCGATCACTGCTATGCCAGACCTGGAGACGTGGCCTGCGATGTCTGCACTGGCAGAAAGCTGAAAGCCCTCAAGTCCTGTCTGGTGTGTCTGGCCTCTTACTGTGAGCAGCACCTCCAACCTCACTGTGAATCCTCCATCTTTAAAAAACACAAGCTGGTCGACCCCTCCCAGAAGCTACAGGAGAAGATCTGCTCTCGTCATGACGAGGTGATAAAGGTGTTCTGCCGTACTGATCAGCAGTGTATCTGTCTTCTCTGCTCCATGGATGAACACAAAGGCCATGACACAGTCTCAGTTGCAGCAGAATGGACTGAGAGGCAGAAAGAGCTCGGGGTCAGTTGCCACAAAATTCAGCAGAGAATCCAGGACAGGGAGAAAGACGTGAAGATGCTTCAACAGCAAGCGGAGGCTATCAATCACTCTGCTGATAAAGCAGTGGAGGGCAGTGAGAAGATCTTCAATGAGCTGTTCCATCTCATTGAAAAGAGAAGCACTGAGGTGAAGGAGCAGATTAGATCCCAGCAGAAAGAGGAAGCAAGTCGGGCTGAGGAACTTCAGGAGAAACTGAAGCAGGAGATCGCTGAGCTGAGGGGGAAAGAGGCTGAGCTGGAGCAGCTCTCACACACAGAGGATCACATGCAATTTCTACAAAGTTACCCCTCGCTGTCACGTCTCAGTGAATCCACAGACTTTCAAAGCATCGATATCCGTCCTCTGCGCTACTTTGAGGATGTGACTGCGACTGTGTCAGAGGCCAGAAATAAACTACAGGACATTCTTACAGAGGAATGGCATAAGATTTCCTCGACAGTGACTGAAGTGGATGTTTTACTGCCACCACCACAGCCAGAGCCCAAGACCAGAGCTGAATTCTTACAATATTCATGTGAAATCACACTGGATCCAAACACAGCAAATACAGTGCTGTCATTATCTTGTGGGAACAGAAACGCAACGTGTATGAGAGAAGAACAGTTATATTCTAGCCACCCAGACAGATTTGTTAACTGCTGGCAGGTCCTGAGTAGAGAGGGTCTGACTGGACGTTGTTACTGGGAGGTGGAGAGGAGGTGGAAGGGAGTCTCAATAGCAGTCACATATAAAGATGTTAGCAGAACAGGGAGTGAAAGTCAATTTGGATACAATGACAAGTGTTGGGCATTATATTATTACAATAATAGTTATCAGTTTAGACATAACAATATCACAACCCCCATCCCGGGCCGCCTGTCCTCCAGAGTAGGAGTGTACCTGGATCACAGGGCAGGTATTCTGTCCTTCTACAGCATCTCTGAAACCACGACTCTCCTCCACAGAGTCCAGACCACATTCACTCAGCCTCTCCATCCTGGACTGCGGTTTCGTAATTTTGGAGACACAGTTGAGTTGTGTAAACTCAAGTAGACAGGAGTGATTTAGCAGCCATGTGTGAGATACTTCTTCTTCTTTTGTCACCACTTTGTTGCTCAGCGCTTATTGCTGTGGTGTTTCTGCACTGCACTTTCCACAGATCACCTGTCAATCAAAGTGTGGGCGGGACTGTGGCGTCATTTTTCCTTGGATTTTCTGTTGATGATGTTTGAGTTTCTGTAGGTGGCGCTCTTTTCTTTGTCTTTCCTTTGCTTTGTGTTATATCAGTTGGTGATAGAGAGTATCCAAACAGGCAGGATTTACGGTCACCCGCCTCCGTCTGCTTCAGGTTATTTATTAGTGCTGGTTCGGCAGTGCAGCTTGTCTCCTCTCCTCTCTGGTCTTGTGTAGATAAACTGCACTGTTACCTGAGCAGAGTCATTCCTATGTTCCCAAGGTCCTATGTTCCCAAGGTCCTATGTTACCCAGCTCTATATTGCACATAATGGGAACCTGAAAAAGATGTTCCCCAGCTCTGTATTCAATAGCAGCAGCTAGCTAGCTATTTCCTTTCGAACGGACAAGCTAGGGGGTGTAGTTTGGTCGAAATAAAATAATTCCTACATGAGAATGCTCACAACAAAAATTCTCTTGAGTAACCGGGCCATGATTTTTGGAAAGAGACATTTCTGCTCATCAGTGCCATCCAGTTCCATTGTATTTGAAGGAAAAAAGCAGACATCGCCACGGCAGATATCTCCAAAACTCGGCAACTCACACCAAAACAATCTAGATCGATAAATAGCACTACAGGTAAGAGGAAAAATACAGTATGCCTCTGCCAACAAGTTGCTGTTTACATCCGTGTCTGTCCAGACTCATAACATACGTATGTAGTGGAGACTTTGAAGTGAATAATTTCCAGTGACAAACAAGCTTCGTCACACGGTGCAACGGCAATCATCTGAAGCTCAATAGCAGCAAAACCAATGAGCTTGGTGGACTACCAGAGGAACAGGAGGACCCCTGTCCTGGTTGTCATCCAGGGAGAGGAAGTGAAGAGGGTGGAATTAACTTGTATCTCGGGCTCCAAATCAATATAATTAATGTGGTGTCTGCAAAAGTGACAGCAGAGAATGACCCAAGATTCTGCTAAAGTGGTAAGCAAAACATTATGATGTCACAGTGAAGTTGACCTTAGAACTTTAGGATATAAAATGTCATCACTTCATCATTTTATCCTCCCAGTGGAGGTTTGTGCCAAATTTGAAGACATTTCCTCCAGGCGTTCCTGAGATATCGTGTTAATGAGAATGGGACGGACGGAAATGAGGTCATAGTGACCTTGAACTTTGGCCTTTAACGAGAATGAGATGGACGGACGGACAGACGGATGGACGGACAACCTGTAAACAGAATGCCTCCGGCCACGGCTGTCCCAGCAGAGGCATAAAAAATAAAGGTAGTGATAAGCAATGTGAGGCATGTTTTAACACGATCCGCTGTAACACACCTTATTCAAAAGGTCATTTGTGGTTTTCATTTTAATACATGAGGGGTCTGGTCTGGCATTTTGAGACCTGGTGAGTCTACTGTACCTACTTGTAGTAACAGATGTCTGCGCCTGTTCTGACCCAGCGAGGCCTGCCACTGATCGCTTCCTGCACAGAGTACATCAGCACCTGCATCCCTGCACACGCACCCGCAGACACACACAAGACACCAGGGGGTGTTCAGTGCAACAACAAAAAAGAGTGAACAGAATATTGTTAATAATTGTTAATATTTTGGTGGAAGAAGACAAAGTTGGGGGGGAGGGAGGCTAAAAACATGACTGAAACAGGAAAACAGAAGCTAAAACCTTTGATAATATCTGTCCAAAATGATCATATGTGTGCCTTGATAGCCTTTAGATTTAAGAATCGAGATTCATTTAAAGCTGAAGCATAGCCATCTATGGGTCAGTTGAAGAATGCACCCAATTTGATGTTTTGGCTTTTAGAGTTGGGTCTGTGTTTGTTTTCGTCGAGGTGTCGTCGTGCCTCTCACCGTAGTTGAACTGGCTGTTGGACTTCTCACAGTTGATGATGTTGAAGCGGTAGGTGGCTCCGACGCGCATGCCGCTCACCTCAAAGTAGAACCACTGGTGGTAGTGGTTACTGTTGATGTCTGAGTTCAGAACCAGGTCATACTCATACCTGGAGAAACACAAAAAAACATAAATGCAACCGCAGACCATGACTTCATCAACCATATACAGTACAGATTCTAACACATTATCTAATTTCGGTTTATGTTTTTAAGCAAACAATGGCAAGAAATTATGCTCTTCACTGTTGTTTATGTAATAAAAGCTAATTCTACTGTAATTGTACTGTCATTTTGGAATTACAACTGATTGTACTGTAAGTGAGTCAGCAAATGCTTACTTCCTAACTTGAATAGCCTTCCTGAGGTTGCCAGACTCAAACTGCGAGTTGAACTTCAGTGACTCACCATCGTCGTCAATCACAGGACAACTGAAACACAACAGCAACAACAGTGTTTATGGGGGACAAATGATACTCTTGAGAAGTCACTGCCCTTTACGTAATATGCAGCAAAATATAATTTAGTTGACAAATGGAGCTATTTTGCTTTGTGAAAGTCATGCAGGGCTCTCAACAATACAGCTTTTGTCATTGCTTGAACAAAAAAGTGAAAGCACCAGTGACAAAGGTTAAGGCTACAATGTTAGAAGAGAGTTATCTTAGAAGAGAGACTCACTTGGGAATGTCCAGGTCATAAACTACTTTATCCAAAATGTCGTTAGGATGAATCAGCCTCTCAATGTCCTGGAATATCTTGGACCTTCAGGAGCACAAATGAACAAGTCATTGTTAAGAGATGCCATTTCCCTTCACCCCAACCTTCCATCCTCTCACACTCAGCAAAGTGTGTAAAAAAACTGTAGCCCTGGGATCCTGTGACCAAGGCATACTGAATCATGTTGCTTATCCGAGTATTTTTACATCCCACCAACCTCATTTCAAATATCTCACCTCTGTACGCCGTAAGCTCTCTCCAGGAGGGGTTCCCTAAAGGTCGGGGCTACGTGTCCAAAGTAGTCTGGGTAAGCCACTTCAGTGTACTGGGGGACCGAATGCGTTCCCTTCACCTTCGCCACGTACAGGTCCGGGTCGTGGAGCGGGAGGAGCAGGGCCGTGTCTGGGACCTCCAAAACGGCTCCCTCTCCTCCCTCCTCCTCGGGACCCTCCGAACCACAGTCGGAACCCCCTGCGCTGCCGCCTCCGCCTCCCACGCGGCGCGTAGCGATGCCCCCCAACAGCAGAGGAGACTGTATATGTCTCGTAGCGTTGACCGTCGCGTCGCCTCCCCCTTCGCCTCCTCTTCCTCCTGCGCTCAGTGGCCCCTCCCCTTCCAGAGCGACCCGCTCCAGCACACGTGCCAGTTCCTGCTCTAGCCTCGCCTCTTGAGAAGGCGGCCTGGTCTGGGAGGGAGGGGTCGTGGGGCCTTCGTCTTTTTTGTCTTGGTCCGTGGTGAGGTGGATGGTGTCCAGTTCCAGCGGCGGCAGAGGAGCAGGGAGAGGAAGAGAGGGGGCGGTGGGAGGAGAGACAGACGGAGGAGGCCCGCCGTCTTGTCCTTTGATGAGGTGGCGTTCCTCCTCGGGCGTCAGGACGGGAACCTGCTTAGGCGGTAGGGCTTGAGCTGTGGGCACTATGATTGGTCGAGTGAATCGAGTGGCGGCCGATGATGAGGAGAATGATGATGAAGATGTGGTGGAGGCACTCTTTGGGCAGTCAAAGTTATACCCCTGTCGGAATAAGAGAAATTACCCACTGTCTTTCATTATATTTCCATGCATTTATATAGGTTTCATTCCAAAATGCTATCCAGTTCGGGGCAAACTGCTCCCTGAAATTCATCAGGCAATATTTGAAAAACAACTGATTCTGTATTCAAAAACAAACAAGTGGAAAAAAAGAAGAAAAAACGAGACGAGACAGACATGTGTGTTGAAATGATGAATACGGTTGGTGTGAGGGAATTTCTGCCCGTGTATCATAGCTTTACTGCCAAAGGCCAGCAGGTGATACTGACCTGGAAGTCTTCAGATAGTTCCAGGAAGAACCTCTCGTAGACCCTCAGCTCCTCAAACGGACGGCCGTTGCTCTCTTTGGGACGCAGCTTGTTCATGTCCGTCTCTATGTCGTCATTCTGAGAGAAAGAAGAGAGAGAAAGAAGAGAGAGAAAGGAGGGGGAGATGAGAGACAAACAGAGCGAGAAGGAAATGGAGTGGGTACAGACAAGAATTCTCTATCTTAAATGCTGGTAGCTGGTGGTTTTGCTGCCCTCTTTGGGACACAGCTGGTTCAGCTACTGTCTCTATGTCATTCTGATTTTCAGAAACAAGAGAGGAAAGGCAGAGAAGGGGCATAGACAAAAATCATATCCAAACTGCTGGTACGTACAACAGTGTGTGCTGTCACTTGTTCACATCTGTTTCTATGTCATCGAGAGGGAGCAACCATGCACATAAAAGATGTATAAAGTGAGACTACGGTGTGTTACTGTTATGTAGCTGTATTTGGACTGTTCTTCAGGTCTGTTTCCATGTCAATTACAGCACAGAAGGAGTTGTGCTGCAAACTACGGTGACTGAGTACGCAAGAGTATTCTGTACAAATAAAGCAAAACACTTTTATTTTTAGGCATGATTGAATTCAACATCTGTTGCCTGGCATTGGGTGTTCTGCAGTGGGGGATTTTGAAGAACTTCAAAATTGTGTGTCTCTCTTTGTAGCTTGTTCCCTTTGTAGCTAGTTCAGGGTTCGTCACTATAACAGTATTGTCAGACAGATAAAAGGAAAACAACATCTTAAGAAATGTTGCAATGCTGAACAGTGAAGTCATCAAGCATGGTGTGTGTGTGTGTGTGTGTGTGTGTGTGTGTGCGTGCACGCGGAGTGGTACCTCAGTATGATGATCCTTCTCATCCTCCTCGTTCTCTGTATCATTCTCTGTGTCTGGCTCCGTCTCCTCGTTATCATCACTTTCATCCACCACATCATCCACTGGAAACACACACACACACACACACACACACACACACACACACACACACACACACACACACACACACACACACACACACACACACACACACACACACGTACGTTATAGGTGATCATTAAAACTGACATACATACTATTGGTGTTTTTCCTTGCGTAGACTGTCTCTTCCATAATATGTATATTTAGGACTGCTAGAGCCCAGCTGATGGTAGTATTTGGTCACTGAGTCTCTTTGCTGTGACAGGAAAGAGAAAGCAGTAATTGGAGATGAGATGTGAGCACTGAGCAGTCATGATCAAGGGATGAGTGAATTAGATTAGAAGATAGAAGTTTTCAGCTGATTTCTTCAAATACACTGAGCTGGCGATCACATTGACAAGTCAAGTGATACGTAACTCATGAAGACTGTGATATATGGTAGGTTTTGTTATTGCTGACAAAATTTACTGTTTGTAAGTCACTTTGGACAAAAGCGTCGGCTTGCCTTGTATGTAAAGTAGCATCCAATTTTACATTGTTCTGTGGTTGGGTGGTGACATCCTTGACCATTTTTGCAGGTAATATGGAGCAACAGAGCGAAGCAACATGGCAGAGGCAACTACTTGGGTGCTGTTGCTCATCGGAGTTGCCCAAAAATGGCTGTGTACCACTGCCTTCTTAACAGACCACCTGAGCAGTTTTGCACTTTGTACCATGAATTTCCGAAGCCTCCAGCCAGAAATACTGCTTCCTACAGTTGAGGTACTGTATGCTTCATTTATATCTGCCTGGTGATATGCAATGGAAGAAATGAACTTAAATGTGTAGACGCCAACATGAGCTCAGATCACTGACGCCATCTGTGACTGAGAGAACTGGAAGGAGGGGAGGAGCTCAAATGTTACATGAAGCAGTCTGTGGACAGGAAGTGGAAAGCAAATGAATTGAGTACAGCGGAAGTACATACGCCTACTAGGAAGCAAGTAAGCACGATGTAATGCAAGTATGTACAGTACAGTATTATGACAGACAAATATTAAGTCTAGTGAAATTACAGTATGAGAGTCTGGTGAGTGAGAAAGCGGTAGTGAGTGAGTATGTATTGAGAATATGGGGCTGTCTCTTACGTATGTCTTACCCTTCTTTAAGGACTTGGTGCAGAGCTGGTAACATGTTCCTCCTGTAAGGAACATTGTGTGTAGCAGTGTCAGTAGAGTGTGGCCAAAAACCATTTAGTCGCTCAAGCGCTATAAGCACTGCCTGTTTGTGTGTTTTGGTGTGTGCGTACGTTTGTGTGTCTGAATCTCGGGTGGAGGAGTGACCGCGGTGGCTAAGGACAAAACAGTACTAAATGAAACAATAAAAAACAAAATTATAAATAACCACCTCGCGGTCGTATGCCTCCGCAAACAAGTCAAGCTGCAGTCTACATGTCTGTACAGTCTTATAAAATATACAGTATGTAGTGGAGACGTCGAAGGGAATTTAATAAAGGTACTGTTTTTGTGTGTGTGTGTGTGTGTGTGTGTGAAATTGAAGTTATCATTTACATGTATGATACTAGTGAATGATTTCCAGTGAGAAACATGCTGTCTTCACTCGGACACAATTTTCACAGAGGAGTACAGAGGACTGATAGAGAGCTTTGTCACACAGTACAACAACAATCACCTGAAGCTCAATATCAGCAAAACCAATGCGCTTGTGGTGGACTACAGTACCAGAGGAACAGGAGGGAGTGAAGAGGGTATCTTAGGGTCCAAATCAATATAATTCATGTGATTATTTGGTCAACTTAAAGGATTTTGGTGTCTGCAAAAGTGACAGCACTTCCACCATTTTTGTAGAATGACCCAATATTGTTTTCACAGCTACAGTGAGAAGCAAAACATTATGATGTAACTAAGTTGACCTTTGAACTTTTGGATATAAAATGTCATCACTTCATTTTATGCAATAAGACATTTGTGTGAAATATTGTCATAATTAGCTATGCATTCTTGAGTTATGGCCAAAAACATATTTTGTGAGGGCACAGTGACCTTGACCTTTGACCCCCAAAATCTAATCAGTTCATCCTTGAGTCCAAGTGGACGTTTGAGCCAGATTTGAAGACATTTCCTCATGGCGTTCCTGAGATATTGCCTTAAAGAGCATGGACCGGACGGATGGACGTACTGCAGATGGACAATCCAAAAACATAATGCCTCTGGCCATGCTTATCGCCGGCAGAGGCATAAAAAAAAGGTTGTCTGTGTGTGTACTAGGGTTGTCAAAAGTAGTATCGAAAAGTATCAATACTGACAATTTTGATCGGATACAATACTAATTTGCAACAGGTATCGATAGTATCGATAAGTATCAATACAAAGAAATTGAAATGGATACAGTACAATACTCATTTGCAACAGTTTAGATACCATCAGGGATTTCTTTTAACAAAAAAATCATCTTTTAATCAAAAAATAATCTGATTTTCCCCTCCCTATCATTGGTGGGTAGTTGTTGCTTCAACAAGCGAAACGTGTTCTGATGGCTAGAGCATGGGTAATCTGCTGTTCAAAGTTTTATCAGGCCTAGATTATGGAGAAGTGTGCATCTGTGAGTCCATCTGTCTAACTTTATTTTTATACCTCTTGATGTGTCGTCATCCCCCCCTTCCCGGGGTATCGAGTATCGATATTTGTCCTGGGTATCGGTATCGAAGTAGAAATTCTAGTATCGTGACATCCCTAGTGTGTACGGTATAAGTGTCACAGGAATGCACACACGGATGCCATTACTGCGATGTGAGAAGTGCGAGAGGGTACACTCTAGTGATGCTGTGTGTGTGTGTGTGTGTGTGTGTGTGTGTGTGTGTGTGTGTGTGTGTGTGTGTGTTTGTGTTCTCACCCCCAGGTGGTTGGTTGTACATCTGTGCCACAGGCCCTCCAGCAGGTACATGTGGGAGTTGGTAGTGGAAGGCTGACTTGATGGTGGGCAGAGGCAGACGGTTCTTAGGAAAACACTTCCTCATGATGAGACTGGAGGTGTTGACCAGAGGGTCCAGAGTCCGCACCGGTAGACACTCCTAGTAACAGAACCAGACAGAAGGTAGAGGGTAGGTGAGAGTGAGCGAGTGTGCATATTTCTCAACCTCACCGGTGTTATTTAGGATCCACAGGCAATAAGTTAGATATATTCATATGAATATACAGTACATAAAGCTGTGACTATTATGCAGGTCCAAGTTGTGTTTAGTCTGCAGATACAGTATGTGTCTCCACTCTCCAGAGAAAGATGATTTATGGAATGGGAAAACATATTTCTACTATACACATTTGTAAACTGTTTCATATTTTTCTCAGATTTTTGGGCATTTTATGAAATAGTTTTAAACCTCTAGGCCTCTGATAATGAATCAAATGAAACGTCCAGAAAAGAGAAACCATCCATTCATCCATCCACCCACCCATCCATCATCCATTCATCTATCCATCCATCCAGCTTCAACTGCTTATCTGGTATGGAAGCCTAACAACCATGACCAACAAATTCACAAAGCAGTGGCAAAATTAAATAGATAATATAATGCAATGTTTTTTTACACGCTGTAGTCAGAAGATGATTTGCTGTGTTTGCTTGTCATATGTGGCTTTCTCACTCACAGTGGAGGTGTTGTAGAGAATCCTCATGCCATCGGCCTCGATGAAAGCCTTCCTGCCCATTTTGATGTTGGTGATATTCCTCAGGCAGGCCAGCAGGCCTTTGCGGATCAGCATGTGGCGTTGCCGTGTGTCATTGCGGTGCCAGTCCTGGTATACTGCCAGCAGGGCGGGGACATGGGCACGGTCCACGGCACGGCGAGCATTGGTTTCTGGACAGAGACGTGGAAAGAAAGCATTGTATTTACAATCAAACTACATAGCAGTCGAATGATTAACTTAACACATGACTGTGGCCTGGGGTAAAAAACAAAACAAACAAACAAACAAAAATCACACCGGTTGTTGAAGTAAGTGGTGCAGGTTTGTGCAGTCCCCCACCCCCCTCTCCCTCACAGACAGAGAGACGGACAGACAGACAGACAGACAGACAGACAGACAGAGAGACGGACGGACAGACAGAGAGACAGACAGAGAGACGGACAGACAGACAGACAGAGAGAGAGACGGACAGACAGACAGACAGACAGAGAGAGAGACGGACAGACAGACAGACAGACAGACAGACAGACAGACAGAGAGACGGACAGACAGACAGACAGAGAGAGAGACGGACAGACAGACAGAGAGAGAGACGGACAGACAGACAGACAGACAGAGAGAGAGACAGACAGACAGAGAGACAGACAGACAGACAGACAGACAGAGAGACGGACAGACAGACAGACAGAGAGAAAGACAGAGAGACAGATGTCACTAGAAGCAGCCACAGCATAAAAAGGAGCAGAAGTGGAAAAGAAAGCTTAAGTATGGTATGAAGGTTGAGGTACTGTATGAAGGTTGAGGTACTGTATGAAGGTTGAGGTACTGTATGGAGGTTGAGGTACTGTATGGAGGTTGAGGGTCAGTTTGACATCCATGCTGAATGAACATTTGGCCTTGCCATCAATCAAGCCAAAATGAAAGCAAACTGACTACGACTCTGCATCAATAAGAAATCGTAGCTTGATTACATGTTATTTATTTATTGATTTGTGTTTATTGCCTAGTCTATCAATCATGTTTTACATTTGTAGTGAAAAGTGCAATTCGACAAATACTGTTTCTTCTTCTTTGTCTTGTTCCAGGGCCATCCAATCCCCCAATCATTAAGGAATTCAAAAAAGCATGATGGCTAGAAATTCAAGAGGCAATGAATCCACTGGTTGAAAATAATGCAAAACAAGGAGGAAATGCTGAGAGAGGGGAGAGATGTGTTCAGAGAGGATTGGAGGTAAGGAAAGGCAGAAGGGGGTGGACAGTAACACGGACGGATCTCAAGACAACATCGATAGCAGAAAGCCAATTACTCACTGGATTTGAGCAGAGCTCCCAGTGTGTCCAGAGCTACCCTGTTGTTTTACACACAAGACAGATGAGTTAGACAGTTTGCTGAGCAATCGTCAAAGACAGATGGTTCAGACAGAGAAGCGATAGACCCTGATGAGTTGACATGACTTTATATTTCAGTAGTTTGTTATAACACATAGACGCCGTTTACACCTGACACTAACACGCGTTGTCTGTGGTCAGATTGCAATCGGATAGTGCTTGACCACATTAACCTGATTACATTTACACCTGGTATTTATATGTGTCTCCAGTGTCCACATGGAGATCTGATTGCAATCAGATCAGGCAAGCTCCATAGTGTAGACTAGAGCAGCAGAAAAACAGCGGTGACTGTTGTTGTATGTGGATTGAGAACGCATTTGCATTTACACTTGTGTTCAATGTGGTCACAATGTGTCCCTGACCACCTCCGGAGGTGGTTTGGCCGATCAGATCGCAATCCGTCCTCAATGTGTCTTGGGTGCGTTGACACCTGTAGTTTCAAGTGGTCAAGCACTATCCGATTGCAATCTGATCACAGAAAACGCATGTTAGTGCCCGGTGTAAATGGCCTCATACATTCATGCTGGCCCATCAACACATGACAGCTCCTTACTTGAGCAGGCTGGTATTCTTCTTGCTGTATGGCCCGATGATCTTGAACATCACTTCCACCACGCCATTCTTACCCAAGGAAATAGCATTCACCGCTTTACAAAGACAGACAGGAGAGAAAGAACAAATACAACTAAACAGTTAGAGCAGTGGTTCTCAACCTTTTTACACCAAGTACCACCTCAGAAATGACCACCATATGAAAGTATGAGAGGGAGGGAGCCGTGTACCATCAGGTTGAGAACCACTGAGTTTGAGTATTTACAGTAGTATCAGTGTGTGGTTTCCTCCAACGTCCTCCAAAGGTCAAAGTTAACTTACAGTTGGTGGAGTAAACCCTGAGAACCTGCAAGCAGGGCAGAAGCAGCTTGGTATTCTGTAGGTTCTGCTTCAGCAAGTTGATTGTGACATTCATTGCTCCAGTCAAACGTGCCTTCACTCCAAACTTTCTGTCTGGAGAGACAGAGGTTGCAAGGTCAGTGTGCGCGTGCATGTGTGTGTCTGTAGTTGTGTTTGCACACGTCAATGATTATTTAATGCATGTAAAGTGACAGTTCACAATAAAGCATCATCTCTTGTTGTATGTGTCTTTGTTTTCTGTTAAGCACTTAATGACAATCCCGTGCATTAAAAGTGCTTTATAAAATCGATCTGACTTGACCTAACATGACTGCCTGTGTTTACAACTATTAACATCATCAAATAATACATTCATTCATTTTGTTGATTTGCATATTCATGATGGATGACATGTGTCTTTTAGTATTGAACACAGCTGTGTCAAACCCCAAGTGTACATACTGCCCAACTGCCCAGAAAACGCCACGCATGAATATACCTGAACGGGGGGGGGGGGGGGGGGGGTATCCACTTGTGGCATTTGATACACATGACAGTGCAGTTGAATGGCAAGCCTTATTTGAGATAGGCTAACCTGCTAGCTAGCTTGCTATACTTCCCATTGTGCACCATTAGAAATCATCTTTCATTACAGTTGTGCTCTGATATTCATGCAGGTGTGCACCATTACTCACTGGGACGTAAATGTAGCTAGCAATAGCTGTAATGCACACGCTTATTTGGGTTTGGAGTCTTTGGAATATCTTGGTCTATTATAAACTGAAATGTAGTTTGAAGTTACTTTAATGCTGAACTTTATTTTTTATTTTAAATTCAGATAAAATTGCTAAACCAGTAAAACACACCAGTGTGTGTGTGTGTGTGTGTGTGGCAGAGAGAGAATGTGAGGGTCTATGCCTACCTTTTGGTCCAACTTTGGCCAGCAGTGAGTGAAGCTGTAGCATGAGTTCCTCACTGGGAGGCGACTCTTTACTGGCAGCGATCAGTACCTGGAGTAATATTCCTGTCCCTCCTTTAGACACAAACACTCCCACCCTGCGACCTCCACCTAGGACAGAAAAAAGTACATCCATCCATCAATCAATCAATCAATCAATCAATCAATCAATCAATCAATCAATCAATCAATCAATCAATCAATCAATCAATCAACTGCATTAGTTCTGCATAAAACATATACATATACAGGGATGTATGATCAGGAAAACCCACACAAAAACAATAAATAACTGGCAAAGGAAGCCCGGAATTTGAAAAGGGAATTAAATGGAGTGGCATTGATGAGCAAAGTCAAATCCTGGAAAAGACAACCTGTAACATCACATTGCTGCATATTCAATCCCAGCGTGGTCCCACTTGAGAATATATTTACTTTTCAACTGAGTTGAGCAACATGTCTCTGGCAGCAGAACAAGCAAGTGAATGGCTGTGGTTAAGGAGGAAACATGCTAGCTGGGGAGCTCACTAAGGTAAGATTGATTGATTGATTACTTTTGTTGCTGGTCATGATTGACGGTCCGCATCAATAGGGCTGAATCATTGACAGTGGTACTGGTGGTGTAGTTAAGAATGTCATAAAGAACCGACCTGGATAGCTAGGCTAAAGACTAAGACTAGGTTAATACTAGGTTGCTGGAAGGCATTAGATGGAGGGGGGTGTTTCCAGGATGCTGGATTACACCATTAAGCCTTCTTGAGGTGTCGTGGGCCTAACTTAACGAAACATCGGTGAAGGATGGTGCCCACTTGAAAACCCCAATGACATGCTTCATACTGCTGTTGGCTAGGGTAGGTAACTGGTGATTTGTATATTGTCTGTTAGCTTGTTTGTTAGCTTGTTATTAATCTGGATTGGGCTTCTAAATGTGTTTTACCTTGGATTTTGGCACAAGGGATAGTAACATCTTGTCCTGTGTATTAAATGAATGCAAGGCATAAACCAATTACTACATTCATAAAGCATCTATTTTGTGAACATCTGAAGAGTCTGAACTGCACACACATACATCAAAATGCATTTTCCCAAATCAGCAATGACAGGTAAAATTGCCCACTGAGTGATTATCCAGTCAGGGAGTAAATTTCCCTAACAACTTTCAAAATCAGGGAATGAATCAGCTGTTTGATAAAAGAGACTCGACTCACCCACTTTCAGCAGCTCACTGAGAATGTAAAGGATGTTCAGGGCGGTCTGGAGATCCCGAGTGTTCTGCCAAAGTCACACAGTACGCTTTTTAAGCCAACATGCAGGTTGGCACGGAGGGCTACAGAAATCTATGCAATCGCCTTCTCTTTCTCTCTCAGACAGAAAGACACACAGACACACACACACACACACACACACTGTACTAGGTTTGTACTCTAATCCCAAATCAGATATTCAGATATCAGAGGCTATATTATTAATCGATCCGCCAGCAGCAGTTCTGGCACCCGACAGGCATTCATCACATCCCAAAGATCACGACATGTACAACTGCTGTGTGGCCTTGTTTTTTGCACTGTGTGTAGAAATACCTGTGTCAACTACCTGTAGCCTCAATCAAATCAATGGGGCTGAATATGTTCTGTCTCTGAACCTTTTTGGTCATAACCAATTCAAAACATAAACATGCTTTCAAATTAATTCTGAAATGGATTTCCACAAGTTATTTTGGGCATCTTTCTATTTCGAATAATTTACTTTAACTGCTGTAGGCATGGCAACTACTACTGTAGCTTCTTGGGCTTTGGTGGAAAACGGTATGAAAAGACCACCAGTTAGATTGTAAATTTACTGCTACCATGTAATGCTTTTAACAAGGCCATTGCTTGCAGATTTCCCCCCCCCCCCCTAGCATTTAACATTTTTAATGGAGGAAAAATAAACAATTGCTAAAGAACAGAGAGAGCATCATGTGGTTAAGAGAGGCCATGTCAATTTGTGTTGATGAGTGGGGCTGACCTCCAGTGAAGCCAGGATGACCTCCATGCCACTGGAGCCTTTGGACATGACCTCCTTCCTGGTCTTCTCTGGAACACACACAGAGAGGAAACATCAGAGACGTGAAGACAGACTGACAGAGGGCTTTTATTTTAAGAACAGCATGCATGAGGGGGCATGATGAGAGACAAATCCAAATGTTAACAGGGGACACATTCACCCTCAAAGTTTGGAGGCCACTATGCTGCTAGGCTATATATAGTTAGAAGCGTTCTGCTACATTTCATGTTATTGGAGTATCAACACAGGCTACGTTTCCACAGGCCGTGTCGGGGATTAGCCTGCTGCGTGGTTTCTCCGCTCCAGTCGGAAAATACGTTCTCCTCTTACGGAAACGGTGAAATCCATATTGGTGAAAGAGAGGTGATAGAAGCTAAGAGAGGTCCTCTCCTGTTGATCATCTTTCTCTCTCGTCCCCTTTTCTCTCTCGCCTCTTCCACCTCCGACCCGCACCTGATGCTTGCCCCATGCTTCAGCAGCCGACAGATTCCTGTCCTCTTTGAAGAGGCCTCAAGGAGAGACAGGTCCGGACATGACAGCACTCAAACACAAGACAAACACGCACTGGAACGGACGCTTCATTCCTCCAACCGTTTCCAAATGGGTTCCTCAACCCAATGGTAAAGGTTACAGGTACCACGAAGAAGACCTGAGGAGATGCACTTAGCACACTTAAGCTATTGGTCAAACCATCGTAAATAGCAGACTTCTTGAACGTCAATAAGTTACACCTATCTGTATGTCAGAAATCTGCTCAGTGACCCGGCCTGGAGAGTTGCATCACCCAGTGCTGATCTCACACACGTGTTGGTGGAGAGTGGTCGAGCGTGACATGACATGCCGCTGCGGGTGGAGACATGACATACTGCTGCGGGTGGAAACATGACATGCCGCTGCGGGTGGAGACATGACATACTGCTGCGGGTGGAGACATGACATACTGCTGCGGGTGGAAACATGACATGCCGCTGCGGGTGGAGACATGATATACTGCTGCGGGTGGAGACATGACATACTGCTGCGGGTGGAAACATGACATGCCGCTGCGGGTGGAGACATGACATACTGCTGCGGGTGGAGACATGACATACTGCTGCGGGTGGAAACATGACATGCCGCTGCGGGTGGAGACATGATATACTGCTGCGGGTGGAGACATGACATACTGCTGCGGGTGGAGACATGACACACTGGTGCGGGTGGAGACATGACACACTGGTGCGGGTGGAGATGCATCATGACCGTGTAGACACATGGAGATGGAAGGTGTCGAGCATTCAGCCTTCAGCACTGATTTATGATCTTGAAAATTAAACTTAGCCGCGCCGCACCACGCCACCCAACGACTATGTGATGGTTCACACATAGATGAGCAGGGAAAGGAAACACAGCAAATACATGCACACACACACACATTCCACAAACACACATGCATAACTATGTGCATATCTGTGTATGTGTGTATACACACACACACACACACACACACACACACACACACACACACACACGTCAGTAGCTGGGAGAGTGGTGACCTCTAAAAGCATTTCTGTCATGCCAGCCTTTTTTGAAGATCTTCATAACAAAATGACATTTCAAAACTAATCCTCAACAGCCACAACAAAATGACTAGAGGCTATACTGTACATACACAAGCATTACTGGGTGGGGAACATAGAGAGTTGATAGTCCATGGTGTGTGTGTGGGGGGGGGGGGGGGACTACAGTACAACACACAGATGAGGTTTACTGTAATTTGTATAAATGTATGTATTTATTTATTTAATGCATTTGGATTTACATATAAGGCATTTCACTTGTGCTCAAAAAGTATAATAAATCAACATAATTACAGCATAATTGCAAGTCCGACGCACAAGAGACAGCGATGCACATGTGAACTGGGAAAGGAGGATAGTTTTTCCTTATTTGAATCAAAAAGCAACAGGCCTTCATTATTGAACTGCTATAGTCACTGCATTGTATAACAGCCACAAAATCAATGGAAACGCAACTCAAAACAACGTCATTGCCAAGATATACCGCCGGCATTTTAAATACTTGAATTTCATAGGCTTATGTTAAAAATAAATTGCAATGATTTCATCTTGCCTGTGTCACCTGACCTCTAAAACTTTGCGTGCGTCAAAAAACGATGCCATTCAAAAGTAAAGACAATAGCTTGAGTTACAGTAAACGCAGGCAGCTAGCCCACAGATTGTGATCTGCACCGACACCCGTCTGCAGCAGCACCTTTTCACTCAATAGCCATCATTCCTTACTCTTAAAGTGAACTCAGGCTGACACAGTCAAACATACATGTATGGAGGCTGCAGTGGAGTTTTAACCATGCTCCTCCTGACCTGAGCAAAATGACACATTTCAAATATTTGAAACACAAGTACACACCCTGAGAAGATAAAAATATCTGACTACCTTTTCTAGTATGTTTTTTTTTTATCATTCTGGACTTTACCTGGTGAGTCTGGGCAGACCATAGAGTGACTGTATCTCCCGGTGTAGCGGTACTCCATCTCCTAACAGTAAGGTCTCAAACCTCCCCAAAACAAGCTCTCCGGTTCTCCCAATCTCAATGTAAGACTACTGCGGGAAAACTACTTAAATGTTCTAGAGAGAGAGGTTGATATGAAGCCAACAGGCAAACGAAAACGATAGTAATTGTCCACTCCTCTGAGAAGTAAACCCTTGCAACCCTTCAACTGTGTACCAACACACTGAACTGAGAGAGCAGTACACCATGAACCTAGTGATCAGCACCTCCCCTCGCACGCTACAGAAATTTGACCACTAGGCCACTCCTGTAGAAAACCGACAACTGTATATGTTACCTCGCCCCGTGCCTCTCCTCTCCTTTCTCTGAACCCCTCCCCCCTTTCTCTGAACTCCTCCCCCCTTTCTCTGAACTCCTCCCATTCTCCTACTCAGCACTGAGGAGAGAAGATGAGACAGAGGCCTCATGCTCAACTCAGAGAAGGAAAGAGATTTTCCTCTGGGGGGGGGGGGGCTGCTTGCATGTGCCTCAAAGAGAGGACAAATACACGGAGAAATTGCATATTGTCAATATAGAGACCCCTCCCCCCCCCAAATATTTTCACAAATCAGAAATCATGTTTTCAGGGCACCCTGCTCCACTCCACCGTGGTCACCTACAGCTCCTCCTGCGCATGTTAATTAGCCTCTTTCTATGAAATAGCTCTCTTCCTGTCACCCTTACTGCCTCTCTCTCTTAACTGTCCCCTAAAAACCTCAAAGTCAGAGCATGACGCATGGCAGAGATACTAGATAGTACAGCAAAACCTGGCCCGGGCGGGTGTACGATTACTTTGAACAGGGTCACATACATCCCCACCCACCCCCAACAGAGTCACAGATCCCCATCCCACCCCCCACTCCAACCGAAGCTTCAAATGCACACACGTTTCCAGTCAAGGATGCAGGCAGGCAGGGCGTGACAGCCAGCCGAGCATGATGCAGGCAGGCAGGGCGTGACAGCCAGCCGAGAAGCGAGAGGAGTGCAACAGCTGATATATTATGATGGAATGGGTCAAAGACAGCAGGCTTTCCACTGGGCCCATCAATCACGGTGGATTAGCCACTAACTCCCAGGGAGGAAGGAGCGCACGCAGGGCGAGGAGAGGAGGAAGGAAGCAAGGAGTTCAAAATAACTTCAACTTTAGCGCCACTGAAGCTTTTCTTCTAGCAAAATGCCAATAAATAAAGAAGACATTTCTGAAACAAGAAGCTACTTTTATGGCCACCAGCCTGATCTAAGGCTAAAACTTTACGTGACTATGCAACTTGAACGCAACTTCAGCTCCGTGCAACTGTGCAACACTGGGTTAGTTGTGTTCTGTAGGAAAAGAAAGAAATCATGAATTTGGGGTTTGTAAGATCATCATTTGGAATGTTCAGGATGGTTTGATGACATTACCAACGGTAAAAGTTTAATTTACAACCTGCAACTAACTGTATGGAACTTGTACTGTGTAACGCCAGCCTAAGAGACCTTTTCCATATGAAGTGAACTATAGAGACACTGCATGAAATAGGCCACGCCCATCACGGGGGAAAGCTCCCCGTTCAATTCCAAACACCAGCGTCATTTTCCTTGAATTACTCATAGGTAAAAGCTGTTGTGTGGTGGGCTGCGCAGACAACAAATGTAAAAAAAAATCGCCAATTAAAGTTTTTTTGTGCTCCCGAGCAAAACAAGGAAGCCATTGAGGATTGGCGAGATTTTTTTTTTTGATCTAGCTGTCAAGGAAGTAAGTTGGAGTGTTCATCTTCTGTATATGATCTTTGTGTGCAACATGCGACCATGCACGCGACATAGGAGAACGCCAGGATTGGGGGGGAGTTTTTGTTTCCCCCAGTTTTGGCCGTGGTTTCTGAATGATGACGCGCTCCGCAGTGTCTCTATGGGTAAAACGGTATATGTGTGTAATACTCCTAGTTCTGGGCTCCTCCTGCAGTGGCCTGTGACAACGCTGTCCACGCATTCTTCATTCTGCTTCTTAGAGAGAAGAACCATTGAATGGACCTTGGTTATCCAGTAAAGAGATAGAGTGGCATCAGAGATTTATATCCTTCCCAGCTCACAAGCCGGAGCGCAGAGAGGCGCCCCGCTGACAGAGGCACATTCAGGTTTCAACCTTCTTCTACACAGCAACCACGCCTTCTTCTTCTGCTGCGATATCTTCTTCTCTGCTCTGCTTTCAGAAGCGTAATAAGAGAAACCAGACTAGGGGACACTGTATCCACACTTTGATTACCGCTGCACTGAACCCATCTCTATTTACACAGCAAATGCACTGGAGACATTTTCATTGAATGAATCAGCTTCATCTAACTTTAATACCTTGCAGTCAGATATGAAGCACAGGTAAGGGTTTAAATGTCACCTTTCGTCGCCTTGACCGTTAATTAAGAATTGTCTTAACTGAGCCCAGATCAGCATCTTAGGGCCTCCCCCAACGCCAGAGCACTTGTTTTCTAAGTATGAACATGAGTATGCACGTTATTACCCCCTGCTGGCAAAAAATGGCATAATGTGAGAGATGCCCAAAATAAAATCTCAAGCTAAAGGCAATAGGAGCCTAGAATGAGTAATAAAGCTAAATTGAGCTGTGTGCCGAGGCATTTTAAAACCAACACATAGATTATGTGTGCCTATCAATTTCTTCCACTAATGTCAGCTAGGTTAGCCGCCAATATCAATCATGAGATATGAAACCATCGTTACTCTGGCCAGACGCAGTGAATCTTGTCTGTCAAGTAGGCCCAGATTTGGATGCCTGTAGGGAGGAGGGAGTGTGTGTGGTTGTGTTAAATATGTGTCATATTTGTTGTAAATATGTGGATGGGTGGGTATGTAATATTGTAATATGGGTGTGTGCATGTACAAAGGTTAGCATCAGTAACATTGCTATGCCAATGCCAACCAAGGGAGGCAGGCCTCTGACATATTTATGTCTTGCCTTGTCGTGCATCTTAATAACGGAGCATGTTTATGCATTTGTTTTCCTCCTGAGGTATCAGATAGCTGATAGCTGATTCATGGACAGAGGACAGATTTGGGTCACTGCATTTTTATAGGCACACAGTAAAGGGAATATGCAGCCTCTTTCATTCATTCCTAAAGCACGGCCCACATTTGGATGAAGCATTTTGGGTATGCGAGTCACACGAACCTGTCGGCAACCCTGCCAATCAAAGTAATGTATTACAGTGATATTCAACTTGTGGCCCGGGGGGCCAGATGCGGCCCCCGATAGGGTGCAGAGTGGCCCCCTGACCATTTTCTAAATGAAAACTAATGTTAAATAAAGTTCAGCTCCAGCTAAATTTTCAAATATCACAGCCTGCTTGCCACCCAGGCATTTATATCTACTAAATGAACTTAACTAAGTATCCTGTGTGCACAAAGTCGACCTGTTTGGTTCATTTTCTTTTTGAGAGAGATCCTTTATTGATTTGTTTGGGAAGAGGGTTTACGATTGCTTGGTGGTTGATAGGATTTCTCTCCTCAGATCCCTGGTATTCAGTAAAGATCTACAGTTTTCCTAAGATATAACCAAACATTTCTTCATTAGGTCCAGATTAGATTCAGCAGGGGGAGGATACCTCACCATGGAGGCCCTGCTGGAGTGAAGGGCAATTACAGAGATGATGTTATCATTTGTTAATTCAAATGTATCTTTTATTCTGTTATACATGTTCTGTTCCTGAAGTACACTTCTAGGTCATCGGGTGAGCTGAGACTGAGGAAACTTAAAGATAAACGTCTCTCCTTCTCTGCCAGGAGACATGCTGGCCTTGGGGATTAATGATCAGATAGTTCAGCTGGAGTTGAACAATGCTTTGTGTTTGCCAAGCTTTTATGTTAAATCCTGTTTATTGCAGGTCTGAAAACATTCCCTAAAAGGTTTTTTCCAGACGGTCATTTAGGATATGGTCAGTTAACTTAGAGGGCAGAGGTCACGGAGATCTGCCGACATAAGGACAGCGCTGTGTATTTTGAACTAATGAGTGATGTTTTTACTATGCGTTGACCTTTCCCCCCAGAGAGGACAGGACCTGTTCTGGAGATGCAGCGCATTGTGGGGGGAGGGGGTCCGGGTTCGAGTCTCATGTGGCAGGTTTTGGTCTCTGGGAAGATAGAGGCTCAGTGTAATGTAAAGTGGTAATAGAGAGATGACTGGTTATCTTATGAAATATGGTTCAGATTTATGCTATGTGGGTTCATGGCAGAGTGTACAAATATTAAACATTTAACATTGTCAGGCTAAATTCTGGTTGGAACCCCAAAAACCTACAATCCACTACAGAAAAATGTATACGATTAATGTTTGTTTATTAACTGGCCCCCTGGTCTCCTGTCATTTTGCAAAAGTGGCCCCCGGGCAAAGCAAGTTGAGTATCCCAATTAGCACAAGACTCAAAGTTAACCTGGTCCAAAGTCGATGAAAACCAGTGAATTACAGTCCAATGCCAAATTCTGAAACATTAAATTAACAATTAATTGAGCCAATGAAATGTAACACTCCAAATAGGAACACATCTATATAGTGAACCTGTATAATAGCCACATTTTAAAAATGACAACCAAGGGAATTCATTAGATTTGTATAAGTAAGTGCGCTGGGTCAGTCAGGCCACTCCCACATTCCCCTTATTTATTTTTTTGCTTCTCAGACACACGCCCTCATTGTGTGTAGGGGGGTTGCTTGCTTCAGTGCGTTTCTGGATAATAATAGTGAAAGAGGCTAAAGTTTTTAAGCAGTTGTCAATATTCCCTCTGACACAATAGCCTCTCCAGCAGACGGGGTAGGTGGGTGGGTGACGATGACAGAGACGCATTGCACATCGCACAGTAGCAAGTGAGCAAAGAGGTTGTGTGTGTGTGTGTGTGTGTGTGTGTGTGTGTGTGTGTGTGTGTGTGTGTGTGTGTGTGTGTGCGTGCATGCGTGCGTGCGTGTGTGCGTGTGCGTGTGTGTGTGTGCGCGCGTGTGTGTGAGAGAGTGGGTGGGGGTGGGGTGCAGGGGCTGCAGGTCAGCTGGCACTCTCGCCGAGTTGAAAGCTGAGAGGCTTATGTCTGTGTGTACATTTCCCCTCACTTCTGCCCGCTGAAGGATTTCCAACACTTTAGACACGCTATCCCGGGACACCTCTGCCAGCCATGCACCCAGCATTCTCTCATGCTTGTAAATAATACAGTAACTCCCATTCAAATGAGTCGAGCGCCCCTCTGTGTGACCCTGTCAAGTGCCACTACATACAGTACTGCGTCACAACAGCAGCCTGCTAAGCCGCAGTCACACCGAGTCTACGTGAAACCTTGGCTCAAACAGATATTGGATCGTTTGATCCAACACTGACATTGGTTTTCAAATGAAATTATTAATAGATCTACTGTATCATACAGACTTTTTGTGTGACAGCATGCAATTTTCTTTCATTATTACTTCAATCTAAAGAAATGGAAAAACCACAACAACACTGATGGTCAATTTTTTTTTTTACATTTGACCGCTTTGTTTCAATAATTACCATCACAAGTAACACTTTTCCTAATAAGTTTATCATAATCTCTGAGCATAATGTGTGGATACATGCCAATGCCATCATTTGACCAATAAAATAATGTAAACTGGCAAGTACCAAGAGGTGGCAGCACTTACACTGCTCACCGGTGAAGTCAGCCACAGAGATCCCTTCTTCTTTGAAAAACAAGTGTTGGAGGATTCTTCCTTATCTATTTTTGTAGTTCGTTTCCATGGGTGTGGTGTTTCTAACGATGTGTACTGCTATATGTGTGTATGTCCTCCACTGTATGTATATTTTCCTCTGTATGTATGTGTGTTGTGTGTGTGTGTGTGTGTGTGTGTGTGTGTGTGTGTGTGTGTGTGTGTGTGTGTGTGTGTGTGTGTGTGCGTGTGTGTGTGTGTTCTTACCCTGTGTCTGTATGAGATGTAGTATCTTTGCAGTGAGCTGTCGTGCCAATTCGGCATCCTTCACCATGTCCTCCCCACTCATCTTCTCCAGTTGGCCCAGCAGCATCAGCACCCTGGAGTTACTGGGGACACTGGAAACACAACGCAACGCACCGCACACACACGCACGCACGCACGCACGCACGCACGCACGCACGCACGCACGCACGCACGCACGCACACACACACACACACACACACACACACACACACACACACACACACACACACACACACACACACACACACACAGACAATTTCAATATCTCCATATTTTACAATGATTTCACTTTCAATTAAATGGGGTCATTCATTAGCCAGTCAAGATCTCCATTGTTCCATCAACAAGTTCTGACTTTGGGTTATTTCCCCACATCTCAACCGCTAATCTCCCATTCCCACCACATGCTGTGGACATGCTAATTTGGCTAACCACATATTTTGTTTTGAGTCTTCTGCTGCTGCTTCTCTCAGGTGTGCATTTGTCACATGTCAAGTTACAATGTACAGTAAGCAGTGAAATTAGGATTGGAATTGGCAGCAGGCCTGAAGTAGCGAGTTGAATAACATTAGTGAATGGGATGTGAGTGAGATGATCACATTATGTGATACAACAAAGTAGGCCATCAGTAAGTTCAGAGGGCAGTGTCTTGCAGTTTGTGTGTTATATTTCCATAGAGAGCTAAAGTGAACGTCACTTCCTGCTTCAGCACTGTACCAGAGATTTTCATCCGCCATTTATTTTCCCATAGACATTTCATAAAATGCTTATAAAAATAGTTTTACTTGTTCAAACCAAACAGTTCAGATATATTTAGAAACAGGAGAGACCACATAACATTTCACTCCGACCAAAACGTAAAAAAAAAAAACTATTTAAATAAAAAATGTATATATTTTATTTAAATCCACAATTTCTTTTACGTTTCGGTCAGAGTGAAATGTCATGTGGTCTCTCCTATTTCTAAATATATCTGAACCGTTTGGTTTGAACAAGTAAAGCTATTTTTATAAGCATTTTACGAAATATCTATGGGAAAATAAATGGCGGGTGAAAATCTCTGGTACAGTGCTGAAGCAGGAAGTGACATTCACTTTGGCTCTCTATTCTGTGGTGTTCAGAGGATGAGGCACTGAAGGACTACACTTTGCAGCCAATCAGAATCGAGTATTCCCCCAGACCATGGTATAAAACTGCTTCAGTTTTGTAATGCATTCATATATTCAGATTTCAGAAGAAAGCTAAATATTGAATAATGATGATCATAAATACATAAAAACCTAGGTACAAAGTTAAATATTCCAAAATGGTTTGTCCTTCCTGAAGGATCAGAGGCCCACAGTCTCAGACTTTGAAACCCCATGGTTTAACACATAAGCTACACAGTCTGCCAAAACCCAAACAGGGAAAAAAAGAACTGTTGTGGTTTCCCACTCTATGGAGATGGTGCTCAGCTGGAGACACAGGGGGAAAGGTCAGCTGTTGGCATAGCAACAACCACCATGGGAGACAAATCAAAACTCTAAAAATTCTACCCAGTGGAGCAGAGTTTCTCAAAATATGTCCTTATAAAGACAGAGACTGAGAGACAGACAGACTTGGAATGAAGACAGACAGACAGAATGAAGAAAAGCGGAAATGTAAATGTGTATGAAGAGAGACGTAGTGAGAGGGGAATGCAGCCGAAATAAATACAATGTACTATTGTTACACACTGTAATGCTCTTGGCATGGACAAATATGGCGAAAAGGTTTTTCCAGGCCTATTGCCATTACACTCTGAGATATTATGCCTTATGATAAGTGCTGTTATTTTTAGTCATCATAACAAATAAATATGGCTGGTTCAAGCAAGGTCAACTATGTTATCTACCAACTGGAAGGCAGTGAGTCTCACTCCTGTGTTGTGAGCAATTTTTTTTTAATCGCGTTTAAATTTCAATCTGAATGAGGCTGGTTACTCTGGTCCTGATAAGGAGAGAAGCACATGGTGACATCAGTTCATCTGGATTAAGAGGAAAGGCTTTATAACAGATTAATATGATGCAGTATGGAAAACAAATCACTGATTATCTGACCAGCTGAAGGGTAAGATACATTTCACCTAGCCAGAGTCTGTATATGACACTACTGTATACTGGCCCAGACTGACCCTTGTCTGTAGTGTTTCCCTTTGTTTGTTTGTTTGTTTGTTTGTTTGTTTGTTTGTCTGTAGTGAGACAAACGCCAACGTAAAGTAGCACAAAAGCAGAATCAGACAGGGTGAAGGCAAGCAACCAGTGAGCGAGACAGAGAATGCCATGAACAGATGGTTGTGACCGAAGAGCTTTGACAGATACACATACACACACAAATACCAGCCTGTGTATGCACGTGCACGTGTGTGTACACAAGCACATTAGTCTATGACCATCTCTGTCTGAATGAGAATGCTACTCACCCTTTCTCAGTAGTCATTCTGGGCTTATTCATTTTCACAGCATCAGCATGTCAGGTCATCTGCAAGAGAAAAGAGAAATTAGCAGAGCACTGACCTGCTCAGTTCTGTGATGAGCGATACAAAAGATATCCCAATCAATGTACTCCCTCTGCTGGAGTCTCTCATGCTGCCATCAGCTCTGCAACAATGCCAAATTCAAATGGACCAAAACTCATAAAATGGCTCATATTCAGTGTAACAGGACAGATTCCAAACACCTCCCTTGACCAGTTAAAAACAAAAAAGGGGGCTCTGGTGCACATTGCAGATTTCAGGTGTCTAGAAACAAAAGCTAGCTTTATACAAGTAACTAAACACTAGGGGCAATAACAGGAAAAGCATTACAAGCGTTATAAGCACTTAGGAAAATAAATACCAGAGCTATGGTTAAAAAAAAATACCAGAGGGGTGTGTGTGTGTGTGTGTGTGTGTGTGTGTGTGTGTGTGTGTGTGTGTGTGTGTGTGTGTGTGTGTGACATAGACTGACAATGTTCTTTATACTCACCAGTGAAGAGTTTAATGACAGAATCACATGTACTTACGGACATTGGTTGTGTGTGTGTGTGTGTGTGTGTGTGTGTGTGTGTGTGTGTGTGTGTGTGTGTGTGTGTGTGTGTGTGTGTGTGTTAAAAGCAGAGATCTAAGCTATAAATTAGTATAGCTTTAATAATATAATACCTAAATGCAACACAGCTACAACTGCCAGCTTCATTACGGTGTATCAAGCAAAGAACATGTAGCAAGTAGCCTACGTCTACATCTACAGCAAGTATATAGCTATTGCATGATCACACATCTCCCAAATAGTTTTAGACCAGACAGTGACACACAGGGGCATTTATGAGATGAGATTATGAACAACACTGCTCTAAGCCTGTAACATTAGCTGACCTAGCTAGTGCAAAAACAAGATAAAGATCATAGCTGGCTGTGCAGCCAAACACCCCACATACAAGCATGAGGCTGCCCACCACAACCAGTAAAAACATGATAGTGGATGAATGATTAACTACAGCAGCCACTGCAAACTGGCCAAGTGGATGCTGCATTAGATAGCTACTAATTAACTTTAGGTGTCAAGTTATGTAGAGAAAGGGGGCCTTATCTACCTACTATCTGGCAAATGCATAATATTGTCACAACACCTAGCTGGCCGCCTGGACATTTGGGTTAGTCAGTCACAAACACTGATCTATTATAAGCAAGGTAACCAGTTAGGCATGTTTTTTTTACGAGAGGACTAGCAGCAGAGGCTCGTATGCGCTGCACCTGCTGAACGGGTCACTCAGTAAACGGCCGTTTGCCTGCGCCAGCTAGCTAGCTAACGGACGAATGCTAAACGCTAATGCTAGATAAAGATCAGCCAGGCAACGTAAGCTAAAGTGATTTAAAACAACGAGTATTTACGAACCTGCATGAAAAGGAATTGTTGTCCCATTGAGGGCGAAGCAATTCCCTGACAAAGGGTACCGCTGTGGAGCGTTGCCTGAAACGCCCTGATGTTGTGATGATACAAGCCTCCAAGCTCCAAACCCTGCTCGTTTTTGGAGCAGCTGTCAGAGGGAGCTGTCAGTGGAGAGGGGGAAACAACGCGAGATTACCGCTTGTAGTTTTGGGGGAAGTGGTCGCGCAGAAATTACGTTCGATTGAAAAGCACTTGCGGGACCAAAAAGCACCTTGATAACGGTAAAAATATAAAAATGTATTGAGTTTTATATCTGCAAGCCCCAAAACAGCCATATGTTTTATCAACGCCTTTTATTGTTTTGATGAAGGACTACATGTCCCAGGGAGGGTTGGCATAGACCTATGACGTTGCATTTGTGCGCCGCCGTCTCTCCAGTCTTCGAGACGAGCGTCAAATGAGCAGGAATTTCACTTCCGGCCAGCAGGAATTTCACTCGGGTTTAATGATTTTGCCTTCAAAGTAAAAGCATGATAAAGTTCGTTTTTTTTAACCATAAAAATTGAAGTAGAAATGTAACTATGTCCAATATAATGAACATACGAACACTAAGATAAACCTCTAGTTTAATGTTTGAATGAAAATAGACATACTGTACAAAGGAGACCGTGTGTTATTTCTTGAAAGGCTTAACAGGGTGTGTCGATAGCTCACACTGGTCAATAGAGGCTAGGCCTACCTCTCACCTGATTATGGCCTCTATAGGGAAGACATCAATAGAAGAGATTATCAAGCTATAGGCTAGGCTAGGTGACCCATTATGCAAAGCATGAACAATGTGGTCTTGTGAGAAGTAGGTAGCCTATTAAATGTTCTTTGTATCCTTCTTGGGACCACAGTGAAAATCAGTTGAACAACTGTCTGTGTTCTTTATCCTTGTACTACTTTTTGTCACATACTTTATGTAATACTATTGTACTAAATATAAATCAATCAATCAATCTATCATAGGGAAGTCATCTTGAGGCTGGATGGGTGTCAATGTTTGTGTTTTGGACATGTATGTACAGTGTCAAGTGAGCAGGAATTTTATAGCTGTCCGCTCCCATTCAGAACACAATGAAAACGCTCCGATTTTGAATAAAGATTAAAAATCTAAAGTCAATTGTTCCAGGGCAAACTCACTTGATCCATGTAGAGACATAGCCCAGCTATCATAAGGAAGTCATCTTGAGGCTGGATGGGTGTCAATTTTTCTGTTTTGGACTTGTATGTACAGTGTCAAGTGAGCAGGAATTTTATAGCTGTCCGCTCCCATTCAGAACACAATGAAAACGCTCCGATTTCGAATAAAGATTAAAAATCTAAAGTCAATTGTTCCAGGGCAAACTCACTTGATCCATGTAGAGACATAGCCCAGCTATCATAAGGAAGTCATCTTGAGGCTGGATGGGTGTCAATTTTTCTGTTTTGGACATGTATGTACAGTGTCAAGTGAGCAGGAATTTTATAGCTGTCCGCTCCCATTCAGAACACAATGAAAACGCTCCGATTTCGAATAAAGATTAAAAATCTAAAGTCAATTGTTCCAGGGCAAACTCACTTGATCCATGTAGAGACATAGCCCAGCTATCATAAGGAAGTCATCTTGAGGCTGGATGGGTGTCAATTTTTCTGTTTTGGACATGTATGTACAGTGTCAAGTGAGCAGGAATTTTATAGCTGTCCGCTCCCATTCAGAACACAATGAAAACGCTCCGATTTCGAATAAAGATTAAAAATCTAAAGTCAATTGTTCCAGGGCAAACTCACTTGATCCATGTAGAGACATAGCCCAGCTATCATAAGGAAGTCATCTTGAGGCTGGATGGGTGTCAATTTTTCTGTTTTGGACATGTATGTACAGTGTCAAGTGAGCAGGAATTTTATAGCTGTCCGCTCCCATTCAGAACACAATGAAAACGCTCCGATTTCGAATAAAGATTAAAAATCTAAAGTCAATTGTTCCAGGGCAAACTCACTTGATCCATGTAGAGACATAGCCCAGCTATCATAAGGAAGTCATCTTGAGGCTGGATGGGTGTCAATTTTTCTGTTTTGGACATGTATGTACAGTGTCAAGTGAGCAGGAATTTTATAGCTGTCCGCTCCCATTCAGAACACAATGAAAACGCTCCGATTTCGAATAAAGATTAAAAATCTAAAGTCAATTGTACCAGGGCAAACTCACTTGATCCATGTAGAGACATAGCCCAGCTATCATAGCAAAGTCATCTTGAGGCTGGATGGGTGTCAATTTTTCTGTTTTGGACATGTATGTACAGTGTCAAGTGAGCAGGAATTTTATAGCTGTCCGCTCCCATTCAGAACACAATGAAAACGCTCCGATTTCGAATAAAGATTAAAAATCTAAAGTCAATTGTTCCAGGGCAAACTCACTTGATCCATGTAGAGACATAGCCCAGCTATCAGCTATGTCTCTACATGGATCAAGTGAGTTTGCCCTGGAACAATTGACTTTAGATTTTTAATCTTTATTCGAAATCGGAGCGTTTTCATTGTGTTCTGAATGGGAGCGGACAGCTATAAAATTCCTGCTCACTTGACACTGTACATACAAGTCCAAAACAGAAAAATTGACACGCATCCAGCCTCAAGATGACTTCCTTATGATAGCTGGGCTATGTCTCTACATGGATCAAGTGAGTTTGCCCTGGAACAATTGACTTTAGATTTTTAATCTTTATTCAAAATCGGAGCGTTTTCATTGTGTTCTGAATGGGAGCGGACAGCTATAAAATTCCTGCTCACTTGACACTGTACATACATGTCCAAAACAGAAAAATTGACACCCATCCAGCCTCAAGATGACTTCCTTATGATAGCTGGGCTATGTCTCTACATGGATCAAGTGAGTTTGCCCTGGAACAATTGACTTTAGATTTTTAATCTTTATTCGAAATCGGAGCGTTTTCATTGTGTTCTGAATGGGAGCGGACAGCTATAAAATTCCTGCTCACTTGACACTGTACATACATGTCCAAAACAGAAAAATTGACACCCATCCAGCCTCAAGATGACTTCCTTATGATAGCTGGGCTATGTCTCTACATGGATCAAGTGAGTTTGCCCTGGAACAATTGACTTTAGATTTTTAATCTTTATTCGAAATCGGAGCGTTTTCATTGTGTTCTGAATGGGAGCGGACAGCTATAAAATTCCTGCTCACTTGACACTGTACATACATGTCCAAAACAGAAAAATTGACACCCATCCAGCCTCAAGATGACTTTGCTATGATAGCTGGGCTATGTCTCTACATGGATCAAGTGAGTTTGCCCTGGAACAATTGACTTTAGATTTTTAATCTTTATTCGAAATCGGAGCGTTTTCATTGTGTTCTGAATGGGAGCGGACAGCTATAAAATTCCTGCTCACTTGACACTGTACATACATGTCCAAAACAGAAAAATTGACACCCATCCAGCCTCAAGATGACTTCCTTATGATAGCTGGGCTATGTCTCTACATGGATCAAGTGAGTTTGCCCTGGAACAATTGACTTTAGATTTTTAATCTTTATTCAAAATCGGAGCGTTTTCATTGTGTTCTGACTGATTGGAGCAAGCTTAATATAATAATATAGAAGTAGTTAGTACTACAATACCAAAGGATATATAGATCTAAATGGAATATAACCTTTTCCATGTGTATTGTTATTCAATTTGTGTGATATCACTTAAATTTGTGTATTTTATCGAGTTTGAATGATCGCTTTTATTCTGAAAAATCCTGACCGGAAGTAAGAAATTCCTGCTCAGAAATTCCTGCTCATTTGACACTGGCGTCTTCACGAAGATCCATTTAGCTACATGGTTAATAAGAAATAACAAGGTACGTTCTCATTTTCACAACGAAAATTCCACACACCGATAACAACATTCGTATTGTAGATGTTCCATTAACAGCTGGCATTGAACGGTCTGTCAACTGATGTTCAGGCTTTGTACACAATGAAACGTCTAATGTGGTTAACGTTAGCTTGTTAGCATACGATGCATTTTTGATATTTTTTACGAGATCGTTAATGTTTGACAATATCAATATATTGTGCATGAGTGGTCCGAGTTGCATTCACCTTGTGTCTTTGTGTAACTCCTTCTAGATGTCATAAAAACTGCTTACAGCCTCTTCAGCCTCTGCTACCGCAGTCGGCTGTATGTCTATATGTTGCTCTTCATAATGTAAAAGAAAATAAGGGGGGTGGGGTAGAAGTAGGCTAGCTAGAGTCTAGCTAGCCTACTTCTACCCCTAGCTGCTAGACTACAGTAACTAGTTACTGCTCTTAGAAGGAAATGTAGAAATATGCTCCTCAATTTACATAATTATGACTGGTAATAATAGCCTAGATATACTTTCCTGATTGTTATGAGTGGATTCATAATCATATTTAAAAAAACATTTTTTCTGAAGCACTATGCCTGCTGCCTCTCAGCTCGTCTGCAATGATAGATAGATACCGGTAGATAGATAATCAATATTCTCTGTAAATATGCCCCCAAGTGCAGTTGAACAGGGCTGTAAATCCAGCCAGGAAGGATTGGGATGTGGTTTTTTCCAGACTACCCACTTAGCCTTCAAAGTAGTGACACGGCCCCTGATTCGCAAGGGCCTGTCTCGTCACAGAGAATTTCCAGTGCGCTCAGGCCCGCAATTTACACCTTTTTAGGCTCTGAAGCCAAGCGGCTTCACAGAGCATGGTGGTGTAATCCTTCACTGTTGTCCTACTTGACCTCATGCTGAACTACTTCTTCAGCCGATGAGGAAGTATATAAACATTCATGAATGAGTATACCAAGCCGTGCCAAGGCAAATGCCTAGCTTTTTGAGAACACATGCCTTTATTGATGGGAGCTAAAGATTCTGACTGAGCGCATACAGCAACCTGTAGGTGAAATTATAAATGCAGTGCACAACTGCCCATATGAGTTCATTCAAGTCTTAGGATAGAGACTGAGAACTGAGACATCCATGGCTGCTCAGTGGTTGAGATTCTGTTCTGACTGTGCCATACATCCATGCTGTATGTTCAGAGTTTGATCAGGCATGAGGACGATGTTTGCCTAAACTTCATAAACTTTGGAATGTCCAGACAGAAGGTGAAGGTCTATAGTAAATGATTGTTTGAGTGCTACTGTATTTTTCAGTCCTGTATAGGCTAATGCCTGCACACAGCCAACTTCTCAACACTTTTAATACTGGTAATGTTATGAGACTAGTAGATACTGTTCATTAGGTCACACAGAGAATCTTTGAATCTATCTATTTCTACCTACAGTGTATAGCAGATTACTTTATCTATTTATGTTTAAGCATATTTGTATGCCAGTACCAAGTAGAAAATGACACGTAAACTAAATGTATATAGCTGGGTTTCCCAATTGTATCTTATTAGTGCAAAGGCCTTGTTGCCCCCCCCCCCCTTCCCTCTTCAACCCCTGGAAAGCTGATTGTCAAATATGATCATAGTAGTGTTTTACTTTTGGGAACCAAGGCCTAGTCTCAGAACCACATTTAGTGAGGATGAAGATGCAGACTTGGTCACTGCTTTCTGTCTGCGCATCCACTCATGACATGATATCTTTTTCAGTCGGCCTACGTCCCATACGGAGGCCAAATGTACTCAGTTTGGGTCCGGAGATGGAGAGGAGAATATTTGGAAAACTTTGCTCTGTTTCTGTTTGCTTTTGTTTTAGCGGTCACCATGGTGATGAAGTCGGCCGTGGAAGACGATGATGCTGGCTGGGGACTCGGCATTCCAGAAAAGATGAAGAACAATGCCAACTGGGTTGATATTACACATGACTTCAAGGGGGCATGCAAAGGTACAGACTGTGTGTGTGTGTGTGTGTGTGTGTGTGTGTGTGTGTGTGTGTGTGTGTGTGTGTGTGTGTGTGTGTGTGTGTGTGTGTGTGTGTGTGTGTGTGTGTGTGTGTGTGTGTGTGTGTGTGCGTGCGTGCGTGCGTGCGTGCGTGTGGACTGGAGTGAGGGAGAGGGAGAGTATTTGTGGGAGAAATTGTGCAATTATGAAACGACTGACGTTTTCCCTCTGTGTTCCTCTGTGCAGAATTGAACCTTGGGGAGTTGCTTCATGACAAACTGTGAGTATGACAAAATATGTTTTGCACACTTCACTCTTGATTGAGACATGCTATTCTGATAGATTTTAATGGGGGGAAAAACTGGCCCTTAGTGAAAGAGCCAAAGCTTACCAAAAAAGTTTTACATTACAATGCAAAAATGCATTTTTCCTATCAGCCTTGATCACAAAGTGCCGTGGGGCTGTAAAGTTATGTTTTCCATGCCATTTGTCAGTTTGTCAGCAGGATTACGGAAAAACTATTGGGCCGACATTCATGAACCTTTGTGGAAGGGTGTAGCATGGGCCAAGGAAGTACCCGTTACATTTTGTAGCGGCTCCGCATCCGACTCACAAAATGTACATAGACTATTGGCCTTGGCGGAGTTCTAGTTTGGAGCATGAACTTGTCAAATTTAAAGTGATATCTGTATATCTGCACGCACGCACGCACACGCACACACACACACACACACACACACGCCCCTTTTAACTTTTGTATTGTGGTGGCAGGTTTGGCCTGTTTGAAGCCATGTCAGCCATTGAGATGATGGATCCAAAGATGGATGCCGGAATGATTGGCAACCAGGTCAACAGGAAAGTGCTCAACTTCGAACAAGCTGTCAAGGTACAGTACTGATCACTGCACACACTGCTGTACAGTGACAATGTTCCTGGCTCATACAACTTGGCATATACTGTAAATACCACTTTGTGAAAGGCAGTATTGCTTTAAAGCTTTTTGCTGTGTTTTGGTAAAGAATGATTTCCAGAAGGACTTGAGCAGTTTTGAAAGATCCAACTTCCTCTTCTCTAAAATCAAGATGTCACAAGGGACCAGAGATGGAAACTAGCAATAGGTATAATCTCTGTATGCAGAACATCAGTTACATCAACCTGTTTGTAGTCAGTTGAAGTGGCACAATGTTAATTGTTATTGTCCCAATCAATTGGATGTTCACAACACCTGTGCTTGGAAAATATATTTTTCTCAACCAGCCAAAAACATTTTTTTAATCTAAATAATAAAATAAAGCACAATGCATGTAAATTGAACTAATCCTCAGAGCAGATGATTCCATATATGTGAATTGATTGTTTATACTGTCAAACTTGGCCTAACCTTGTCATCCTCACAGTCTCACAGTATCCAGCCATAGGTACATATCTATTTCTGGGGCATGCACAACTCTTGAAAAGTGGTTAAGGACCGCCCCTAAAACCAAAACAAAATGTGTGACATATATATTAATTGACCAACCATGGACCTCCTTATTTGCGTGAGGCAACTCATGGGGCAGTACCAGTGGGCAAGCTGAGGGTTTTATAGAGGAACCTGCGGAAGTGATCCTGAAAGCTGTAGTTCCTCGAATGGCCACTTGAGGCAGGACCCGTAAGTGACATCGTTCCTGTTCATCCCCACGTTAAAATGACGCCAGCCAATCAGAGGCTTGCCACCGCTTTTCGCGCGGGAAAACCCAGAAATGCTGACTTGTGATTCAGACCCTGTCACATGAGACGATCCTCCACCTGGTTCTCTGCTGTTCATATCTACCTCCCTCTATCTTCTAGGATGGTGCCATCAAGGTGAAGGACCTGAGTCTTCCTGAAATGATCGGGATCATCGACACATCTTTCTGCTGTTTGGTATGTTTCACTTGCTTGACGGCTATCCAACAGATTAAAGTTAGGAATCCATCAAAGTGCATCTCTATACGTAGGCAGTATGGGCCCTGAGGTTTGCTCTCTGTAGATGACATGCTCATTTTTTCATAGTAATAAAAAACATGATATTTTACTCATATCCACAGGGAAATGTCGCTTTCACTTGGCTCAGGGTCAGCTAGAGGGGAGCGGGGAGTTAGTGACTCACTCGAGGACAGTGGTTCCCACTGGTCAAAGAATTCCTGAAATATCACGGCATTCAGAGAAGTCTATTTCAGACAGTGAAAGTCAGGGAATGATCTTGGGAACTCATGGATCACCAGGGAATCTTAAGGGAGGACCTTAAAGGAGTATATACGAAAATGCATTTTACAGCTTTGTCACACATTCATGGCATTAGATGATTTGTTTTGAGCTGTTTTTACACATTATATGGCCTCTCCATAACAAGCCCAACTGTAGGGGAAAGCAGCTTGTTTACCTCTTTAGAGCTTTTCCCAGCTGAAGAGCAACAACAAACCCAGAAATAATAATAAAACATTTTAGGACATGGAGACACTTTGACATAATCACAGAAAGGAATTTTACATCTCGTCCAGCGCGGGAACCCCTGTATTCATGTGTGTGTGTGTGTGTGTGTGTTCAGATCACATGGCTGGAGGGACACTCCCTGGCCCAGACGGTCTTCACCTGTCTGTACGTCCACAACCCCGACCTGATCGAGGACCCGGCCCTCAAAGCCTTCGCCCTGGGCATCCTCAAGGTGTGTGACATCGCCCGCGAGAAAGTCAACAAGGCCGCTGTGTTCGAGGAGGTAAGCAGCTTTTTTTTTATAACCCTTGTCTTGCTGGTGTGTTTCTGTGTCTTCCATCAGGCATTTTGCATTTCTGAGACATGCAAATGATCCTGTGCAGGTTTCCATTCATGCAAACATGAATTGCTGTTGCTGTTGCTGTTGATGATTCAATGTTGTTTATTATATAGTCTGAGTCATCATCTGCTTTCTCTCTTGTTACAGGAGGATTTCCAGGCCATGACCTATGGCTTCAAGATGGCCAACAATGTCACGGACCTCCGGGTGACAGGTACGAGCGCTATCCCATAATATTCCAGTAACTCTGCAACTTTATGTATACTGTGACTGTGCAACGCTCAAGTCGTGTACTGTCGGTTGAGGAAGAAGGAATATAATCGTCATTTTCTTTCCTACATTGACATTTTCTTTGCTTTTGTTATTTGGGGCGCGTGTTTATTGTTGCGTGCGTTCATCCTACCAGGTATGCTGAAAGACGTGGAGGAGGAGTTACAGAGGAGAGTTAAGGTGACTGCTCTTGACCTGTTTAAGTCTCAGTGCTTTGCAATTTCACTGAAATGCTGCTGCTGATGCCAATGCTGCTCCTGATGATGACTTAGTTTGGTTGTTTCTCCCTCAGAGCACACGCAGCCGACAGGGTGAGCAGCGGGACCCAGAGGTCGAGCTGGAGGTAATTCAGTTCATTTCTACACGTCTTGTTGTCTTTGCTGCAGATCTGTTTGTCATTTTGCTGCATGGAAATGCTTCTGGAGCCAAATTGAGACCATCTGAAACCACAACTCTCTATAGAGCCTGAATTCTCCATTCATTTCCCCATAGACGTTTCGTAAAATCCTTATAAAAGGAGTTTTCCTTTTATAAGGACCCATGCCGAGGTCCCACGCCGAACCCGGAAGAGGGCCTAAACTCTATTGGTACTAATATCCAGTCTCTGGCTGTATTCAGTAGTAGATTAACTACTATGGGGATGCACTATGTCAGTCAGTGTGTTATGTGGCTTTCAGAAATAGCTGGTAACTATCTGCCAGTGTCACTAATGATCATCAAAAATATCCTTCTATTTTCATATCAAGACTCTGCAAAATATACAGATAACACAACAACGTCTTATTTAAAAGGTGTTTGTTCTGACACACATGGCTGCAAGTTCCCTTCAACACAGGAGACATAGGACTACATAATAAGGATCAGGTGAAAGTGAGGAAAAAGTATTGTCTCTGCTAACACAATCCGTAAAAACATGGGCAGGTGTGGTCCACATTTTCATTCAACATTGTTGGCCAATCAGATTGCCTGGTTGGAAGTTGGAACTGTCCTTGGCGGTTGCCAGTTCAGCCTACTTTCCCCATTTGTTCCTGTCAATATTATTGAAATAAATGCCAAGCCTCCCCTCTCAGTCTCTGTCTGTCTTATTTAAACCTGTCCCGTCTCCTAGCTATCAGACTGTGGGACTGAGACAGCCTTTAGAGACCCAGTCTCTGTCTGTCTTATCTAAACCTGTCCCGTCTCCTAGCTATCAGACTGTGGGACTGAGACAGCCTTTAGAGACTCAGTCTCTGTCTGTCTTATCTAAACCTGTCCCGTCTCCTAGCTATCAGACTGTGGGACTGAGACAGCCTTTAGAGACCCAGTCTCTGTCTGTCTTATCTAAACCTGTCCCGTCTCCTAGCTATCAGACTGTGGGACTGAGACAGCCTTTAGAGACCCAGTCTCTGTCTGTCTTATCTAAACCTGTCCCTTCTCCTAGCTATCAGACTGTGGGACTGAGACAGCCTTTAGAGACCCAGTCTCTGGCTGTCTTATCTAAACCTGTCCCGTCTCCTAGCTATCAGACTGTGGGACTGAGACAGCCTTTAGAGACCCAGTCTCTGTCTGTCTTATCTAAACCTGTCCCGTCTCCTAGCTATCAGACTGTGGGATTGAGACCGCCTTTAGAGACCCAGTCTCTGGAATTCCCAGCCGTTTCCCCAATAATAATAATAATGGGGAGGGGGGGGTGGGGGGGGGGGGGCATCCAAAAATGGACTAATCTCTTTGATGGTGACCTAAACAAAATATATATTTCTAATTTGGTGTATCGGGCGGGCGGGCGTGCGTGCGTGCGTGCATGTGCTTGTTTAAACTCTCCATATACTTTATCTTCCCAGCATCAGCAGTGTTTGGCACTTTTCAACAGAATCAAGTTCTCACGCCTTCTATTGACCGCACTGATCGCCTTTACTAAGAAAGAGGTAATGTGTAAACACACACACACACACACACACACACACACACTAATTAGACATTGACAATGTTCTTTATACTCACCAGTGAAGAGTTTAATGACAGAATCACATGTACTTACGGACATTGGTTGTGTGAGTGTGTGTGTGTGTGTGTGTGTGTGTGTGTGTGTGTGTGTGTGTGTGTGTGTGCGTGCGTACGCGTGCTTGCTTGCATGCATGTTTTGTTGGTTTGTTTTGTATTTATGATTGTATTCCGATCAGACCAGCTCAGTGAGTGAAGCCCAGAAGCTCATGGTTCAGGCATCTGACCTCTTATCAGCTATCCATTCCAGTATTCAACACGGCATCCAGTCACAAAATGACCCCACTAAAGGAGGTAATGCACACACACACACACACACACACACACACACACACACACACACACACACACACACACACACACACACACACACACACACACACACACACACACACACACTCTCATGTCTTTCAGCCATCCAGTCAAGCCAAGTGAGTGCTTGGCTTGGCATGATGCATAAAATTACAGTACTAAAGGACCAGCTATAAACACACACACACACACACACACACACACACACACACACACACACACACACACACACACACATACCACACATGTTTCCAGTTCATCTTGTAAACCAGTCACAACAACACAACCAAAGGACCTGTCACACACACACATGCAAGTTCTCATATAGTATAAACACTCTTGCCCTCCAGTCCTCCAATAAAGTGGTCGGCATGTCAACTCAACCAGCTACAGAACCAGATACCAGTGAAGAAGGAAATGCAAACATGCACACACGCACGTACACACTGACTACTGTTTTTACCACTGAAACCAGTCCCTCCAGGAAATTGTGATTTTGTGATCGCCATAATTAATGCAAATTCAAACAATCTCTGCAATATTTGCGGGGGCTTGTAATTTTTCAAATCCCTGCATTTTCTCTGCAAAAACGCCAAAACAAGTTCGTCAACTTGTAATTTTTGCAGTTTCCATAATTTTACTGCAAAAGAATCACGTAAAACAAAATCACATAAAACTTAACAAATTGGTTTGCATTTTTGAGAAAAGCGTCTGCAAAATCTACCATTTCTGATGGTAATAATCACACAAAAACTCGAAGAGGGGGGTGATCCTGGAGGAACTGTGAAACACATTTTCACAAATCCAGAGTTGTTTCTATTCCTTACTGTGGACCAGTCCTCACCTGTGTGTTACCTCTGGGCACCGCAGACCACCCCATCATGATGGGCTTCGAGCCACTGGTCAACCAGAGACTGCTGCCCCCCACCTTTCCTCGCTACGCCAAGATCATCAAGAGGGAGGACATGGTGGCCTACTTTAGCAAGCTCATAGAACGCATCAAGACCGTCTGTGACGTGATCAACACCACCAACCTGCATGGCATTCTGGTAAGAACACACACCACCAACCTGCATGGCATTCTGGTAAGAACACACACCACCAACCTGCGTTGCGTTTGTGGCTTTTCCAGGACTTCTTCTGTGAGTTCAGTGAGCAGTCTCCCTGTGTGCTCTCCAGGTCTTTACTACAGGTAAGCTAATAATCTGTTCTGATTGGTGCATCTGTTAAGTCACCCCTTGTATTCTTTCCTCTGATTGGTCTAGTTATAAGGGTTGCTCCTCTGTCACCTAGAGTGTCCTTACCGTTTTTATAATCGGCACAAATGCAACAATTTATCAGACTATTGTAATGATATGTAAAAATGACTTTCAGATTATGCTACACACACACAATAGGATATTCATTCAAAACCCAGGGCGAAAACTAAATGAATTGTCTTTTTAACTCCAGACCACTTTCCTCATTGATAATAAGAAAGTGTTTGGGACCCACCTGATGCAGGACATGATCAAAGATGCTCTCAGATACTTCGTCAGTCCACCTGTCCTCTCCAGCAAGTAAGTCTGACATTATGTTGAACCCTGTCCTTGCCATGTGAATCACTCCGCACTATTCAAGTAAGTGTTGTTTCATTGCATTGTCCATTGCTGTGTGTAAGAGAGCGATCTGCAGCCTTTCTTGTTTAGTTATTCTGTGTGTGTGTGTGTGTGTGTGTGTGTGTGTGTGTGTGTGTGTGTGTGTGTGCCTGTGCCTCTGCCTGTGCCTGTGCTTCTCCAGGTGCTGTCTCTTCAACAACCACCAGGCGAAGGACTACATTGACTCCTTTGTCACACACTCCTCCAGGGTATGTTACCTGACTCCATGCCCATAGAGAGCCAAAGTGAACATCACTTCCTGCTTCAGCAGTGTACCACAGATTTTCATCTGCCATTTATTTTCCCATAGACATTTCGTAGAATGCTCATAAAAAATAGTTTTACTTGGTCAAACCAAGCGGTTCAGCTATATTTAGAATCGGGAGAGACCATAGAACATTTACCTTGGACCAAAACAAAAAAAAACAACAACAACATAGAAAAAATATTTTCCTTAAATCTGCAATATCTTTACGTTTTAGTCCGAGTGAAATGTTATGTGGTCTCTCCTGTTTCTAAATATAGCTGAACCGTTGCTTTCACTACAGCGTCAGTCTGCTTCCCCAGTTGAATTCCACTGAATGCTTATGAGGAGATCTATAAAACAGATGCTGATGGGAGCTGTAGCATCAAGTGGAATCAAAGGATTGATTTCAAGACTGTGCAGTTTTCCAATGTTGGATGTGCCATTGAAACTGTGAGAAAAGCTATCGGCGTTTGATAGTGTTGATATCATTTGCATGAATGTGTGTATCTGTCATTTCTCCCCACAGCCGTTCTGCAGTCTGATCCAGATCCACGGACACAACCGAGCTCGGCAGAGAGACAAGCTGGGACACATTCTTGAAGAGTTTGCCACGCTGCAGGATGAGGTGCGCTTCCTTTTCCTCTGCTGCCACCTGTTGTCCATCTCTGTTTCTTTCTTCTCTTTTTCCTGCCAAAATCTGTCACAATGTTTCTTTTTTTATAAAACTTTTTCTTTTTTCTTTTTATACATATATATTTTCATTTGTACACAAAGGCCAAGCCCCTCTCCCTCCTACCCTCCATCCCACTACATACATATCCATATCACTCTCTCTCACACACACACACACACACACACACACACACACACACACACACATATGCGTATACAACATGTACAAAAGATGTGATCAAAAGTGAGAATCTAAAATTTTATTTACATCACAAACATTATCAAGTGCAAACATTGAGAGTGTCAGTGAATATGGTAGAAGTTCCCCTCTGTGCTTCCACGGCTTGTTTGTGTTTGGCATCAATGTTTGCTAACGTCATTTTCCTGACGTAATGGCTACATAGCTTGCAAAACGACATAGCTTGACATAGCTTGCAAAATGCATAGCTTGCAAAACATACACTAGCTTGCAAAACGCATGGTATTTGCTAATGTGGCTAGCGGTTAGAAACGGGAAGGTCTCACACTGAAATTTGGCAGCGCATCTCTTCTTCTTGGGACGTGTTTGACGGTGGTCCTCCTTTTTATTTATTTTTTTCACTGCGATCCTCCACAAGAGCTTGAACGAGTGCAGTGACGCAATAGACCCTTCTCACAGGGGCCATTTTCTGTCGAAAAGGCAGGGTAAACACAGGTGCAAGCAAAACACTAATGAGGGTTTCCAACAGCCATGATTGGAATTTGGAAACCCTCATTAGTGTTTTGCTTGCACCTGTGTTTATTCTGCCTTTTCGACACAAAATGACACCCGTGAAAAGGGTCTATTAAGCATCGTGTGTCACTCGTCACTGCCTCTGGCTTGGGTTGCCAGGTACCACGACACATATCCTACAAATCGGGAGATTAGCGGGAGAAATTACCAATCGGAAGCACAGCGGGAGAAAGGGTTAAAAATTATGAGTGTTGGCAGGTATGCCTTCACGGCCCTGCAATACCTTCGGGGCCCACTGGTGGGCAGCAAAGGTATTGGAAGAGGGCCATTCCCACAGGTTGGGAATGGCTCCTGTAGGTGTTCACAGTGGATCATGAGACTTTGTAAATGCTTCTGATAAAGCTCAGAGAAAAAAATGGTCAGTTCAAAATCAGATTACATATTTTCAGCAGTGTGGATATGTTTTTTTTTTAGGTCGTGTCAGCACTAGTTTGTTTAGGACAAATTATAGAACACGATGCACAAACCTCATGTTGTGTTTTTCGAGTAATCGATTATCAAACCACATACTGTGTCTGTGTGTTTGGCCCTGCAGGCGGAGAAGGTGGATGCAGCACTGCACGGCTTGCTGATGAAGCTGGAGCCTCAGAGGCAGCATCTGGCCTGTCTGGGCACCTGGATCCTCTATCACAACCTGAGGATCATGATCCAGTACCTGCTGAGTGGCTTTGAACTGGAGCTGTACAGCATGCACGAGTACTACTACATCTACTGGTAAGAGCGCACACTCTGACACCACTTACACCCGCTATTAAAATGCAATCTGTATCCGGATAAGGAAAAAACACATGGAAGCGGTAAATGTGTTGTGATCGGAATGTGATCGGATCTGCCTGGCCCTGACCACATCTGGAGGTAGTCTGCCTCGCATTGCGTTCGGAACGTAGGTAGGTGTAAACGCAATCCGTACAATGTGCTGGCATCCATACCTGCGTGGTGCAGAGAGGATAGCTATCCTTTCAAAGCTGTGAGATGTGATTTGTGATGTGTCACTCCAGATTAATGTACAGAGATTCACTCACTAGCTACTTCCGCCATCATTTGTGGGGATAAGTAAGCAGACCACGGTGCCTAAAGTTTTTTTTTCTCCTACCAATATTTAACATTTTAACATATAGCCTAACCTTTAACATAGGGTATTTAATTTAGGCTATTTATTTTTGAGGTCTGCTTTGGGCAGCATTGGACACATCTCCACTGAGCCTATTCATTTTGACCGGAGTTACCTCTTGTCTCCCTTAATCATCTTTGTAGAGCATTGATCAGGCAGTAGCATGTGCACGATCTCAAATACTCATGCGCAGGTTTTGCTCTGGAGGACAGACATCCGGTCTCACTGAGGATAACGAGAACGCACCAAAAATACCAGGTGTAAACGCAAAGGCAAGATCAGATTGTTTATTACCGGGATAACGTGCGTACCTGCGAACACTCCCGATTTACGTGGGAATCTCCTGATTTTTAACCCTTTCTCCCGCTGTGCTCCTGATTGATAATTTCTCCCGCTAATCTCCCGATTTGTAGGATATGTGTCGTGGTATCTGGCAACGCAACCCAGAGGCAGTGACGAGTGACGCGCGGTGCGTAACTGCGTCACTGCACTCGCTCAAGCTCTCGGTGGAGGACCACAGTCAAACATGTCCTAAGAAGAAGAGATGCGCTGCCAAACTTCAGTGCAAGACCTTCCTGTTTCTAACCGCTAGCCACATTAAGCAAATACCATGCGTTTTGCAAACTATGTTTTGCAAGCTATGCATTTTGCAAGCTATGCATTTTGCAAGCTATGTCGGGCTATGTCGTTTTGCAAGCTATGTATGATATGCAAAAATTACGTTAGCAAACATGCTAAACATTGATGCTAAACACAAACAAGCCGTGGAAGCACAGAGGGGAACTTCTACCATATTCCATATTCACTGACACTCTCAATGTTTGCACTTGATCATTTTTGTGATGTAAATTTTAGATGCTCACTTTTCATCAGCTCTTTTGTACATGTATGATTATTTTATTTTATCATTACAGGTATTTATTTGACTGTGAGCTATGAATTTAAGCAAAGTATTTTACTGTACAACCTTGTATTTGTTCTATTAATTTGTGGTGGGGGGTACGTTGAGGATAAGCCATTCACTGATACCCCAGAAAATCTCCCTCTTTTTCACAGCCCAATGTTGGCAGGTATGAACGTGTCCGGATACAGATCACATTTTAATATCTGGTGTAAATGGAGTGTCAGTCTGGACCTGGTTGGCATCAAAATGCCTCCAGAGTGGAATTGAATGACTGTTTTTTGTGCCTGTGTGTGTGTGTGTGTGTGTGTGTGTGTGTGTGTGTGTGTGTGTGTGTGTGTGTGTGTGTGTGTGTGTGTGTGTGTGTGTGTGTGTGTGTGTGTGTGTGTGTGTGTGTGTGTGTGTCCGTGTGTGTGTGTCCGTGTCGTGTGTGTGTGTGTGTGTCCGTGTCGTGTGTGTAGGTACCTGTCAGAGTTCCTGTATGCCTGGCTGATGTCCACTCTGAGCAGAGCAGACTCCTCTCAGATGGCAGAGGAGAGGATCCTGGAGGAGCAGCAGAAAGGACGCAGCAGCAAGAAGACCAAGAAGAAGAAGAAAGGTAGGTCCTGCTGGGAGCCTCTCTGCATGACACGACCACACTGTATGAGCCTGCATCCACAGGGAGGCACTATGCCGGCTAAAAGCAGATATTGATGTTGTGTTTGGGTTTCTTCGGCAGTTCGCCCACTCAGCAAGGAGATCACCATGAGCCAAGCCTACCAGAACATGTGTGCTGGCATGTACAAGGTAGGACGTAAAGATTATTATTAAAAAAAAACACACATGTGGCATGTGCCGATCATACAATTATCCTGGTGAAAATAATAGTATCAAACATCCCCATAATTATTTATACAATGAAAACCTTAAAAGCATACTGTAGTAGGCACTTTGTACTTTCGTTAATTAAAATAATATTTATAATCAATCACAAGAGGAATACTCTTTTTGTAACCATGTTTTAAATCTGTAGAAAATATGTAAACAAAAAAACATGTAAAATATTTAACTTTTCTTCTTTTTGATTAAAAGAAAAATATAAAATGCTGGTTTGGCTTGTAAAAACTTCAGCATCTAAAATAGAAGTATTTTTAGAGGGGTCCAGCGTTTGTGGAAAACAAGTTGCTATTATTGCGATGGTCACGATAATTCAAATTAGAGGCGGCGTCACAATCGTTATTTTTTATACCGCAATATAATAATACCGGTTATTCCATCTCTAATAGACCCCTCATCTTATGCCCACCTGTAATTCACCCCCCCGCTCTCTCTATCTCTCCTCCTCTCTCCGTCGCTCTGCAGACCATGGTAGCGTTGGATATGGATGGGAAGGTGCGTAAGCCTCAGTTTGAGCTGGACAGCGAGCAGGTCCGCTACGAGCATCGCTTCGCCCCCTTCAACAGCGTGGTCACCCCCCCACCTGTGCACTATATCCAGTTCAAGGTAGTGTGCGTTTATCTGTGTCCGTCTGTGCACACAGTTGTGTACAAGTACACTGGAGTATATCCAGTCAGACGCTTTTCTCTCACTCTTTTTCTTTTTCCCTTCCCCTCCCTACTCTACTCCTTGCCTTCCCTGCACCTCTCTCCTCTCCTCCCCCTCTTCTTGCCTCCGACAGGAGATGTCCGATCTGAAGAAGTACAATCCTCCGCCGGGCTCTGCTGACCTCTACCTGGCAGCCAGCAAACACTTCCAGCAGGCCAAGCTCATCCTAGAAAACGTGCCCAGCCCAGACCCCGAGGTGAGCAAATATGACTAGTTCAGTCAGCCCAGACCCCGAGGTGAGCAAATATGACTAGTTCAGTCAGCCCAGACCCCGAGGTGAGCAAATATGACTAGTTCAGTCAGCCCAGACCCCGAGGTTAGCAAATATGACTAGTTCAGTGTATGACATTCCATTGCTCAGGAACTGAGTCCCCCAATTCTTCACTACTTCTTTAGTTTAATTGTCAACCTTTGATTAACTCTATAATATTGTAAATTAATGAGAACAGTCTTATGGGATCACACCAATGTTCCCCGGACCTTCACTAGTTTACAGTGTCCAAAGCTTCATGCCTTTGCAATAGGAAGGAGATAGAATAAGTGGCTGTGTCCATAGGAAACGTGTTTTTCAGATCAGAACGCTTTGGAAATCATGTCCAGGGCACTTTCAACGCGCACAGCGCACGGAGCGTTTTTTACTTTTGTTTTGGGGGGGTTTGCCTTGCCGTCGCGTGCAGTACAGGTCAGGACGCAACGGTCACACGGACGGTAGCCAGCTAGTTTCGTCTGTTTGTGCTTTTCCTCCAAATGTTCAACTTTTTTCAGCTTGAGACGCCCAGAGTGCTCCGCCCAAAAACACTAGCCGCCAAGAGTGCTTAAACGCCAGGTGCGGTCCCTGAAAGAGGAGCGTGCCTACTAGTGTGTCCTTACAATAGAGAATGATTGCAGAAAGGCACTGGCTGCTCAAATACACGTTCCCTGTTGAAACGACCCTTAATACTGTAGATTCTTTATAGCCTGTCTAGTTGCAAAAAATCTCTCCGGGACAAGTTGGAAAACTACCTGATTATGTTATGTAAGCGACCAAGGCCAGTCTGGAGAATTGGTCCATGCAGACCACTAATCTGTCTTAATGATGTCTTAGTATGAATGTTATTGATAATGTGGGTAACATTTAACTGGTGCGGGAACATTATAACGCTGTGTTTTTGTGCAGAGGTTCACAACACTGTGCTGCTGTATTGCAACAACCTTCCGTAGTTTGACTTTTATGCTACTGAAGAGCAATGTGTTTGCCCACTCCTTTGTCTTCTACAGTACAAAAGATTAATAACCAATTATGATTGGTTGGTAACAGGTGAACCGTATCCTGAAAGTGGCCAAGCCCAACATTGTAGTGATGAAGCTACTGGCCGGAGGTCACAAGAAGGAGACCAAGGTAACATGATACGCATTTTCCTTAGAGCCCTTATCCTTTGGTATTAATAGTATTATAATTTTTAATATGTTAAGACTTGCTGATGAGTCTGTTATGCTCCTATTTTTACAACCAGTAAGAGTTTCACACCAGTGTACTTGCAACCGGAGTGACAATAAAACATCTTGAATCATGTGAACAATTAGCAACTTAAAAAAAAAGTTCAAACTTCAAAGTCACATTTACAATAAATGTAAATGTAAACCAAGCCAGTAGTGGGGTGACAGTGGTTCAACACTCGGTTAGCAGATTCTAATTCTGGAATGGATGTTTGATTCAAAATAATAAAGAATAATAATCCTGTAATGTATGTGTCTAACAGTCTCTCAAGACAGACACAAAATAATAACGAATAATAATCCTGTGATGTGTGTCGAACAGTCTCTCAAGAAGAGACACGTTGGCTCCTGCAATTTGCAAATGCTCCCACCTAACTGTCTGTGCTTCGGAGGTCTCAAAGTTAGTCAAAAAATAAGGCGGGATATCTACTAATTTCACCAACCCCCTGCCTCGATTATGTTTACATGTGTCGTGATTGGTCAAATACCATCGAACTTCCTTCTGCTCTGAAGCGGGTTTTTTTTCTCCAAATTTGAATGAGCTGAATTTAAGCCTCGATATAAGAACTCCTAAAATCAACTACAACTATAATTGACAGGCAACTTGATAGTCTTATTTTAGGTGTCTTCTGTAACAGCTGTGCGTAATCGTGTATTGCAAATCTCTCCATCCGTAGGTTCTCCCAGAGTTTGACTTCTCGGCTCACAAATACTTCCCAGTCGTCAAGATTATCTGACTCTGCTCCGCACCACGGGCTGCTGTGACAACCTCAACGCTTCACCTGTAAAGACCACACCCTCACCAGAACCAGACCACACCCTCACCAGAACCACACCCTCACCAGAACCAGACCACACCCTCACCCTCACCAGAACCACACCCTCACCAGAACCAGACCACACCCTCACCAGAACAAGTGTGCGATGGCCATGATCCTTGTCTGATTAAGTGTTTGATCCACTCAATCCTTTCTTCACCTTAACGAGAGATCTGACACACGTGAGTCAAGACCAGAGATCCATCAACCGGACCCAATCTGAGTGACAGTATTGACTTCTGCATCTGTGAAAGTGTGTGTGTGTGTGTGTGTGTGTGTGTGTGTGTGTGTGTGTGTGTGTGTGTGTGTGTGTGTGTGTGTGTGTGTGTGTGTGTGTGTGTGTGTGTGTGTGTGTGTGTGTGTGTGTGTGTGTGTGTGTGTGTGTGTGTGTGTGTGCGCGCGCGTGCGTGCGTGCGTGCGCGCGTGCGCGCGCGCATGCACGCGCACGTGTCAGAGATATAAGCTAAGCTGCTTGTGTGCGAAGAAGGGACTGTAATGAACTGGCCAGAGGAAAATATCGCAGCAAGCCTTACATGCTTACGACCTGAATGGGAATGTTGTGTCTTGTAAAGCACCAGTCACATGACTGTTGGATGGCGTTGGTCTGTCTTGTGAAACCTAGACAATGGCGTTCTAAGGAGAAAGACCACATGAAGATCTGGCAAGTCATTTTTATTGACAACTTAAGAGTATAGTTGCATAAACCAAAGGCATATGACACCCATTGAAAACACATCTTGCTGTCTAAGTACTGTATATAGTTGACAATGTGAAAATATGAAACATTGAGATCTTACAAGGTGCATCCAACAGCTGTGCTAGAGATACTTTCCCAGGCCAGAGACTCATCACCTGTAACCAGAGCATCTTCAATCGACTGCTAACACCAGCAAACTCAAAGGACTGAAAAACAACAACTCTCACACATCTCTGGAACTGAATAAATCTTGTCTTTATCGTGTTCTTTTTGTTTTTTAATGTCACTCAATTCCTTAGTGACAAACACAAAGACTCAGCCTACAGTCTTCTTGAATTGCACACGTGTCCATTCACATTGATTTAAACGAGAATAAAACAATTTCTAATAACATAAAAAGAAGAATTAAAGAAGACAGAAACACAAAATGGATATTTGTGTTCATAGCTGGTTTGTAATTTGTTCAGTGTTGGTATGTAATGTTTCATTACAACTATTCATTAAAAAGTAATTACCGATAGGTCGATGTGGAGAGAAAATGGCCACAAACCATCACCCTAAACTCTCCTGAACCCAAAAGATCAATTTTGTGTCTCCCTGGGACCCAAATTCACAAAAAACATACGGTAATGAGTTGCCATGACGACCAGTTGGCGACCCAAATTGGGTCCCGGCCCAGAGTTTGGGAAACACTGCTTTAGAAAAACCACATTTCATTTTCATTTGAATTATTATTAGTCGGGTTCCTTGTGTAATTTCGTTCAGTTTTTGGGGGGTTATGAAAACCTTTTGAAAACCTTACAGCATAACATGTCAGAAAATATGTATTCATCCGTCAGTCTGTTTATTATAGTCTAGTTTCCAAATATAGGCCTAAATAAAGGATATTAGACACAATCAAACACATATAAACATCACAAACAATATTATGCATAGTATAGGCCTACGTTATATAGATGTATAAACTGGGCAATAAATACAGCTTTAACAGGTGGTGCTGCTGACAGTAATCACTTTTTGGCAGACAATCAGTTTTTAGCAATCAGCTAATCACTTTTTAGCAGCTAATAATTTTTTGGCACAACACCACCACAGACTCATAAAACGTCCTCAGCATTGTCCGGCAGATGTTGAAGGCCCTCAGCCTTCTCAGAAACTAGAGACGGCTTTGGCCTCCTTGTAGAGGACTTCAGTGTTCTTTGCCCAGTCCAGTTTATTGTCAATATACACTCCCAGGTACTCGTAATCCTCCACACTGTCCACACTGACCACATGGAAGGAAACAGGGCTCACCAGTGAGTTGGCCCTCCTCAGATCCACAACCAGTTCCTTAGTCTTTGTCATGTTGAGCTGCAGGTGGTTTTGCTCACACCATGTGACAAAGTTTCCCACCACAGCCCGATATTCGACTTCATCACCATTGTTGATACATCCAACTATAGCCGAGTCATCAGAGAACTTCTGAAGGTGTCAAGACTCTGTCTGATAGTTGAAATCTGTGGTCTAGAAGACGGTGAAGAAGAAGGAAGAGAAGACTGTCCCCTCCCCTGTCCCAGTGTTGCTGACCAATCTGTCCCACCCACAGTTTTGCAAGCACACTTATACTGTGCCAGACAGGTATAGTCAACAATCCAGGACACAAGCAGCATCCTCTTGTAATGAATGAATGTAATGTTTCCAGGGGTTTTCAAAGTCTGAGACTGTGGGCCTCCCCGTAGACAAAGAATGGAAAAATTAGCCCCCCCCCTCGCTCAATTCCTGGATGCATGGGATGGTTTATTTATTTGTTTATTTTATTTATTTGTTCATTTGGATGGGACAGTGCAAAATTAATGAACACAGAAACCATAGAACAGATAATAAAACCTGGAACATAGTAAAAGTGTAAAAATTGCCGGATTTAGCATGAGGCTAATTTCCATCCGTTGTCCCCATAAAACATAAAACACAATAAACATAAAATGTAAAACATAATAAAACATACATAAAACATAGGTCACAGCAGTACACTCTAAAACTACATAAAACATAAGTAGCAGCAATACACTCTAAAATACATGGCAGCAATTACTCTTGTAAAAATAAAATTACATAATACACAAAAAGAAAGAGAAGAAAAACATACCTGTGAGTACATGACTGGTTTGTTTTCAGCCATTTTTTGAGACTGCCTTTGAAAGTGGCAAGGGTGGGGCTGTCCCTTATGGAGACGGGGAGACTGTTCCATATTTGGCTGCCTTTTATAGACAGGAGGACATTCTGACCAAACGTGGTCTGTCTACAATGGACCTTGCAGTCACCTCTGGTGTCTGACCTGGTGCCAAGTCCAGTGATTCTATTTTTATGGATGAATTCCTCTAAAGGAGGGGGAGCTAGTCCATGTAGGCACTTGTAGAAAAAACAGGCACTCTTCAAGACCTTGAGATTCTCAAAGCTCAGGAAGAGATGCTGTTCCAGAATGTTACAGTGGTGGTATGACAAAGGTTTTCTAGCAAATGCCTTGATGGCTCTGTGATAAAGCTGTTCAATAGGTTTTATGACAGTGGCACCTGCAAACGACCAGTTTGTGAAGCAGTATTCAATGTGAGAGAAAATCATGCAGTGGAGATATGTTTTAGCTGCATCAACTGTGATGCGGTGATTATATTTGATCCCATAGACACTAAACATTTGATCCAATATAGCCTGATATTGCTGTTTGACATACAGTACTTCAGACATATAAATCATCAATCTAATCAATATAGATCATAAAAAAAGATCTGTCTGGAGGCATTTATTTGTTTCTGACTCTGGGAAAGTGAGGTCAGTGAACTTCTATTCACTGAGCCTCCCCTGAAACTGCTTGGAGCCCCCCCTGGGGAGGCCTGCCTCCCACTTTCAAAACCTCTAGTCTAATGTAAACAAAGAGGTGTGCCCCAGAATATGGGACCACTACCCAGAATGCAATATGCAATCACATCGTCTCCCATTCTCTCTACTGCCTTTTGCAATTACAAATTAATCAAAAAAATATGTGTGTGTGTGTTTTCTTTAATTCATCAGCATAGTTTTGACTGAAAGTCCAACATTTCGAGTTGCATCTTCATCAGGGGCCAAACAAGAATAACTAAATAATAAGAATAAGAGTGTGGGCGGTCCTCCTCCTTCTACTTGACAAGTGTTCCAAGGCTACTGGTGTGGGTGTATCTGATCGCCTACAAGAGCTAACATTAGCTAACAAGCTAAGCTACTGATGTTATCATGCATTTGGGAACATTAATATACATTAAAAATATGAATCATATGAACATTCATTGAAGATTCAAGTGTACAAGACAATTTCTCATAAACATGAGCCTTACTTTTTGAAAATAAATGTTGTAAGAGCTTAAAGTCATCTGTAGTCGCAGCCCACCCCCCTCCCCTTTCCCCCTGGTAGGGCACTAGGGCGAGTATATTTTACACCCACACCGGCAAATCTATATATACTGTATATTTAACGATAATTAAAAACAAAGAGTAAATGCAGAAGAATATGGGTCCATGAAAATGTGTCCCTTTAACTCTCTCAGTGGAAGGCTCCTCCAATCTCTTCTCTTCACCTCATCTTTTCCCTCCTCTCCTCCCTCCCTCCCTACCCTTCTCTCTCACTCTCCCCCTCTTCCCACAGAGCTGACCCTGGTGTCGGAGGTGATATCTGTGTTGATCTCTTCCTGGTCTTGCTCTCTGGTCATCCTGCACAGACACAGGCGGGCCAGCACCTTGTCTACGGCTCCTTTCCTCATGAAAACATACAGAACCAAGTCCACAAGAGGACTGAACTGGATGAAGATAAGCCACAGGCGAGGATGCATGGACTCGGTTGCACTTCCTGGCACCAGTAATGCAATGATCAGGGGCAGGAAGAGCAGCGTGTAGTTAAGCACCACCACAACCAAGACACACACAATTCGTCGTTTCTCCTCAGAGGGGACACTGGAAGCAGACAGAGCTTTGATGGTCCCAACCAGGAAGAAGATGAGGAGGGGGAAGGGGAGGAGGAGGGTGATGGGGAAGAGGATAACCCAGTCCTCTTTAAAATCTATGAGAATGAACATGATGATGGAGAAGGCCCAGACGATGAAGCAGACCAACAGAGAGACCTTGATGTTTCGTCTGAAGCGATACCACAGTGGCCAGGCGATGACCAAATACCTGTATACAAGATAGATAGATAGATAGATAGATAGATAGATAGATAGATAGATAGAGATAGATAGATAGATAGATAGATAGATAGATAGATAGATAGATAGATAGATAGATAGGAAACATACACACAGTTTGTTAGTTTTATATCATTGTCGAGACTGTCTACAGGTAGGCCTATGTATTCCATTATGAACATGTGCAGATTTTGACTTTTATACTTGGCCGGTTTTTTGGCTGTTTCAAGCCATATTTAGAGGAATTATTATTGTACAATAATTACAACAATAATTAGTCTCTGGATAATGGCTTCTTTTAGATAACATATGAGTATGAAAGACAATGTTGGCCTTTAGCAAAGAAATCCCTGTGATGCTTGTCATAGTGGATATAAATCTTAAGTTATGATCATATTCAGCCAGATAGTTACGTGGATATTTACAATGGTGAGCTTTTTTCTTTTTTCCTTTTTTTTAACCACTGGGGGTGGGGGGCACTTATCTATAAGAGGGCAAAAGGGCATGGGGCTCGAGTCCCTCTGAGGGCTATCTGTGTCACGTTTCTGCAATCAATGATAACCAGTGAATGCATGCACACCTGGGCAACTGCCCCAGTGGGGTCAGTCCCTGTACATAATATGGAATATGGAGAAACAGTCTCTCCACTCACAGAAGCAAGGTTATGTAACCGAACATTTAAAAAGAAATAGAGTCACGTTTCGGTCAAGGACAAGGACCTTTCTGAAGAAGGTCCTTGTTGACCGAAACGTTAAAAAATAAATCAACTGGGAGCAAGTCGAGCAGTGTGCGGACTCTATTTCTTTTTATATGTTTCATTGCTTTTGTCCTGCACCTGCAATTTGAGTGGATGTGCGCGCTCTACTTTTTATATGTAACCGAACATTACCTTTCCAGGGCTACACACACCATGAAGCCAACACTGGCTATCAACCCAGAGAAGTAGATAGTGAAAAAGATATCAATCGTTCTCTCCGTTGCCTCCATGATGACCATGCAGCACATCTGGATGAGATCAGAGACGAGGAGGTTGATGACGTAGATCGGAGCCACTTGGCCATGTCGCATCTACAGGAACAGTGGTAAAAATTTATGAATGACCCAAAAAAGTGGAGAGAAAAAAAAAAATATATATATATATATATATATATACCGTATATATTATATGTGTGTGTGTGTGTGTGTGTGTGTGTGTGTGTGTGTGTGTGTGTGTGTGTGTGTGTGTGTGTGTATATATGTGTGTATATATATATATATTTGAATAAATACATTAAAATAATTAATCAGTGAGTAGGGATGTAGGGAGTATTTTTATACACTCAATTCATGATTCGATACAATTCATGATACTGAGTTCATGATATGATTTTCATATGAAAAAAATACAAAATGAGATTGCAGACAAATTATGACTGAAAAGCATTCTTAAAGCTATACTATGCAACTGTAGAATTGTGTGGCAGTGTGTTTATGTGCAGAGACGCATGCCCCCTGCCTGTATTTTCGTGTTTTCACATTGTTTTGCTCTTTTCAGGACATTTCTGGGCTGCAACATGTTCAGAGCCCCAGGTGGGGGCGTGTAACACTCAGCCAATAACAACGCTCAGAGCGGAGCAGCCCAGCCAATGACATCGCTCAGAGTGGATCACCTCAGCAGAGCTGAGTCCGCGCACTGGAACAAGGAAATGCGGTTCCTTATCGTGCGTTCCTTTATCACAAAATAACTGGGATGTGGAGGCTAAATTACATCACATCCGTTTTGTTAGCGTTCCATTTGCAGAAAACTTGAGCTGGGAAGTTCGCTGTTCATTGGTCAGATCCAGTCGCTAGCCAGGCTAGCCATTGTTAGCAATAACAATTGACAACATGGTATTTTGCGCATACAAACACTGCAGCCTCATGTCCACACAGATAGAAGTTAGGCAGTGCTGTGTGTACAGCTGATTTAATGAGACACAAACAAAACAGAAGTGCTAAACAATATTACTACGATTACTACTACTGTTGTTGCGCGGCGCAGCCATCTTGGATTTTTGAGGTTGGGGCTGCTGAGACTCCTACGAGTTTGGAATGGGAAATACCAGCTCTGATGACGTCACCGCCCAGCTCATGACCTTTGAAGTCGTAAGATTACCAGTCCCCAGTTATAAAGGAATGCACGATTACACAGCATTTTGTGAGCTGTTTGGAGCTTATGCCTCCATGGTTTGGAGGTATGTACAGTATGTGTTTATTTGTGCTGTTCTATCATAACCGCTGTGAAACTATCAGGAAAAAAGTTGAATCCCTGCATTTAATCCTGATTTTGCGTCACTCGCTCTTCCAATTTATTGTCAACCTCGCTCGACCACACAACTCAGAACACATCAAAACAATGTGGAAACACAAAGACACACATGCAGGGCAGTGTCTCTGCACATAAACACACCATTATCTTTTCATGCATGGACATTTCCTTCTTTTCTTTGTGTGTGTGTGTGTGTGTGTGTGTGTGTGTGTGTGTGTGTGTGTGTGTGTGTGTGTGTGTGTGTGTGTGTGTGTGTGTGTGTGTGTGTGTGTGTGTGTGTGTGTGTGTGTGAAGAGTTAATTTGCAAAAACAGTTAGGTGCAGTTCTATTCTTTATCCTTTTATATTATATATTGATGTATTTATATTGTAAATATTAAATCATAATAAAAACTTATTCACTGATCATTTTCACATAAATCACCTCAATCTTTTTTATGTACACCCCAAGGAGCATCAAACAGCAGTGTTTATTTATTTTAAGAATGGCATTTAACTGTTTTTGCAACACACACACACACACACACGCACGCACGCGCACACACACACACACACACACACACACACACACACACACACGCACACACATTAAAGCCCGTATCTCACTAATACATTAGTTAGTTCCTCATTAGTTCCCTAAATATTTTGTACCTTGTTGTAATGTTACCTATTCTTTTTTCCAAATACATAAGAGATGGATGAAAGAATGCACAAATTAATGAATAAATAAATAAATATGTAGATGAATTAATGGTTAAACAAAGACACAAATCAATGAAATACATGAATCGGCTTGGATGAAACATTAACAAGCAGAAGTTGACAGAATAAAGATGATTCATTCAAATGAAATTGTATTTACTACCTTCTGAAGGTATCGCCTTATAGATATATATATATATATAGTTCACAAAACAGACAGACAGACAGACAGACAGACAGACAGACAGACAGACAGACAGACAGACAGACAGACAGACAGACAGACAGACACATAAATCAATCATAACTCACACACCAGGGAATACAGAGCCCAGAAGGCCAGGAAGGTCAAAGGAAGGCCGATGGAAGTGATGGTCCATGTTATCACTCTTCCGGCGACGTCCATAGCCTGTTCATAGCCATAGTCATCAGAATCGTGGATGTTGTCAAAGGTGGTGTTGTTCAAAGCTTCCATTTTTCAGAGTGAGACCTGTTGTTGGGGATAGCAGATCAGGGAAAGGGGGAGGGCTTCTTAGGGTTTTACTTCTCCTACTACCACCACCACTACTGCTTAAAATAAGGAAGGGGAAACAGAAGTGTTTCGCTGAGGCGCAATGCTGGGAAATTTTAATCATTGTGAATACAGTACGAAATAGCAGAAAATTAAGTTTTATATCTGAGAGAGATGTTGGATATCAAATCGCTGATGCTATACCGTTCAAATTAATTACTGCTACAATTAATAAATGAATAGATTTATACATTAGAAAGCAGAATTGAGAAAGGAAAAAGGCAAATACAGCTGCAGTAAAATAGGTAAAAGGAAAGTACACATACGCCCATCTATAAGAGATGTGGTGTAAGCAGTGACCACATCAAATTGAATCTATGAGGCCATTTACACCTGGCGTTAACATGTGGTTTCAGCCATCAGATTGCAATCAGATTGTATTTTATCATTTGAAAGTACAGGTGTAAACACCCCCAAAACGCATTGAAGATGGATTGCAATCTGATCGGCCAAACCACCTCCGGATGTGGTCAGGGATGCATTGTGTACACATTGAACACAAGTGTAAATGCAATGTGTCCTCTCAATCTGGATACAGCAACTGTATGCGGATTGAGAGGACACCCATTTCTGCCATCAGATTGCAATCTGACAAAGGCATAATGACACCCATTTAAAACACAGCTTGCTGTCTAAGTACCAAGTACTGTATATGGTTGACAATGTGAAAATAGGCCATGAAACATTCAGATCTTTAGAGATACAAGGTGCAGATACTTTCCCAGACCAGAGACTCCATCACCTGTAAACCAGAGCATCTGGACACACATGTCCATTCATTAACATTATTGATTTAAAAGAGAATAAAAAAATTCTAACATAAAAAAGAAGAATAAAAAACATTCAATTCTAGTTCAAAGGTTGGTTTCGCCATAGAAACACAAAATGGATATTTGTGTTTATAGCTGGTTTGTAATTTGTTCAGTGTATGTAATGTTTCCCTAACTATTCATTCAAATCTGGCTAATTAGGTCACACTTCATTTTCAGCTGATGCAGCTAGTTGGGTTCCTTGTATATTTCCATTCAGTTTTTGGGGGGATTATGAAAACTATATCTTTTCGAAAACCTTACAGCATAACAAGTCAGAAAATATATATTCCATTTTCTCAGATGTCAGTATGATGGCCATCTTGGATTTTCTTAAATGGCGACCTTCAATATCTCGCCTCCTGGGCTGGATTATCCATATATTGCATCAGCCGAGTGCCCAGGGGCACCAGCCAATTTGCAATTATACCTTTCTGAGGTCGATCTATATTAGGGCTACTCTCTGGGGGGAATGCATATGCTACCCAAATTAACCTGATTGGCACTAAAAAATGAATATAAAGAGAAAGAATTGTGATTGGTATGTAGGTGCAGTTCAAGTATTTTGTGCAGTAAGAGAAAACCTGTTCACCGCAGGAGCTGAAGGTAGGCTGAAAATGACTTCTCCAAATGTGTTCGCCGCAGTCAGGCTTTTCTTAACTTGCCTGTTGCGTGAGAGATCTTTGAACACAACTTAAACATCTCTCACCCTGTTACTAACTTACACTGTGTTCACCACAGTCAGGCTTTAACCATGAGTGTTATTAACTGTAAGGGTGAGCGATCTTATGCGCGGGTTGTGATGCTTATAACAACCATAATTTTGAATAGCCTACGCATTGCAATATATTCAGGGGTGGACTGGCCATCGGGACTACCGGGAGACTTCCCATTGGGCCGCTCTATCTAGGCCTACTCTAATCTGGGGCGTAGACACATAATACGGAGGCAGGGAGTTGTGCCAAAAAGTGATTAGCTGCCAAAAAGTTATTCGCTGCCAAAATGTGATAGTTAAAAAGAGATTGTTTGCCAAGAAGTGATTAGCTGCCAATAACTGATTGCCAAAAAGTGCTTACTGTCATATAACCTATCCGTAAATCATGTTTATTATAGTCTAGTTTCCAAATATAGGCCTAAACAAGGATATTAGACACAATCAAACACGTATAAACATCACAAACAATACTACAGTATTGACATATAGGCCTCCGTTATATAGACATATCAACTGGGCAATACAGCTTTAACAGGTGGTGCTGCTGACAGTAATCACTTTTTGGCAGCTAATGACATTTTGGCACAACACCACCACAGACTCATAAAACATCCTCAGCATTGTCCGGCAGATGTTGAAGGCCCTCAGCCTTCTCAGAAAGTAGAGACGGCTTTGGCCTCCTTGTAGAGGACTTCAGTGTTCTTTGCCCAGTCCAGTTTATTGTCAATATACATTCCCAGGTACTTGTAATCCTCCACAATGTCCACACTGACCCCGTGGATGGAAACAGGGCTCACCAGTGACTTGGCCCTCCTCAGATCCACAACCAGTTAGTCTTTGTCATGTTGAGCTGCAGATGGTTTTGCTCACACCATGTGACAAAGTTTCCCACCACAGCCCATGTGTGCGTGTGTGAGTGCGTGCGTGCGTGCGTGCGTGTGTGTGTGCGTGTGTGTGTGCGTGTGTGTGTGTGTGTGTGTGTGTGGGGAGTGTGTGTGTGTGTGTGTGTGTGTGTGTGTGTGTGTGTGTGTGTGTGTGTGTGTGTGTGTGTGTGTGTGTGTGTGTGTGTGTGTGTGTGTGTGTGTGTGTGCGTGCGTGCGTGCGTGCGTGCACGTCTTCTTTAACTCAACAGCATAGTTTTGACTGAAAGCCCAACATTTGGACTTGTGTCTTAATCCTGGGCCAAACAAGAATGATTAAACAATAAGAATAATTAATAATAAAATAAAAGTGTTCCAAGGCCACCGGCACCAGTAGCCTACAAATCTAAATATATTTAGCAATAATTAAAAACAAAGGGAAAATGCAGAAGAATATGGGCCCATGAAAATGTGTCCCTTTAACTCTACTCTCAGTGGAAGGCTCCTCCAATCTCTTCTCTTCACCTCGTCATTTCCCTCCTCTCCCCCCTCCCTACCCTTCTCTCTCACTCTCCCCCCTCCCTACCCTTCTCTCTCACTCTCCCCCCTGCCTACCCTTCTCTCTCACTCTCCCCCGTCCCTCCCCTTCTCTCTCACTCTCCCCCCTGCCTACCCTTCTCTCTCACTCTCCCCCCTGCCTACCCTTCTCTCTCACTCTCCCCCGTCCCTCCCCTTCTCTCTCACTCTCCCCCCTGCCTACCCTTCTCTCTCACTCTCCCCCTTCCTACCCGTCTCTCTCACTCTCCCCCCTCCCTCCCATTCTCTCTCACTCTCCCCCCTCCCTACCCTTCTCTCTCACTCTCCCCCTTCCTACCCTTCTCTCTCACTCTCCCCCTTCCTACCCTTCTCTCTCACTCTCCCCCCTGCCTACCCTTCTCTCTCACTCTCCCCCCTCCCTACCCTTCTCTCTCACTCTCCCCCCTCCCTACCCTTCTCTCTCACTCTCCCCCCTCCCTACCCTTCTCTCTCTCTCCCCCTTCCTACCCTTCTCTCTCACTCTCCCCCCTCCCTACCCTTCTCTCTCACTCTCCCCCTTCCTACCCTTCTCTCTCACTCTCCCCCCTCCCTACCTTTCTCTCTCACTCTCCCCCCTGCCTACCCTTCTCTCTCACTCTCCCCCCTCCCTACCCTTCTCTCTCACTCTCCCCCCTCCCTACCCTTCTCTCTCACTCTCCCCCCTCCCTACCCTTCTCTCTCTCTCCCCCTTCCTACCCTTCTCTCTCACTCTCCCCCCTCCCTACCCTTCTCTCTCACTCTCACTCTCCCCCTTCCTACCCTTCTCTCTCACTCTCCCCCCTCCCTACCTTTCTCTCTCACTCTCCCCCCTCCCTACCCTTCTCTCTCTCTCCCCCCTCCCTACCTTTCTCTCTCACTCTCCCCCCTTCCTACCCTTCTCTCTCACTCTCCCCCTCCCTACCCTTCTCTCTCACTCTCCCCCCTCCCTACCATTCTCTCACTCTCCCCCCTCCCTCCCCTTCTCTCTCACTCTCCCCCTTCCTACCCTTCTCTCTCACTCTCCCCCCTCCCTACCCTTCTCTCTCACTCTCCCCCTCTTCCTACACAGAGCTGACCCTGGCGTCGGAGGTGAAATCTGTGTTGATCTCTACCTGCTCTTGCATCCTGCACAGACACAGGCGGGCCAGCACCTTGTCTACGGCTCCTTTCCTCATGAAAACATACAGAAACAAGTCCACAAGAGGACTGAATTGGATGAAGATAAGCCACAGGCGAGGATGCATAGACTCGGTTGCACTTCCTGGCACCAGTTGTGAAATGATCAGGGGCAGGAAGAGCAGCGTGTAGTTAAGCAGCACCACAACCAAGAGTCCTATAATTCGCCGTTTCTCCTCAGGGGGGACACTGGAAGCAGACAGAGCGTTGATGGTCCCAACCAGGAAGAAGATGAGGAGGGGGAAGGGGAGGAGGAGGGCGATGGGGAAGAGGATAAACAAGTTCTCATTCTCATTCTCAGTCAAATCTATGAGAATGAATAGGGTGATGGAGAAGGCCCAGACGATGAAGCAGACCAACAGAGAGACCTTGATGTTTCGTCTGAAGCGATACCACACTGGCCAGGCGATGACCAAATACCTGTATACAAGATTAATAGATAGATAGATAGATAGATAGATAGATAGATAGATAGATAGATGGATAGATTAATAGATAGATAGATAGATAGATAGATAGATAGATAGATAGATAGATAGATAGATAGATAGATAGATAGATAGATAGATAGATGGGAAACATACACACAGAGATGGTTAGTTTTCTATCATTGCCGAGACTGTCTGCATATTACTGTATGTACATGTGTGACTATTATACTTGGGGGGGGGGGGCGGCACCCGACAGGGCTACAAGGAGGGGTGGGGTATATGTACAGTATATGCTTTGAATTCCTTACCCTTGGTTCACACACACACGGCACTATTCAGCAGCGCTTAATAGAGTGCCACGCTATACCGGTCACACCAGAAGCATTCTCTTTTCCTCAGCGCCTCGCTTGGGCTGCCCTCCCCTCGCTCACAACTTGCATTGACTTCATGTCTGGCAACTGGGGTGCAGAGCGCTGCACGCTTAAAAAATAGAACAGAAGCTGAAACTATCACTGCAGCATAGCTTCAGCATGGCCTGGCGTGCGGCCGGTCTCGCCTGTTAACAAGGATGCCAAAATGAAACTGCCATAGTGCTGCGTAGCTTCAGCGTGGCTTCAGCATGGGATTGGCTTATGGTGTGAACGAGGGCTTAGTTTTAGCTATGCAGTGTTCTACAAGCCAGAGGTTTTCAAAGTGGGAGGCAGGCCTCCCCAGGGGGGCTCCAAACAGTTTCAGGGGATGGAAGTGAAAAATATTGCTATTACATTAGTTATCAAAAGAAGATCACATTTGGTTAAAGATATAGTTCAGAGATACAGTATTTTTTTTGGGGGGGGGGGGGATTTTACCATTTTTCTTCATCTTTCCCAGAGTCAGAAACAAATAATGCCTTCAGACAGACCTTTCTTATGTATTTGGTGTAGTCTGAAGTATGCAAACAGCAATATCAGGCTAGCTTGGCTCATGAGTGTCTATGGGGTCAAATAAAATAACCATATGGCATCCAGGAATTGTGTGAAACTAAGGAGGGGGGGCTTTCTCCTAGCTTTGTCTGGGGGGAGGCACACAGTCTCAGACTTTGAAAAGCCTTGTGCTAAGCAGCCAAAAGACTCAAAGACTTGATACTTGACTTGGACTTGCAAAAAATGACTTGTGAGCATATGACATATAGCGGTACTTCTTTCTTTGTCTCTGAAAGTTGATCTGCACCCCAGTAGAGAAAACACAACTTTTACACTCAATACACTGCACGGGTATGGCTGTATACATGAGGCAAAATGCAATAAAAATATTGTTTAAAAAAAACTGAGCATGCAAAGCCCACCGACTGATGATGTCATACCCACTGATGATACAGTTTGGCATGAGATGACATGAATTTGGTCACAACAACAAAAAAGTGTGCCCATGGCACATCGGGCTCTATTCTCCGCCTGGCCTTAGGCGCTAAACTGGCCTTAAACGAAAAAAAACACACTTTACGCCTGCAGCGTAACCGCTGACTTGGGAGGATACCGTCATGTTTTTACGCCCCGAAATGCGCTTTAGGCCCCCGTTCACACAGGACGCTGAAGCAACCCTCAACCGAAGCTCTACCTACGCTGAACCCACAAGTTCAATTTAAGCGTCCTTGTTAACAGGCAAAGCCGTTCACACCACCTGCGCGTGCGCCACGCTGACGCCTTGCCGAAGCCACGCTCACGCCATGCTGAAGCGATCGCTCAGGATTGACGCCGATTTTCCAAGTGTGAAGCCGCGCCGCAGCGCCGCCGCAGGCATGAAGTCAATGGGAGTTGTAGGCGGCTCAAAGGCATGCCTCTTCAGCCACGCTGAAGAGGCATGGTGCAGTGCCAGAATAGGCCAGAATGGACGTTTTGGCCTTAAATACCAGCCTAAAGCGATCTTCCCAACGGGCGTTAATTTTGCAGTTAACGCTTTTCAAAACCAGGCCTTATTATTATTATATCCTATTTTGCGAACATGCCTTTCCAAAGCAACTCTCAGTTGTGTCTGCATGCTCGTCTGATATAGACTTCTCCCTCTCTCTCTCTCTCTCTCTTTCTCTCACACACACTCACTTGCACTCTCTCTCTCACTCACTCTCTCCCTCTCACTCTCAATCACTCTCTCTGCTGCTATCTCACTCTCTCTCCCCCCTCTCTCTCTCACTCCCTCTCTCCCTCTCTCTGTCTCTCTCTCACTCTCTCTCTCCCCCTCTCTCGCTCTCTCTCACTCTCTCTTTCACATCTTTGCCAGTCATCTTCTCATCCCCTCCTGACTTGCATGATTTTTGCTTCTAGGGCTTTTCTGACGTGGACTGGAGTCACTCCGCGGATCGGAGCTTGGAAGGGAATAATGTGATTGGTTTACTGGAGATCACCAATCCCACACTTGTGAATAATTCTACGCTTAAAAGGCGTGGTTAAATGGTTAGCGACGCGCATTCTGGTGTTTAGCGTCAAGGAAAAATTAGGGAATGCGTGTGACCACGCCCACTAATAGCGCTGCACCAAGCCAAAAATGGAAATTTAAGGCCAGGGGGAGAATAGAGCCCAGTGACGCCAGAATCTCCACCCTAGAAATCGCGATTAGAAAAGATTTCTAGTTCAATGAAAACGTAATTATGGCTAGTGAGGACATGCAAATGTGTGTCGTCTACTACTTTTAGACAACCAATTATTTTTTTAATAAAATAAAAATATTTTATTTTATTTTATTTTGCATGATAGTGCAAAGACACTTGGTTGTATTAATTGACAGCTTTAATGCATGTTGTGGTTTCCTTTAATTGAAAAATCTTGGAAGTAAGTCTGGGGGAAGTAACACAGGTGTAACCAATAACAATGAAGGCCCTGGCCCTGGAACACCTGAATGGAATGGAACCATAATTAATGGTATTTGTTACACCTGCTTTACCACCTCAAAACGGTTGCTGTGAAATGGGCATAGAGGCCTAATTGCTTCGCCGGTAAGTGCAGCTAAGGCTTTGAACTATCATTTATTTTTCAACAGCCTAAGGAATCCATAAAGGTTACATGCTTGATGAAGAGCACACTTGGCTCAAAGTGATGACGATGGCTTCTGTCTGAAAACGGTAAGTTGTATTGTTGGAAACTACCCAAGGGCACTGCCGCTAAGCGCCAACCATCGCAATCCCACTATGGAGACCTGCGGCGCTAGACTCCTCGGACGGAAGGGAGAGGAGGCTGGCCAGTGAGACACCTGACATGATGATGTCACTGTTGAAGGTTAGTGAATAATTTACCAAGTGTCATGCGTTTCAAGCCTGTCAAATGTCTGCGCATGGATCCACTAGTCTCCCGCCTGACACTTTGGTGGGGTCTATCGTATTTCCACGAGCTTCACTTTGCTGTGTGCTTTACATTTGACTTCAACTTTCTTCCCGACAAAATCAAAGTAAAGGAAAATATCCAGCGGCTGTAAACGTTTGCTCCATCTTCCAAGCTAATGACTGAAATTTGATCAGTAATTTGTTACACTGCTAATATTACCCAACACTGCTGCCCAGCTAACTAGCATAATAGGGCTGGTACCTACGTATTCATTTGTATGTCTAGTTTCCACTAATACCAGAAGCTCCACAGTAGCTTAAAAACTGAGAGCTTGGACTGTGCCATGCTTTTATTTTATTTTATTTATTTATTTGGGGCGGGGGGGGGGGGGGCACTTCTCTATAGGAGGGCAAAAGGGCAGGTGCTCGAGCCCCTTTGGGGTATATCTGTGCACGTGCCTGCAAAATCAATGATAACCAGTGAATGGATGCACACCTGGGCTATTTATAGCCATGCATGGTCGACAATAGTGGGTGTGTCTTGAGTTGTACCCACGTCAACTGCCCCAGCCCCCAATGGGGTCAGTCCCTGTACATGGAATATGTAACTGGAGAGACAGTCTCTCCACTCACATGACCAAGGTTACCATGTAACTGAACATTACCTTTCCAGGGCTACACACACCATGAAGCCAACACTGGCCATCAACCCAGAGAAGAAGATATTGTAACAGATATCAATCTCTCCATCCGTTGCCTCCAGGACGGCCATGGAGCACATCTGGATGAGATCAGAGACGAGGAGGTTGATGACGTAGATTGGAGCCACTTGGCCATGTCGCATCTACAGGAACATAAATTTGTTAAATGACCTGAAACAGAAAATGCCTCTAACACATATTCATATTTTACAGTCCCGTACACAAAAACCACAAAATACTGGATTTGTTCTTATCTTTTCTTTATCAAATTAAAGAATCCCTTCTGCGGTAGAGTAAAACTTTGCAATGAATTCACATTTCCTTTTCTGTGTGTGTGTGTGTGTGTGTGTGTGTGTGTGTGTGTGTGTGTGTGTGTGTGTGTGTGTGTGTGTGTGTGTGTGTTCAAGAGTTCATTTGCAAAAAACAGTTAGGAGTGTGTCTGTTTTATCCTTTTATATTATATATTGATGTATTTATATTGTAATTATTTTTTATATATATTTTTTGTTAAATCATAATAAAAACGTATTCACCTGATCATTTTCACATAAATCACCTCAATCTTTTTTATGTGCACCCCAATAGTGTTGTTTATTTATTTTAAGAATGCCATTTAACTGTTTTTGCAACACACACACACGCACAACACGCACGCACGCACGTGCACACACACACCGATCACCACTTTATCACCTTCTCCCTTCCCATCCCCCTCCCCTCCTCCCACCCATCTCCCCCCCACTCTACCACCACCCGACGCAACCTAAAAACTCTCTCTCCCAACTCCCTCTCTTCTACCGTCCTCTCCCTACTTCCCCCTGCCGAGCAATTTGCTCTCCTGTCCACTGACGAGGCTTCCACTACTCTTCTCTCCTCTCTCTCCTCTGCTCTTGATTCTCTTTGCCCACTCACCACTAAGCCTGCCCGATCTTCTCCCCCTTCTCCTTGGCTGACTGAATCTCTGCGAACTTATCGAACTGAGCTTCGGTCAGCTGAGAGAAAATGGAGAAAATCACATCTCCCTGAGGATCTCTCTTCCTACCACCTTATCCACTCAAACTTCACTGATGCTGTCTCTAAAGCAAAAACCTCCTTCTTCATCTCTGAAATCCAGTCCTCTGCATCCAATCCCAGTAAACTGTTCGCCACCTTCTCCACGCTCCTCAACCCTCCCTCCCCTCCCCCTCCCTCCTCCCTCTCTGCTGACGATTTTGTAACCTTCTTTACAAAAAAGGTGGACGACATCAGCTCCTCCTTCCATCCTCCAGCCACCCTCACTAACACTCCCGACTCCAATCCTGCTCCTCAGCCCCCTGTCCCTGGATTTCCTTCCTTCTCTCCTCTCTCTCCTGATGAAGTGCTTAAACTCATCAGCTCAAACCGAGCCACTTACTGCCCCCTCGATCCTATCCCTTCCTCTCTCCTCCAAACCATCTCACCTAACATATCTCCCTTCCTCACTACCTTCATTAACTCCTCTCTGTCCTCTGGTCTTGTCCCCCCTGCTCTAAAGACTGCAAGAGTCAAGCCTCTGCTTAAGAAACCCTCCCTTGACCCTACTGCTATTCACAACTACAGACCTGTCTCTCTTCTCTCATTCCTTTCCAAAACCCTCGAACGAGCAGCGTCCGAACAACTTTCTCTCTATCTCTCCCAAAATGACCTCCTGGACCCTCTGCAGTCCGGTTTCAAGGCTTCTCACTCCACTGAGACAGCTCTTCTTGCTGTCACAGAGGCCCTTCACACTGCTAAGGCCTCATCCCTCTCTTCTGTTCTTGTCCTCCTTGACCTGTCTGCTGCCTTCGATACAGTCAACCACCAAATCCTTCTTTCCACTCTGTCCGACCTCGGCATTTCAGGCTCTGCACTCTCCTGGTTTGCTTCTTACCTCTCTAACCGCTCATACCAGGTCTCATGGAGAGGGTCCCTCTCCAGATCCTGTCCTCTTACCACCGGTGTCCCCCAGGGCTCAGTCCTGGGCCCCTTACTTTTCCTTCTCTATATCAGATCTCTTGCCTATGTGATCTCTTCTCATGGCTTTTCTTATCACTGCTATGCTGATGACACCCAGCTTTTCCTTTCTTTCCCCCCCTCTGACACTCAAATCGAGGCTCGCATCTCTGCATGCCTCAAAGACATTGGCGACTGGATGTCTGCCCACCACCTCAAGCTCAACCTTGGTAAGACCGAGCTACTCTTCCTCCCAGGAAAAGACTGCCCTCTTGCAGATCTCTCCATCTCCATTGACAACACCACTGTACTCCCCTCCCAAACAGCCAAGAACCTCGGGGTGATCCTTGACAACCAGCTGTCTTGCTCTGCCAACATAGCTGCTACAGCGCGCTCCTGTAGGTTCTCTCTCTACAACATCCGCAAAATCCGTCCCTTTCTCACAAGAGAAGCGACTCAACTCTTGGTCCAGTCTCTTGTCTCCTCCCGCCTGGACTACTGCAACGTGCTTCTGGCCGGCCTACCTGCCACCGACATCCGACCGCTCCAGCTCATTCAGAACGCTGCAGCCCGTCTGATATTCAACCAACCCAAATTCTCTCACGTCACTCCCCTCTTCCAGGAGCTCCACTGGCTTCCCATCTCGGCCCGCATCAAATTCAAGACACTGGTACTGGCCTACAGGGCAGTTCACCAGACAGCTCCCCGGTACCTGCAATCCATGGTCAGGTTCCAAACCTCTCACCGCTCCCTTCGCTCCTCCACCAGTGCAGGTCGCCTCGCCCCTCCTTCGCTACGGGGGCTCAAAAGTCGCTCATCCCGATCTCGACTCTTCTCGTCCCTGGCACCTCAATGGTGGAACGAGCTTCCACCTTCGGTCAGGACTGCTGAATCACTGCCGATCTTTCGGAAAAGACTAAAGACACACCTTTTCAGGCTCCATCTGGGCCCTTCTTGATCTAACCTCGTCTCTCTCTTTCCTTATATAAAAAAAAAAAAAAAAAAAAAAAAAAAAAAAAAAAAACCCTAACCTACCTTGTACCACTAACCTAAACTTGTACCACTGTTCCTTCAGAAGCTGTAGTTGTCATAGACTGTGCTCCATAGTTGATTGTTCTATTGCAGACAGAAAAATGTGTTATTGTAAGTCGCTTTGGATAAAAGCGTCTGCCAAATGACGTAATGTATGTAATGTAATGTAATGTACACACACACACACACACACACACACACACACACACACACACACACACACACACACACACACACACACACACACACACACACACACACACACACACCTACACACACACACACACACACACACACATTAAAGGCATGGCTATCTCACTAATAGTTAGTTCCTCATTAGTTCCCTAAATATTTTGTACCTTGTTGTAGTGTTTTTTCAAATACATAAGAGATGGATGAAAGAATGCACAAATCAATGAATAAATAAATAAATAAATATGTAGATGAAATCATGGTTAAACAAAGGCACAAATAAATGAAATACATGAATTGGCTTGGATAAAACATTAATAAGCAGAACTAAACAGAATAAAGATGATTCAATAAAATTACATTTTATTTAGTATACCTTCTGAAGGTATCGCCTTGCCTATAGATATAAATATATAGTTCACAAAGACAGACAGACAAATAAATCAATCATAACTCACACACCAGGGAATACAGAGCCAAGAAGGCCAGCAAGGTCAAAGGAAGGCCGATGGAGGTAACGGTCCATGTTGTCACTGCCCCGGCGACTGCGACGCTGTCATAGTCAGAGTCATCCAAATCCAAATCGTTGATGTTGTCAAAGTTGGTGTTGTTCAAAGCTTCCATTCTTCAGAGTGAGACCTGTTGTTGGGGATAGCAGATCAAGGAATCTTCGGGTTTTACTTCTCCTATACCACCAACTGCTTAAGATAAGGAAGGAGAAACAGAAGTGGTTTGCTGAGGTGCAATGCTATGGCAAATTTGAATGTGAACGTGAATACAAAAAAAAAAATAGCAGAAAATTAAGTTTTATATCAGAGAGATGTTGGATATCAAATCGTTAATGCTATACCGTTAAAATTAATTACTGCTACAATTAATTAATGAATTAATAAATGAATAAATCTAAACATTAAAAAGCAGAATTGAGAAAGGAAAAAGGCAAATACAGCTGCAGTAAAATAGGTAAAAAGAAAGTACACATACGCCCATCTATAAGAGATGTGTTGTAAGCAGTGACCACATCAAATTGAATAAGTGTATAGTGACTGCACTTTAAATGCACTAAGGCTTTCCAGTGTGACAACACCACCTTGTGGCCACACTTTAAATCACACATGGACAGAATGTGGCCCCTGGGCTGGCCCCGGCCCTTGGACCATCTCAATCCGGCCACCAATGTCCTCAAAGAAAAACAAAACAACCCCTAAAAACTCAATAAAATGCAGAATTATGTTAGTAAATCTCATCTGCTACAGCCATTGGATTTGTATCACTATTAGGCTATATCGGGAGATTAACGAGAAATTACCAGTGGGAGAGAGGGTTAAAAATAGGGAGACTCCCACGAAATTCGGGAGTGTTGGCAAGTATGATCTCCAATGTGTGTGGCCCTTCGCTTACTTTATGTAAGTCAGTATGGCCCTCTGGAGAAAAGATTTACCCACCCCTGCTAAATACACTTAAGATGTTCTACTATGACAACGCCAACTTATGTAGTTCTCAACGTAAGTTCAAGCAGGAAGACTATAATATCTTTTACACTTCCTTAATTCACTTTATATCTCCACTCTTCAATCTACTCACAAGATCATAATAAGCTGTCAATTTCCGGGTTTCAATGAACAATCAGCTGGTTGCCGCCCAGTCTCTGTTAACCAATTGCATAGTGTCACATCACTGCTCTCATCACCTCTCACCCTACGCACCTCCAGTGTAAGCCTATCACGTTGCTCCACAACCCAGTCGTAAGCCAATTGCTTGGAGGCGGGTTCCTTAAATGCTTGTTTCTGTCTCATTCAGCCTCTCAATCATCGCTGCTGTCAGGCTCGCACCCTCCTCCTCCCCTTCTCCTCCCGGTCATCGCAGACCTATCCCATTCTTCAGTCGGAAGAGTCTCATCATGAGTCTCAGAAGGAGATCACCAGCACCACCAGTATTTAGACACTGCAGGGGAATATATCTGGATGCTGATCTGGGCTGGTGCAGCTCTCTCAAGATCTCCCTAACCGCCAAAGACTAATAACAATACTTTATTCTCATCATTCTTTCTGTAGTAAATTATTCACTATTGTAATAAATATCACTTTATTCATCCTTTGGTCTCTAGTCTCTCCTGATTGAACTGTTTAATGAGTGGAAGGAGCTCAACCCAATGGCAAAGATGATAATCACCAGATGAGGCATCACCTTCACCTTCACCTATCCCATAACCCCGGAGGATCATTGGGGCACCACAGACGATCTGTCGACAAGCTCTCTCCATCTCTCTCTGTCCTCGGCATCTCTCATTGTTTCACCGAGTTTTAATTGAGTCCATTCTTGGATGTTATCCTCCCATCTTTTCTTTTATCTCCCCCGTTTCCTGCCTCCTTGCACAGTGCCTTGCAGGATGGTCTTTGCAAGGCCTGATGATCTGCTGTGTCCATAACACCTCAGTTTTCGCTTTTTCACAACGGTAACAACAAAATAATCTCGAGTGCCTGAAGCTTCGCGCCCAGCCAAGCGCATAGGGCGCACTGCGATTATGATGTCATCGCACGGGGCGTGTTGGGGGGTGAGGCCTGAGCGCAGCGCGGCGCGTCCATGGAGATTTTTCTATCAGCGTGTCGGGTTTTGCTGCCTTCGATTATAACAAACTAGTTGTGTGGCTTAGCCTTCCCAAATGTTGAGGGTCGTTTTTTATAATTTAATACATAGAATTGGGAACGTTACATTCAATTTCATTCAGACTGCCTGGCGCCTGGAGCTGCGCACTGAGTATGTTCTGTTTTGGCCCGCGCAGAGTGCGCGCGCCCTCCTCGGAGCCCCGCCTCCAGCGCGTGCACGAAGAGTATGCCAGAAGCTTGAGCGTGCTCCCACGCCCCGCCGTCAAGTTGTCATAGTGGGCGTACCTTAAATGGGCATACCTTGAAATGTGGGCGTACCCTGAAAATGGTCACGTGACTTCCATTTTTCAATTTTCAATTTTGTATTTTTAACTTTGAATTTTACATGTCAATGTTAATTTAGCATTTTTCCAATACAAAATGAATGATAAAAAGGGAATGGCCAAAATGAAAAATGGGTTCAGACTTTGATTGGTTTTGTGTTTTTCGATTCTCTTTGAAAATTGATTTTCAGCTTCAATTTATTTATTTTTTACTGTTTTTCATTCTTCAATTTCGATTTTTGACCATTTTCCATGTCTCAATTAAAAAGGAACAATTAATTATACTTTAGTACCCCGATCTTTCACCCTGTTTCTAAGTTACATGTACACTGTGTTCGCCACAGTCAGGCTTTTCTTTAACCTGACTGTTATTAACTGTAAGGGTGAGAGATCTTTTCAAAAGAGTGAAGAACGAACGGGTCAAGGTGATGCTTGCAGAAAGGTATTCTCTTATATATGGATGCGCGGTTTGTGATGCTTATAACAACCATAATTTTGAATAGCCTACGCATTGCATTATATTCAGGGATGGACTGGCCATCGGGACTACCGGGAGACTTCCCCATGGGCCACTCTATCAAGGCCTACTCGAATTTGGGGCGTAGACATACATAATACGGAGGTTAACAGGGGGTGATTAGCTGCCAATAACTGATTGAAAAACTGAGTGATTATTGTCATAACCCATCCGGAAATCATGTTTATTATAGTCTAGTTTCCAAATATAGGCCTAAACAAGCATATTAGACATAATCAAACACATATAAACATCACAAACAGGCCTATAATATTGACAGGCCTAGGTTATATAGATGTATAAACTGGGCAATAAATACAGCTTTAACAGGTGGTGCTGCTGACAGTAATCACTTTTTAGCAGCTAATAATTTTTTGGCACAACACCACCACAGACTCATAAAACATCCTCAGCATTGTCCGGCAGATGTTGAAGGCCATCAGCCTTCTCAGAAAGTAGAGATGGCTTTGGCCTCCTTGTAGAGGGCTTCAGTGTTCTTTGCCCAGTCCAGTTTATTGTCAGTATACATTCCCAGGTACTTGTAATCCTCCACACTGTCCACACTGACCACATGGAAGGAAACAGGGCTCACCAGTGAGTTGGCCCTCCTCAGATCCACAACCAGTTCCTTAGTCTTTGTCATGTTGAGCTGCAGGTGGTTTTGCTCACACCATGTGACAAAGTTTCCCACCACAGCCCAATATTCGACTTCATCACCATTGTTGATACATCCAACTATAGCCGAGTCATCAGAGAACTTCTGAAGGTGTCAAGACTCTGTCTGATAGTTGAAATCTGTGGTTTAGAAGACGGTGAAGAAGAAGGAAGAGAAGACTGTCCCCTGCCTCAGTCTTGCTGACCAATCTGTCCGACACACAGTTTTGCACGCGCACTTAGACTGTGGTCTGCCAGACAGGTAGTCAACAATCCAGGACACGAGGGGCCATGCACCCACATCGCTGTCAGCTTCTCACCCAGTAAAGCCAGGAATGTATCCAGCTGGAAGCATCCTCTTGTAATGAATGAATGTAAACAAAGAGGTGTGGCGACAGAATGCAATATGCAATGAAATGGTCTCCCATTCTCTATACTGCCTTTTGCAATTAGAAAATTAACAATAATAGTTTAAAAAAACAAAATTCTGTGCGTGTGTGTGTGTGTGTGTGTGTGTGTGTGTGTGTGTGTGTGTGTGTGTGTGTGTGTGTGTGTGTGTGTGTGTGTGTGTGTGTGTGTGTGTGTGTGTGTGTGTGTGTTTGTGCGTGCGCAGAGCCGTAGCCAGGGATTTCGGGCCCCATGAAAGGATATCATATCGGGCCCACGGATGCCAGAAAATGTTGGTCATTTGAAGCCCAATTTAGAGGAATATCTCATTTTAAATCAGAGAGTTCCCCAAACTTTTGAGTAGCCAGTCAGATTGAAAAAGTAGCCGGATCATATTCGCGGCGTTTGTTCCAGTTCCTTTTCCCAATTAATAAACAAACCTCCAATATGTATCGATGAGTGTGACAATTGAAATAATACAAATAAACATTCTTATAAACGCCCAATGCTCAATTTAATTATAAATAAAACAATATCCATATTGCAAAACACAAACAGGCAATGTATATTTTTAAGAACAAAGAAAATACTAATAACTGTATGTTTCCCACAGGATTTGGAGAGATTGTGGTGGGTAGACCTTGCTTGGACCCTCTTGGGGGGTTTGGGGGGCCATGCCCCCTGTAAGAAAAATTTGTACATTTTAAACTAAAATGCATGAATCTGGTTCACTTTGAGAACCAATTTAAGAGGCTAGATCAGGGGTGGGCAATTATTTTTCATGGGGGGCCACATGAGAAACCCAGATTGTTGCCGTGGGCTGAACAAATATTGTCATGCCGTAACCCAGGAACTTTGATGATAGAGAGGACCACAAATAAATTTCCTCGCCACCAGAGGGCCAGATTTTGCTGAGGGTTGGGGGCCGAATGGCGCTGGCGTGGAAACATTTGGGGCATTTGAAGTCAGGTTTAGAGGAATAACTCATTTTAAATTAACAGTTGTGATGTCATTATTCAGTCTTAAACACCAATATTTGATCCTTTCCAGAATGACATGAACATTTGGACACTTATTCAGTGGGTATCTTGTATGTTGCGTTCAGGTGCGTTCAGGTGCACTGTTTAGGGCCCCTGTCAGTCAAGGGCCCTTGGAATCGTCCACACTTTCCTCCGTGATACTACGGCCCTGTGCGTGCGTGCATGTCTTCTTTAATTCAACAGCATAGTTTTGACTGAAAGCCCAACATTTGGACTTGCGTCTTAATCCTGGGCCAAACAAGAACGATTAAACAATAAGAATAATTAATAATAAAATAAGAGTGTGTGCAGTCCTCCTTCTACTTGACAAGTGTTCCAAGGCTACCGGCACCAGTAGCCTACAAATCTAAATATATTTAACAATAATTAAAAACAAAGGGAAAATGCAGAAGAATATGGGCCCATGAAAATGTGTCCCTTTAACTCTACTCTCAATGGAAGGCTCCTCCAATCTCTTCTCTTCACCTCGTCTTTTCCCTCCTCTCCCCCCTCCCTCTTGCCTGATATTCAGAATGAATTGTTAACTCGTAAACTAATTTCCATCTTCTGCTTCTAACAGCCAACTCCCCAACTCTGTGGAGTTTGCGGGACTTCAAAGGTCTGGCTACCCTTCTTCTCTCCTCTTCCTACACAGAGCTGACCCTGGCGTAGGAGGTGATATCTGTCTTGATCTCTTCCTGGTCTTGCTCTCTGGTCATCCAGCACAGACACAGGCGGGCCAGCACCTTGTCTACGGCTCCTTTCCTCATGAAAACATATAGAAACAAGTCCACAAGAGGACTGAACTGGATGAAGATAAGACACAGGCGAGGATGAATGGGGTCGCTTTCTCTTAAACCCGCCAGTAATGCAATGATCAGGGGCAGGAAGAGCAGCGTGTAGTTAAGCAGCACCACAACCAAGACTCCCACAATTCGTCGTTTCTCCTCAGAGGGGACACTGGAAGCAGACAGAGCTTTGAGAGTCCCAACCAGGAAGAAGATGAGCAGGGGGAAGGGGAGGAGGAGGGTGACGAGGAAGAGGATAAACAAGTCATCAATAAAATCTATGAGGATGAATAGGGTGATGGAGAAGGCCCAGACGATGAAGCAGACCAACAGAGAGACCTTGATGTTTCGTCTGCAGCGGTACCACAGTGGCCAGGTGATGACCAAATACCTGTATACAAGATAGATAGATAGATAGATAGATAGATAGATAGATAGATAGATAGATAGATAGATAGATAGATAGATAGCATGCACACGCACACGCACGCACACGCACGCACACACACACACACACACAGAGATGGTTGGTCTTCTATCATCGTCGAGACTGCCTCCAGTTACATATTTATTCCATATGTGCGGATTTAGACTTTTATACTTCGGGGGCACCAGACAGGGCTGCATGGCGGTTGATGGGCGGTGTTGCCGGATTCATTTTTTCTTGTC
>NC_139631.1:11378173-11605673 GCF_964638095.1 Poromitra crassiceps | reverse complement strand
GTCAAAGGAAGGCCGATGGAGGTGACGGTCCATGTTGTCACTCTTCCGGCGACAAAGTATTCGTAGCCAGAGTCATAATAGTCGTAGTCATCAGAATCGTTGATGTCGTCAATGGTGGTGTTGTTCCAAGCTTCCATTCTTCCGAGTGAGACCTGTTGTTGGGGATAGCAGATCAGGGAAAGGGGGAGGGCTTCTTAGGTTTTTACTTCTCATTAACTACTAGGAAGGGGAAACAGAAGTGATTCGCTGAGGTGCAATGCTATGGCAAATTTAAAAGCAGAATTGAGAAAGGAAAAGGCAAATACAGTCGCAGTAAAATAGGTAAAAAGAAAGAGAGTACACATACACCCATCTACACGTATAAGAGATGTGTTGTAAGCAGTGACCACATACAATTTAATCTCTGCTAAATAATGAAATATTAAATGTGTGGTTTAAAAGCTGCTGAAAGCAACCTAAATGTGTTGCATCTGCCAAGCGAGGTCTGCTGTTTTCTTCGTCAGCAGTAATCGTGTGAATCAACCCTGGCCATAGACTGTAGAAATCAGTTGACATGCGTTTCCTGCATGAAGAGAAATGCTGATTATTGATTTCATGTCTAACTTCTGCTTTTTAGAAAAATAAATAAAAAAAGAACTATAGGTCGTATGCCTCAACCAACAAGTCAAGTTGCACTTTACACACGTGTCTGTCCAGACTCATAACACCACAGATTTAAACCACATTTATACCTTTATAAGCTTTGGCATAATTCTCTTTAAACTCTCAGGGGGGGGGGAATACAGTTATTACTGCACTTATTCAGCATGCCTTAGTGGTAGTGCAGTGCCCGCTCCCCTTCCCCCATCATGCCCTCCAACTCTTAACCCCATCACCCCCACCCCCCCATACATAACATGCCAAATGATCTTCAAATTCATCCACCAACCTGAAAGCCTTTAGAAATGTCAGGTTCTTCTGCAGCTTTTTCAGTGGTGCCACCTTGCCCTTGCCCTGGAAGGTGCTGGTGCAGTCCTCACCACTGACCACATAATAGTCGAGCAGGGGTGCTGCAGTACGGCTGCCCAAGAGAGGTGGCCAGCTCCGTGACATTGACCAGCTTGACGGTGCCTGCCCATGCCATTGTCAAGGAAGATAACAAGGTTATGGTGTCAGTGTGATGCAGGAGAATAGAATGAAGAATATGCCTGTCCGGGGTCCTCACCACTGCCGGCTTGAATCCCAGCTTGATGGCATGATGTAGGTAGAGCACAACTCGGCTGTCTGTCTCCTCCTGGTCTGACATGGTCTGGGTATGGATCTAAGTGACCTCAACCTGAAATGGCACAAAACACCCAATACATGGTAGCTTATATTCTTGGCAAACAACCTGGTAACACTTAGACCTCATTGAAGTTTCCTAGGTATGTATCAATCAACTTACTTCTCCATCTGATGACATTAGCTTATGAGCTGTTCCCTCCACGATGACAGCAGCAGTCTCGCACTTTGCCAGCCGAGATGCTGCCTCCTACAGTCCTTTAAGCTATTTCTGGGTAATGAGGAGAACAAGCAGCCGCAGCTCTGCCAGTTTTAAGCTATTTTCAACAAAAAATAGTTTTCCTTTTTGGGTTTGCGATAGGTGTAAGATAGGTGTAATAAAGGGTTAAACATGAACCCAATTTTAATCTTTTACAATTTACTTATTTGTAGAGTTTCAGTTTCCACTTAATTTGCTTTGCACTTTTCACCTTAACTATCATCTTAAATATGAAGAAAAATAAGACAAATAATTGTAGAAAATAAAATGGTGAAGAGACACGATTGGCTGCGTGATACAGTCAGTTCAGATCATGTTTTTCTGCTTTTTAAATGGCGTTAAATCCAAATCCAAGGTTTTGTGTTAACATTATGAGAACTGTTATAATAACACACATGTCCATAGTACCCATTCACTGTGTCAGGGACTCTGGCTCACTCTGGCTCATGTTAGAAAGTAAAAGAGGACAGAATGATTGAGATGTCACCCAGCCCCAGACTGGCCTGCTAGTGATCCATGTGGACTTAATCCAGTAGTGTGTTAGTGGTATTCTGGTATACTGAGGCCGTCCATTAGTCAATAGCAGTGGTAGTTGTGCTGTATTACATGAAGAAAATGATGTGGTATGCTCTGTATACATCTGTCTACAACCCTGATTACAGTAGTGGATTTTTCTCTTCTACTTCGGTCGTGCGACATGCCTCCAACTTTGTGCTGATTGTAAAGTGAAAGTCACAATGTTAGGTTCTCTGAAATCAGACGTGAGACATCATTCATTCAAGTATTTATTTGTTGCATTATCCTGGGAGCTTAACATCCCAAATGGCAAGAACAGGTCGCTACTACAATTCTCCCACCACCTACCTCACAAGACTCATCATAGTTTCCACTCCTTTCACATCCCCCTTTTTTCCCCCCAGACTACTGATATTACAGAATTCAAGAATCCCTTCTTCATAGGTTTTGCACTAGATCTGGCCTGACTACCCTCTCTTTATATTTCATAGATTGTATGCTACCTACTTCCATAATGATTGAAAATGTATTTTAATCTCCCTGCTGTTTTAATCCTATTAAATTGGTGTATAATATTCCAGTAATGACTGTGAAGCACGAATAAAAGCTACTACTACCACTGCTAATTATTATGCATGGTTTCATCAATCCACTGTCTGTAGACACAGATATCGAGGATTTGAATTGTGTTTTCGCACACTTTAGGGTTGCTGGCAATAATACCGGACAAGTAATTTTTGAACACCACAGCAGAACCTGCATCTCCCTGCAAGCGAGATGGAGAGAAAACGGGTTTCATCAGTAGGTCAATATCATCATAGTAACTTACAGTATATGAGCAAACAATGAAGTTAGAAAAAAAAGATGGTTTACTTTGCAGGCCTCCACACCAGGCCGCGAGGCACACATGGTGTTTGTGTCGTCATGGTGGTACTTCTTATTCGGGTTAGCAACCCCACCACATGCAGTGATTAATGTGCTGGCACATTTTAGGCTTAGGCGGGTTTGCCACCATTCTGAGGGTTTGAAAAGAAAAAAAATAAAGGGAAAATAAGGTCAGAGGTCAGAAAAAGACCATCTACTAACTGACAGGCCAAATTGAATGTAGCATGTGGGCGTGCCTCACTTCTCTCCCTGGCTCTCCAGCTGCCAATGCGGACCTTCTCCCCCTGGTTGGGTTTGGTGCAGGAGTTGGCAGGAGAAAGCCGGGCGATAGGCAGTTTAGAAGAAACGGCTTTGTTCAGTTTGATGAGCATGATGTTGTGGGCCTTCCCGTCTTGACCTTTGAAGGTAAACTGTTGTTTCTTTTTGATAATTTGCTTGTTTCTTTTTCCTTTCAGGAAGGGGATTGTTTTTTTATACCACGGCACATTTACGCCACACTGCACTCTCACCATCCTGCAAAAGAGGAGGCAAGGTGAACTCAGACAGGCATCCATCATACCCATGGCATAGGTAAAATAGTTTATCTGGTCTTATTTATTTATTTATTGGAATTTATTTATTGTCATTGTTTACATTATTTTCTTATTGGATGCACCTTATCTCAATGGCCCAAAGTCTACCATATCCCTCAAAGGGTTTCAATTCAGTCTATACCTTGGCATCAACAAGCAACATTACGGCTTATTGTGCATTAATATAGATAGGCCTAGTCTAGATATATTTTTTATTTAACCTTTATTTAACCAGGTGAATCCCATTGAGATTACAATATCTCTTTTTCAAGGGAGCCCTGGCAAAGAGCAGCAATACAGTCTCAACCAGACACACAAGCAAAGCAAATATGAATTCATCTTTCTTTATGTCACTGTTCAATGTTCATGCTTAATTGATGTTAGTAAACACAGTTAAGAAACATATAATACCATTAATTGATGAATTATTAGATCATGTTAAAGAGCATGGTGCAGGTAAAAAAAAATTGAATTTACATTTTGGGCTCATGATGAAAGTGAAAATGAAAGTGAAAATACTCCAAAAATACAATGATTTCCCCCCTCACGGCCCCAGGTATAAATATGGAGGAAAGGGTGGCATTTTATAAATGGGCATGTGACATAACAACAGGAGTGACATCACAAGAGGAGAATGTTCTGCTGGGGCTGACACAGGTATGCAAAGTCATGGAGAGTGAAAAAAGGTGACAGATACCAGGGCAGACATAAAACCACTCAGAAACTCTCATATTTTGGGCAGAAAAATGCGACTGTCACCTAAAGGTGACTAGTTTGCATCCCTGCGACATCACAAGTGTTAGTTCCATGAAATGCCCCCTGCTGGTTACAAAAACTAGTCTAAACGCAGCTATGTGTGATTGAAAAAAACAAAACAAAACAAATCCCATTGCTATATACCCCTTCCAAATATTAATGCAATGTGGCCTGCACCATGCTCTTTAATGACCACTGAATGTGAAGTTACTGAAAATATTTCTCCATGATATTTCATGACATCCATGCCCGAGTGAATACATTTGACTCCCACAGGAAGCTGGCACCACAGCAAATCTCTCACACACACTTGCTCACGCCCACGTGCTTCCACACCACACACACACCCCCTCATGCTGGATGCTCTTACTGCTTACTGCCACAGTGAGCAGCAGTGAGGATCCAGAGCTTGCTGAGCAGAGAGCCTGCACAAAATCTTCCTCCTTTGAGCGAGCTTCCTCCTGAACTTCCTCCTTTGGAGGAAGATTTGGAGGAACTCCCTCCTTTGGAGGATCTTCCTCCTTTGAGCGCTTCCACCTGGACATGGTACTGCCTCTCCTTTCCACAGTACTTAGGCTTAGACGACTTGGATGACTTGGATGACTTAGATGACTTGAAGGCCTCAACGCCCTCCAATGCTGCAACTAGGAGAAGCAGAGACACAACTTACACCTCCCGGTAGGTTTCTCGCCCTGCTGTAGCCTAATTGCAGAACTGTATGTATGCGTGGGTGTATGTATGGGTGCATGTCCGGAGTTGCTCCGATCGCCAGTAAACTTTGCAGAGACACTTTTGGAAAAAACAAAACAAACAAAATTGCACCCAGAGGGGGCGCTACAGCAATGTTTTAGATTTTAAATCGCCATAACTCACACACCATTGCTCTGATCGCCTCCAAACTTGGGGAGTGTGCTTGGGGGCACCTGACGGAGTGGAGTGCAGAATTTTGTGAAACCAGGAATCTCGTGCGCTTCCCGGGCTCGATTCCTACGGTGGAGACTGTGGAGATGATGCGCCATGGCTGCAGTTATGGAAATCGCCTGCTCCGTGGCCTCCCAAAATCGTGACTAACAGAAAGAGAGACACCCCCCACCCACCTAGGCGCCATCGGCTCATACTACACGACAGTACGTGGCATCATTGTTGAGATCACAATTGCTTGAGTGACATCACAATTGCTCAAGTGACATCACTGTGACATCACTTCCGTCACAAATCGTGACTGACACCACCACCAGACAGACAGAGCCCACTTAACCTATTTTAACTAAGATTCGGACAGCGCCACCAACTGGCAACAAAAAAAACGATTTATCTCGAGAATCATTCATCTGACCTTGGGGAGTGTGCTGCTGGGATCCCGACGGAGTGCGGTGCCAAATTTTGGACATAGTTATAGCGCCATCTAGTGGCAAAACAAAATGCGGTTTATCTCGAGAACCGTTGATTTGGTCGACTTCAAACGGGGAGTTCAGCCCCCAGTCAAGTCATGGGGAACCTGGGTTCACACATACAGGAGAGTTTAGTTGGAGCTTGGGCCAGAAGATGAGGATAAAGTTACTGGGTTTTTGGGCCCTTTAGACCCCCCCCCCCCCAAATATATTTGTGTTAAATATATTCTTGGAGCAGGAGAGGCCCAAAAATGACAGAGCAAATATCATGATCGGGTGGGGGGGTGGGGCTGTGGGGGGATAGCTTAAATATTTGCATATGATTCTAGCCACTCACATGACAAAAATGACACAAACATGACACACACGTTTCAAGATGGGTCTTCTACTTTTACACCGCCTGAAGAAGACTCTAGGTTTAAATGTGTGTGTAAGAAGTTAATCCCTGAATGTTTTTGTTCTTCACTTTGGAAGATGTGCCACCTCTGTTCATTTTTGACATTGTGGACACAAATAGGCTACCTAGTTGTTTTATACATTCAAGGAATCCCTGCCCGTTTTTTCCTAGTTAAATATTCCAATGCATCTGTCAGACACTTGGAAAACATTTTGAAAAGCATAGTGGGGGAAAAAATAACGCTGGCTTCTTCCAAAGCCAGCATTAGCTCCTCTGAAAAATGAAGATGTGAATGTAGTTGAAAGATGGAAAAACTCACCACCTAGCATCAAAAGCAGAACAAGGTACGGCTTCATCGCAGTCCCTCTGGATGCTTCAACACTTAGCCTATTAAACTGATCAGATTGAGTCAGACATTATTTCTATTGGATGGGCAGAGACAAAGTTATACTGAACTTGGCCCTCAACACACTCACCACCACCCCGTGCCTGGGTCCAGACCTTCAAATCCGCCCACTTCACAGAGTCAGTTGCTTCAGTTCTGAAGGAGGAAATTGAGTGTAACTGACACCACCCCCACCTTTCACCATTCTGCCAAGTATGGCTATCAATGCTTATTGACCACAGTATAATGAACTGTTAGGGTGTGACAGGACGGAAAGAGGGTGTGACAAGGACAGTGAGAAAGCACTGTTTTTTTGCAAATGAGGATACAAATGGGAGAAGTTATCTTGCCTACCACATAGCTGTCCAGTCTAGATATACAGTATTTACTTCCATCACCATATCTTAATTCTTATTCCATCTCCACAATGAAAGAAAATACACTTTTTATTAGGGCCACAGTGCGTTCTGAACAAGTGTAACAATACAAAGAACAGCCCAACACAACATAGTGTAAGAGTAATGGTAGGTTTCACCTGAGTAAATAAAAGATTGAATAGATAGGAATTAGAATTTAAGTATTGCAATAACATAGTTAGCCAAACTTGTTCCTTCAATATTTTATGTGAAAACAGTTTCCCTTCCTTGTAGTTTATATACAAAATAATTGGGCAAGTATAACAGGGTAACATTTTAATTGGATAGTCCAATGTTGACACCAAACTATCAGGTGACAAAAAGTGTCACTTGTCATGTTTGTTGCATTAACTTGAACTCTAACCCCAACCTAAATACTCAAGTTAGATCGTCTGTGTGGTAAAAGTATTCAGTCAAGGTTATTATTTAACATTTTATTTTTCAGGTCATCAATGAATTGAATATTAAATGGGGAACAATCGGGCCTTACCTTAAAATATAAACAAGTAGATTTTGTATAGTGAATACAAATGACACAGTATTAAATGCAAATATTTAGCAATCAGGCGTATATCTTGGACAGTAAGGAAATTGTATTATCTTGACTATTGTGTGTGTGTGTGTGTGGGGGGGGGCGTGTGCGGACATGAGATATTCCTGTTCAGATTCTATAGCCACTTCTAAACAGATTATGGCAACAGCACAAGGCCAATCAGCTCTCTATCTGTTCAGTGGCCATCAGGGCTTCCCTTCGCCCTTCTACCACTAGGCCAAGTCATTTCAGTCTGCCGTGCCCAGACTGGAATAACTTACAAAAAAGACTAGAACTGAACAACTTCCTCTCCAAGTCAAGTTTCAAGGACTCGATCATGGACATTTTCACTGACACCTGCAACTGCTTCCTAAACTAGCACTTGTCTCCTGCCTGTCGGGACGGCACAGTGGCTCAGTGGTTATTACTGTTGCCTTACAGCAAGAAGGTCCCGGGTTCGAACCCCAGTCCGTCCAAGGTCATTTGTGTGTGGAGTGTGCATGTTCTCCCCGTGTTCGTGTGGGTTTCCTCCCACCATCAAAGACATGTATGTTAGGGTTAATACTCCTGTCAGTGCTCCTGACCAAGGCAATGGCAAAAGAACTGGAGTTGGTCCCCGGGTGCTGCATTGCGGCTGCCCACTGCTCCGGGTTCTAGGAAGGTTCCTAGTAGAGGATGGGTCAAATGTAGAGGATGAATTTCCCCATGGGGATAAATAAAGGATAACTTAACTTAACTGTCTCCCCCGGCTGTTTGTCTTGCCATGTTTTAACTTTGAATTTATTTTTACCCCCCATCCCTCAAAAGGCTGTGCCTTTTGCCGCCAGGTCACCATTGTAAATAAGAATTAGTTCTTAATGACTTACCTGCTTAAATAAAGGTTAAATAAATAAAATACAAAATAACCTGAAAATGACTCAAACTCTTGTCTGTGGCCCGCATTAGCATCCTCACAAAACACAGCCACAACAAGCTTCCATACGGGAACCATACACACACCTCACATCTCCAAAACTCAACCAAACAAATGTCTTTGTAGTGGTAATAAAAACTGACTCTTTTTATTATTTGTTATCCTGCTGTCTCTGAATGCCTCAATAAAGCCTATGATTACTCAAACCTGTGTAAAATGCAAACAAATTCGATACAAATTCACAAAATTTGAATCAAAATCATGATCTCTCCAGGTAGACTTCCAGTTCAAACAGTGGGGTTTGTTACACAAACGGACAAAAAGTACTCCCCGACAACACAAAGCAGTGGCAGCCCAAGCTTTGCTGTGTCAGAGAAACTAACCCACAATGAATGAATAACATCTACAAAACAACAATACAGCATAAAAAAAATCTTATCTTAGAACTTAAACAATTTGTACACGAGTGGAGTGCGCCTTGTGAGTTTCACCAGGGGGGCAAAACCACAAGGCAGACACAAGACACTTTTCATAAACGTAACCGAGGCTCCACGTTCATAACTTAGAACAGGAGTGCTGATTTGGGACCAGTTTCCTGTGAAAATTACATCATGAGCAACATTTGGACAATGTCCATGGGCAATTTTACTGACACGATTATATACAGCATTATACTCTTCTTTGTTCTAGCTCACTGTGCAGGTTGAACTCTCCCTGGGAGGACTTTAAAATCATCAACTACCATTCATAACATCCCGTTTCACATTGTGTCAATATGTGGTTAAACCACCCAGGTGCAAGTCATTTCAGATAGGCAAAAGAGGGCACTGTAGGAAGAAAGATAATCTACTACAGGCCGTACAGGGTTATGGATCCTATGTTTAAAAGTGTACAAGGGTAGCTAACGCAGAACAGAATGCAATGCACATTAATGGTAAGAATTAATGAATTAAGAAATGTCTACGGACATTATGGTAATTAGGACCTGTGGAAATCTAAAGAAATTATCCGTCTAAAACACAAGGCAACAACCTATAAGATCCCGCCCCAAATTTTTACATAAACACCTGTTTTTCATGCCTAACTTTCTTAATGTTTGTATTCCCACACATCATTTTCAATTCACTTAAGCTTTGACTTGAGCAGACTGTACTGCACATGGGCTAGTGAACATACAAAAAAAGAAGCTGTTGAACAGTTCACATACTGGTTTGCAGATGCCAGTACATGTTTCTACTTCAATGAAATGTCCTTCATTCATAGTTTTACAGCAGTTCTCGAAAATCCCACTCCAGTTTCTCCACAATCTATACAGTCCATTTGATTCAGCAAACCAGGGCCAGTATGCACAAAGTGAAGTCAAAAACCTCTGAGTAGGGGTACTGATCTAACATCATTAACCATGTAGCACCTCTCTATATCCTACCTACCTATTCTGAATTCAAGGATGAAACTGCTCCAAGAGCAACTGGTCCAACCTTTGCTAGGAGAAACTTGATATATACACAAAGCCCTTTAAAATAACCGATGTAGTGCTATGAAATATAGCTGAACATTAACACATTGAGTGCCAGCCATTTTTTCAATCCTGTAGGTAAGTTGTGCCAGGTTTTTTTTTGAGGATTCTGGCTCATTTTACAAGAGCCGAGGATTATTTTCTGTTAAGAATTCGTGAACACCAATCATCTAAAAAATAACTAATAGAATGTGTGCTTTCTCTGTCTAAAAGAGTTAGTTTGCAGAGTTAGTAGTTATGTAGATATTAGCCGTTGAGTACAGCATGGTTTCAGAGATTTTCAGAGAGTTTGGAGATAAATGGATTTTTAGAACCACCTCACGTGCCTGTGATTATGGGTGCCCTTGTCTCCCACTCTGTGCGCTCTCTCTCTCTCTCTCTCTCTCTCTCTCTCTCTCTCTCCTCTCTCTCTCTCTCTCTCTCTCTCTCTCTAGAGAGAGAGAGAGAGAGAGAGAGAGAGAGAGTGTGTGTGTGTCTCCAAACTCCTCCCTCCGTCTGTGCTGCGGAGTGCTCTGCTGCTGGGAGTTTGAGCAGCGAGTTAGAGCAGCCTCTCTCCCTGGCAGCGAGTGTGGATAGGTCTCACTGTCTCTTGGGTTTGATAGCCCCGATGAAGCCCCGTGCGACTCTAGGCTTTATGCTGCTCACCCAGTCCATTTCTGGAACCCCCCACCGCAGCAGCGCGAAGCGTCCCCGCCTACAGTATGAGAATGAGGCTCGTTCGTTTCTGACTGTAAAATCGCCAAGCCATTTCCGCGGGAGGCGGCTGCTTTTGGTCCACGGGTCCCGTGGCTGTGGCTTTCTCTCTGTCTCTGTCTGGAGAGAACTGTCGCCACTTAGTGGTCGGTAAAATAGATTATACACATTCTCTTCCTCCGATAGTGATATAGAAGACGTAAAAGGGGTTGATTGATGTCCCACCGTCAAAAAAAAAAAATGTTTATGTAAGACGAAATAGCTCGTCTATGGCACTTAACCGTTGGATTATGTAAGACGAGATATCTCGGCTATGGCACTCAACGTGTTAAAATAACCGATGTAGTGCTATGAAATATAGCTGAGCAGCAAAACCTGGCTGCCAACAATATGGCAAAGCATTTCAAGAAAGTGGCACTTCAGAAACAGCTGGTCACTGATCATCCCATGCTTGTTTTTTACAGTAATAATGTTCTATGACTTAAAACCTGACAACGTTATATAAACAGGTAAAACCAGTATCTTCTCATGTGGGAAATACTGTGCTTTCTACTCAACTAAACCATCTCTTTTGCTCATGTTGCTGTGGCAGCAAGGGGGAGGATGCATTTTTCTTGATCAAATGCATAGGGTTTAGCTCCTCAACACCTCCCTTCATTTGGTGCGAGCAATCCGGAAAGCCTCATCACAGTGACATGTTTGACTCAAGGCTTATGAAGGACTTTGTGAATACTGGGCCCGGGAGGAACTTAAGGCAAACTGTGAGATGCTGTTGTTGTACCTCTGGCAGAGCAGCAGAGGTCGCTGTTGCAGAGCTGCCGTATGGATGGAAGAGCTCTGTCACTGATCTTTTACATGGACTTGGTATTCCACGCAACAACTCGCAGTGCTGTGAGGGTCTTTTGGGATACGCTGTTCATAAGAATCTCTTATATTGCGCTCACCAACATTCATTAACAGAAGATTCCTTGGATACTGTATCTAAAAAAGGAATAGGCATAATGGGCCGAATAAAAAAAGAACACATCCAAACTGACATCTTCAAAGCAAAACTGATTTTAAGACGTGCTGAGAGTTGCCTTGAGACGTCTTACACTGTGTTCACCAATCTGTCTTAAGACACATCTCAAGAAATTGTAGGATACAATGGTAGCTGGAAAATGCCAGTGAATTGGATGTGTGTGTGTATATATGCGGATATCGGTTATTAAATACTTTCCAATTAAGACTAAAGATGACAGAACTCTTCCATACAAATTCTGTCTACGTTTTGCATCCAGTGTGTTTGTGACGGTGTTAACTTGTACGATCCTGTTGTGCTGAAGTCAGTATTTATCTGTGAATGTGGCGTGGGATCCTTCTCCGACTCTTCAACGGCCCTGCAAGACAAATTTAGTATTGTGTGAATCTCGGGCAAGTTAATTTTCTGTCACGGAGAATATATGTTTGAGGTGAAACGGAGTGATTCTGGCAATGTGTAACTTGTAAGGTCAATATGATATGACTATATATCAGCCTGAGGGGGAGACAGAGAGTGAGTGTGTACCTTAGATTTGAGCGAGCTCGGCTTGTTTGTCTGCTTCAAACTCGCCCTCATTCTCATCGTCTCCATTATAGTCCGCTAGCTCCTCCTCCATGTCCTTGTCTATCAAACAGCACAACACTGGGATTAACATCAGACTAGGGGTTTTCACAGAATGGTCGACTATCAAAACCACTAGTCAACACTGTGCATTGTTGTAGACTTATCGTTCCGTGGTTTTAGCACGGTGCAGTAACAAATCAGCATAACATACTGTAAGCTACATCTCTTTATCAATGAAACAAGATAATCTAATCATTAACAAAGCACACCGCTGTCGCTCTCTCTCTCTCACACACACACACACACAGTCAGACTTTCTCAGTAAATTCAACCATGACACACCCACCTATATTTTCGCCCTGCCGATTCTCTGATTTCTCCAAATCGACACCACCCACTATCTGTTCGTCTGCGTCGTAATCCTCAGGATCGTCAACTTTGTGACCATCATCTGCCTTCCCCTGGCCAATCAGCACGTCTTCCATCAGCGGGTCTGCCTCTGGAGACACAAACCAGGCTTTAGTTTAGATCAATGATTTGTTCATGAAAATCTCAACACTTCCACTGAATTAAAGTACGGTAGACTGGATCGCCTCATCTCGAACCTACCTACGAACATTTAGGCGAAGTTGTATTGATTTAAATAGTTTTACAGTGTTTACAGTGGTTTAAATGCTGGTTCAGAGAACTTCCAGGAAAAAGATCTGGAGAAAACATTGAGTTGAATTCCGACTGGCACAAATTACAGTGTGAAACTGGTACAAATACAGTTTATCCCAGTGTTTCTACTAGGAGGTCCTGGACCTGTTTCTGGTGGGAAAACACAAGTACTGACATGTTTGGTTCCAATGCAAGGCTAAACTGCTACTATCTGGAATGTAAAATGCCAGTTCCTTACCTTCGATCTGTGTGTCCTCTCCATGAGCATCCATCACCTCCACCTCTTCATTCTCCGTCAGGTTCTTCTTCTGCAGTTTACTGGCCTCTTCGTCACCTCCGTCTGTCCCCACAGGCCCCTCTGGTGGTAGCAGGGTGTCCTGCTTCGCTGCGGCAACTGTGGAAACGGACTCGGACTCTGGCTTGGAGACATCCTTTGGAGCAGACAGGATCATTGGGGGATCCAGAGCTGGGAAATAACAAAGAGAGGGTGGGGGATGTAAGCTTAGTGAGGAAGCACCCCGAGATGCTTAAGGCATACACTTGTAAATACAATTACAAAGGCCATTAATGTGTGCATATACATGTGCACAAATATACCCACACACACAGACACACACACACACACACACGTCATTCCTTTTTAATATCATATTATGAAATAAAATCATTAAGTATTCCAATTACCAGTAGAGTGAGCGACTGCGATCTCATTGGTCAGTAGTTCAGGCGGCTCGTTTGCTTTGGCCTGGGAGAGGTCGAGTGTGTGGCTCAGAACAGGCGTCGTCTTGGTTTCATCAAGCCCCGCCTTCACAGGCGCCTCCTCGTTAACTTGCTCCTCCCCCTTTAGCGTGGGACCTCCATTCACCTGCTGAGGAGTCAACATCAGCATGTTTATCATTATTCCTTTACGTCAACACCATGGGCTTGGGTAGACAAGGATTGTAATAATACAGCAACAGCCAAACCCAATGGCTATTAGGTCTGCGCAACTAATCAAGTGTAATGTAAATATATACAGTAAGCAATTTAGACACAGCTCATTTGATTTAACATGCCCACTGTATTGATATAATGCAAAAAAAAAATGTATATATAGTAAAATATCTTTGTTCCTCATATCATAACCATGATTTATATTTGATCACAGTATCTAAAATGGGTTTTTTTGGTGATAATTTTAGCTATAGTCAAGCAGCAGGAAAGGCAAACCACAGAGGGAAAAGCTTAAATCAAGTGGATATTATAAATAGATGTACAGAATAAACATAATTTCAAACGCACAAATTTGAGGCCATTAGCTGACTACCCTAATGTAAGTGGATAACAGTCTTCAACAGAATGTGTGCCGTGCCGTGCTGTGTGCCCCCCCCCACGGTTCAGTGTGAGAGGAGAAAGTCAACTCACCTGTGAGGAGACAACTGGAGCAGCGATGAGCTTATCCATCTTCCTCTGAAACTCCGCTTTAGTGGCTGCCACCTTCTCATCACACAGCTCTTTCTGGGACAGGATCTGGGTGTTACACTGGGTCCTGCGCATGTGCACGCACGCACGCACGCGCACACACACACACACACACACACACACACACACTTTATTGGTTGGTTTATTATATACCGTAAATTCCGGACTATAAGCCGCACCGGTGTATAAGCCGCACCTGCAAAGTTGACTATTTTTTTCTTATATAAGCCGCACCGGACTATAAGCCGCGGGTGTTTTAATGTTTTTTTTTTTTTTTTTTTTTTTTTGTGTTTTAATGTTTAATTACCATATGTAAGGGTTCATGCACAGAGGGGATTGTCGGGAAAGAGATGGCTGTTTGAGGAAGCTCCCATTTATTAACATTTCAACAAAACAACATAACACAACACCACCTGTGTTGTTTTTTACAGTGCACTGCACACAGTGTCATACAGTGTCATACAGTGTGGTGAAAAGAGGGCAAGAGAGGAAATTAAAACAGAAGTGGATTTATAGTTAGAAAGAGTGCTAAAAAAGAGAGATTTTTTTTTTTTTTTTTTTTTTTTAAATCCATAGATAAGCCGCACCGTTATATAAGCCGCAGGGGCCAAAAAAGGCCAAAAAACGGGAAAAAAGGTGCGGCTTATAGTCCGGAATTTACGGTAGTTATTGATTTAGTTTTTGGTAATTTTTCATAAAATAAATTATTTTTTACAAGAGGGCTGCAATTTAACCTTGCTTGCAAGATGGACAACCTTGCGAGATCAAAAGAGATTCTCTCGACGTAATCTCGACTGGTTTAGTGAAACGTAAATGTGGAGCTAAACCGTCCATCTGGCAGCGTCAGGTTAGCTGCAATTAGGGTTGGGTTCCGAAACACGATACCAGGACCTTTACAAGCTGTACTACAAACTGGCACATTTTGGCTGCACCGCACGCACCTTCACTAACAATATAATTTGGAGCATGCCGCTTGAAATCTTCAAATGATAAAATCCACTTTAAATGTGCTTTAAATTGGAAAAAATAAAGAAAGAAAGTATCGGTTCAGGCATCAGTACCATTTTAAAAGTATCGTCTTAGCACCAGTATTGGAAAAATATGAAACAATACCCATCCCTAGCTGGCTGCAATTGAAATGAATGACAGCAGAGATGAAGCTGTTCACCTTTATCTCCCGTTCAAACTGACCTCTGTTTAAGCAATATCACACGAGAGGGAGTGCGGGGGAGTGCGGTTGTTGGCTAACATTGGCACTGCTGTGATTCGGCCGCAGGCACGAGGCCGCAGGCCGAGTGCCGAAGATAATCACAGCAGTGCCAAGATATTAGCCAACAACCGCACGACCTCGAGTGCGATATTGCTTTTATACAACAGTTCTATTAAACAAAGCCGATTAAAAAAATGACAAAAAGCTGAGAAAATAGATGATTACTGTATTTATTCCTCCGCCAACAAAAATAGTCCCCTCAGCTTTCCCTTTGCCGAAAATGTAGCCTACTCAGCCTAATTAACTGCAGGCTGTCTACTTTTTGTCATACACATTGATTTGCACGTTTCCATTTATTGTACAGCCAGTGAAGAGAACAGAGTCATGGTTGACTGTCGCTTTGCAGGAGGCATGTCGGATACCGAGGATGAGCTTGTTTGATCCGACAGTATGTTGCTCCATCTTCTCCTGCTCTCCGTGGATGGTCGCCAATAACTTTGGACCTGCAAGACAAAAAAGTGTGGTGAAGTATCACTAATCACCGTGCTCGTTGTCATCCCGTCCCCGAATTTGTATTTATAGGCGTTAAGCATCATCTTACCTGTGCCCACTCACTGCCATGATCTCCCTGGCTTCCAGTCCTGCATCAGACAGCTTCTGTATGGCGGTGGCCCGGAGGCAGTGGTTGGTGTAAGAGGCTCGTGTCCCCGCTTCTTTACACATCCTGGGTAACATCTGTGCCAACTGGTTTACTCCAAGCGGAGTTGCGGTGTACCAGACGCTATCTGTGACAGCTGCATTCCTCCTGGGCTGCAGATGGAGGGCTTTTGCGTCAGGTGGAAGTTTGCTCAAGTACTTTTCAAGAGAAACAATTGGACAGAGGGGGTTTCCTGGCTCCTCAAACATGGCACCCCTCCGATTTTCTCTGTCTCTCTCCAAAGGGTCTTTGTGATTTTTTGTTTCTTCATTGAAAGTCATTGTGAAAAACTTTGCTCCATTCTCGTCGTATTTTAGGGTGAATGAATCAGGTTTGAGAGCCCGATTCCCCTCTTTGCCCCTGCGTCCAAAATGCAACTGAATATCATACCAGACCTTGTTCTGTCAACCCTTTGGATTGTCTGGGCGTAGTGCAGCAGATCGCTTTAAGATGAGCTGGTCTTCAGTTGAAATTGCCGGGTGATGTGTTGTTGTGTCTTTCCCGGCTCGTCTGATCTGTTTCACAATGCCTTTGAAAACGTTATTAGCTGGGAGGAATTCAGCATCCTGCATTAAATTCCATGAACGGCTGAGAGGCGGCTCGTTGATATGGCGATTTAAACCAGCGCGAAGCCCAAGGTAACTGCTTATCCCATATAGCTCTCCTTTGTTCATCCGTACGGATCCATAAAACTGCCTCAAAACAGTATTCAGCTCTGTTTTCTCAATTGACTGGAAGTTGATGGTCATAGTTTTTGAACGTAGCCAAGTTTGAAAGCAGTTCACAGCCCAGACTGTTTGCTTCACAGTGTTTGCTTCGTTTTTGTTTTTCTCCAAATCGTCAAGTTCTGCAGGTGAAATATGAGAGGCCGCAGAAGAAGGTTGCTCCCCTTCGTCCTCTTCTGACGAGCATTCATAGTTTAAGTCAAAAGTTATGTTAAGAAGGAAAAAAATACATCTTTGCGCTCTCGGTTACGCTTTGAATGACGTTCAATGTAACATGGCTGGTGTTTGTTTTGTTGATTACAGCAGCTGTGAAGCTTGTTCATTAGAGCAGCTGTGAAGCGGAGTGATATAGCCTACCCTACACACAGCGAAGCGCCAGTGCATTATCGTGAAATATAGGCATCAATTGCAATTATCAAATTGCTCGGCCGGAACTACCTGTTGTATAAATGAATATAATATTTTGTTAAAAAATAAAATCATCCTTACATGTCGTAAGTGAGTTTCTTGTTTAGGGTGTTGAGGTTGCCTTGACAACTCTGCAGCTCCTTCTGAAGCTTCCCCAGGTCATCATTCAACTGCTTCAACTGACCTGCACGCACACACGTGCGCACGCACACACACACAAGTCAAGTCAAGTCAATTTGTACAGTACATTTCATACACAGAGGCAATTCAAAGTGCTTCACATAAAATGGTTGACAAGAAAACAAAAGAATAAAAGAAGAGAATAAAATGGACATTTAAAAGCATCACAACAAAACTTCAAGAACACACACACGCACAGACGCGGGCAGACACACAGACACACACACACGCACACACACACACACACGCACACGCACACACGCACACACACAAAGAGTCCATTGCAGAGCAACAAAACATTTTCCTTGGATTTTCTGTATAATTTACTGCATAATGTTTGATAACTGTGCTTCCACAATTACATAATAGATTAAATGTATATGTTACCTTTGAGTTCCTGTATGCTTTTGGTACTGGAGGAAATATTTTGTTGCAGCGTACCCTGAAAGCAAAAACACAGCAACTTTCAATATACAAAGTTCTCTGACATTGTGAGCGCGTGTGTGTGTGTTTACTGTGAGACAACAGACTACAGATGACAACACACACTTCAAGGAGCTTCATCCAATGAGCCTCCAGTGAGTGCATTCTCCCTACCACTTGTATGGATTTTTACGGACTCTTTTAGTCAGTAGATGTGTCGTATATCTAAAGTGTGGCGTGTCTTTATGCATTTGATGCACAGTTTCAAGGACAACACAGTTGACAATGTCCATCGACAGTGTTTGTGTGCGCACCTTGTCCTGGCTGCAGGTGTTCTGGGCTCCTTCCAGCTGTCTCTTGTAGAGGTTTTCTATGCGGCTGATCTGCTCCTTCTGTCTCTGGATCTCCTCCTGGAACTCGTTCCTCTTCACCTCGGCCGCGCCGCGCTCTGCCGCCCCTCGCCGCAACTGGCCCTCCAACTCATACAGCTTGGTCTGAATGGACACGCGCAAATAAAGCACACACAGATAAAGTATCCAGACAAAAATAAAAGACACAGATGCCCAGTTTGATTAATCTGAAATTTAATTCAAAATCATCTCACTCTCTCTCACACACACACGATTCCGCTGCCATGTTTCCCAAAGTAGAAATTCACTCCAGAGAACATCATTTCTGACAGGCTGTGCAAAGACTGCTTCCAAATGGTTGTTTCACGCAGCAGTATCATTTTTAACCACCCCGGCTAAATTACTGGCTTCACTAGGGTTACTATCATATCTTCGGATCTGCAATCGGAGGTCGGATACGGGTAGGAGAGCTTTTTTAACAGCGTTTTCCACCGATTGAGGATTAGAACGCTGTGTGACGCTGACTGCTGTACGAGAATATCGGAGTACATAAATAAATTCCCACAGTCACAACCTTTAACACGTGACTGCCACTGACGTATATATACGTCAAAAAAAATCCAGCGGTTCACTGCCATTGACGTATTAATACGTCAAAAAAAATATATATTTTTTTTTGACCGTGGGATGTGCATCTAACCCTTTTACATCTCTTATATAATTATTGGAGCCACCGAACGTTTACAACCCATTCCACCGACCCACTAAGTGGCAACAGTGCTCTCCTGACTAGAGGAAGGCAAGCATTTTTTTAACTTGTCACGCCATTCTCACCCCAGCCATTCTCATGAAAATGGATGGGGGAAAACGCTTTTGTTTTCGCGCTGATTGCTGGCGATGCGGGATTGCAAATTTGCATAATAGATTACAGGTGGAACACACTTTGAAACACGCAGCATAAATATGACCAGAATCGCAAAAGCTTCTCTCAACCAAAACTCCAAGAAGCGAGCGAGTCCATCCCGACTTCCTCAAACAGCGGCCCCGCAGACAGGCACAGGACAGCAGCAAAGCACTGAGACTGGTGACAAGCTTGTGACGGCCGCTGCAGCCAAGAAGAACGCCCACGGAGGGAGGAGTTGAAGCAACTCTCCCTCTCGCTCTCTCCCTCTCTCTCTCTCTCTCGCTCTCTCTCTCTCCCTCCCTCCCTCTCTCTCTCTCTCTCTCCCTCTCCCCCTCTCACTAGGATTAAACCTAGTGCGTCTCCCTCCCGAGAGGGAGGGAGAGAGAGAGAGAGGGAGGGAGAGCGAGAGGGAGGGAGAGAGAGAGAGAGAGAGAGAGAGGGAGGGAGAGCGAGAGGGAGGGAGAGAGAGAGAGAGAGAGAGAGAGCGAGAGGGGGAGGGAGAGAGAGAGAGAGAGAGCCAAAAATGAATGGTTAAAGTGACTGTTCTATCGAATTTCACAAAAAGCCGTTTATCTCTGAATATTTTTTCTGACGCTAAAACCATGCTGTATTCAACTGCTAATGCTTACATAACTACTAACTCAACAAACTAACTCTTTTAGACAGAGAAAGCACACATTCTATTAGTTCTTTTGAGATATTGTGTGTTCAGAAAATCTTAGCAGAAAAGAATCCTCGGGTCTTGAAAGATGAGCCAGAATCCTCAAAAAACCCCTCTGGCAGAAGCTAACTACAGTAAAAAAAAAACGTCTGGCAGTGAATGTGTTAACACATTGAATGCCAGCCATGTTTTCATTCCTGTAGGTAAGTTGTGCCAGGGGTGTTTTTGACGATTCTGGCTCATTTTAGAACAGCCCAGGAATTCTTTTCTGTTAAGAATTCATGAACACCAATCATCTAAAAATAACTAATAGAATGTGTGCTTTCTCTGTCTAAAAGAGTTAGTTTGCAGAGTTAGTAGTTATGTAGATATTAGCCGTTGAGTACAGCATGGTTTCAGCGTCTGGAAATTTATTCAGAGATAAATGGCTTTTTGTGAAACAGTCACTTTAACCATTCATTTTTGGCATCAGTAAGACCGTCAGACATTCTAAACAATAGTTTTGAACAGTAATTTCCTCCATAACAACAGGAAACACCCCTCTCATTCAAACTCCTCCCTCCGTGTGTCTTCTCCTCCTTCCTCCTGGCTGTACAGCGGGCGTGTCAGAAGCGCTTTTGCTGCTGCCTGCCTGTGTGCCTGCCTGCCTGCTTGCCTGCGTGCAGACGCTCCTTGTGCGAGTCAAGATGGGCCGGGGAATGCGTGGGCGATGGGCAGATGTTGATTCTGGCCTTTCTGAGGTGTTTCAAAGTGTGTTTCACCTATGATCTATTTTGCAAATCGCTCTCCGCTCTCTGTGTGCTGCTGCCGGTGCGCGGCCGCTCTCAGGCAAGACAAGTCTTGAATGGATTACTGTAAAATCGCCACGGCATTTTCTTGAACGGCTTGGTCCCGCGGCAGTTTTTTCTTTGATTTCGGTCGTCTGGGGGAGCACTGTCAACACTTAGTGGGTCGGTAAAATAGATTATACACATTATCTTGCTCCAATAATGATCTCGAAGATGTAAAAGTTGTTGATTGATGTCCCACCGTCAAAAAAAAAAAAATGTTTATGTAAGACGAGTAAACTCGGCTCTGGCACTTAAGCGTTGGATTATGTAAGACGAATTATTTCGGCTATGGCACTTAAGGTGTTAACTTATAAAAAAACAAAAAAACAAGGAAGACCATTGAAAAGAAAGGTCATTCAATTTTGCCAATGGAAACTGGACCAAAGATCTGGACCAACAAAGTCAGGCAATCAATACTAAGCACCTTTCCATTGAAAGAGTTGTATCTATTAGAGCAAGTGAAATGTACACAACTACAGTCTCAAAAGAGCGCTGCTACTAGCAGACTCAGCAAAAACCAGCAAAGTACTTATCAGCAGCAAACCATAGTGTGGGAATTTTCCAGTACTCTACCTACCCTGTGACCCAAAAAAAAAAAAAAAAACACGATAATAAGCCACAGGCATCACAAATGCGATATTATAGACATATTATACTATATAGATAGTAAAGACACTGACTGAAGTGTAGTTTGGCAAGAAGACACAGGTACGTACACCATGAGAAACCAAACTGCAGAGAATATCAATATCTCAATCACAGACACACACACATGCACAGAGAGAGAGAGAGAGAGACAGAGAGACAGAGAGAGAGAGACCTACCTGTAGCTCCAGGTTTCGGGAGCTTGACACCCAGTAGTTAAACCCCAGCACCAGGATACAGGCGATCAGGGCACCAATCATCAGAGGAGGAGACCTGCCTCCGCGACGACCGTTACCCAGCCCACCCATGGCTGCCTACAGACTGAGCACACAATGAGTGGTTTTCAATTAAGCTTCTGTATGTATGTATGTATGAATATATATATATATATATATATATATATATATATATATATATATATATATATATATATAGATAGATATAGATATATAGATATAGAATGGAATTCCACAGCAAAAAGGTAAACAGTGAACCACTTGAAGAAAACCAGTTGTAATTAAATGATGGAGCTAGGAGTCAGAAGAAGTCGTCTGATATGATGTATTTCACATAGATCTTGGCCAAGAGATGCACTCTTGTATATTCACGGATGGATACACAGGCTTACATAAAATGAACAGAAAGTCACAGACATTTATAGGACCCACATCAGGTTACATCAGCCCTGCCACATATTTTGAAGGCATTCTGCAGACATGACGTTGACATAATGGCAGGGATTCTGTAGACAACCTAGCTTTCTGCAGATGACCTAGCATTCTTCTGGCCCTGCAAAGAGCACCATGACAGGGCTCCCTGTGAGATAGGAATATGGTGCCTGTCTGTCTGTGTATGCACAATAACTCTGTGTATTAGCCTAACTATGTGTCACTTAAATGAAAGTGTATGTTATATGAATATATTAATAACTAGTGATTGTCCAAATAAAGGCTAATGTGATTTAAATTGTCCCTGTCAGTTATAACTAGTGATTGTCCAAATAAAGGCTGATGTGATTTACATTTTCCATCATATATATATATATATATATATATATATATATATATATATATATATATATATATGTGTGTGTGTGTGTACAGTATGTGTGTGTGTGTGTGTGTGTGTGTGTGTGTCGATGTCAATAGAAGTACACACAGGTCTGTACCTAGTATCATGATACCCAAGTAACCAACACAGTGCAGGATGCTGAGAAAGCACATGCTGCTAGCAAGACATTCCCATGGACTCATCGGGGTCAGATCACCTGAGTTATCATTCACCCATGCCAAGATCCAGGCTTTCTACAGTGTCATATTGCACTGTGGTGGCATACTCTGAATGGCCAGCCCTAACCCTCCTTGGGCTCTGTCTCTACAACAGTGGTTCTCAAACTTTCTCAAGTCAAGGACCCCTAAACTGACACAAATTAGACGACTGACCCCCATCTGATAAGATTGTATCTTTTGTGATGACCCTCCCACTCTCCTGGCCCTGTCTTGCAGGAGCCTTGTGTTGGGGTTGTTAGGCTGATTGGGTGCACCACCTGGACCCGTTGCACTCGTTGGGCTTAAGAAGACCTTTAGACATTCAGTCTCTCTCCCAGTTTTAGTTAATAAATCATTGTTTTAACTCACATTGGTGTATGACTTCCCTTATTTGTTAATTCCTTAAGCTGGGTTGTAATGGTCCTTCACCAAAGTAAAAGTTAAAAGAATAATTTATTAACTAAAACTAAAGGAAAATAACTAGACACAACAAACTATATTAAATAAACAGACCAAAAGGTGAGGAGAGAAGGAGAGAGACTGAATTTAAGCCCATGAGTGCACCCAGCCCAGATGCACCCAATCAGCCAAACAACCCCAACACCAGGCTCCTGCAAGACAGGGCCAGGAGAGTGGGAGGGTCGTCACACTTTTAGATGTTTTATTACATAGTGTGAAACCCATGACCAAAATAGTCATGCATTCTGTCATTGTGTTACTTATGGTTTGAATTCTAATGATAATAAATGATTGCCCTTTTTGCTGGGGGCCCCCTGCAAACCCCTCAAGGACCCCTGTGGGTCCCTGGACCCCAGAACCACTGCTCTAGAACGTCCTAATTAGTTTGCATGGACAGACACCCAATCTGATTTTGTCCAGAATTCCATGACAGTTTACTCTGTACTGTAGGTAGTGAGAAACTATGATCAAAACAGTCCTTCTTCTACATTCTCTCACTGTATTAAATTATTGTAAATTAACTAATGCTGAAGTTTAGCAATTCATCAATATGCCAGGGACCTCCAGGATCCCACGTTGAGAATCACCGCTCTACAGAATGTAAATGATAAAAGTGTGGCCCAGGTGCAAAGGATTGTTTACACTGGTCGTAGGCAGTTAGCGCCTTGTAACTGTAAACCCAACAACCCTCAGTCTGCCTTGGCTTCTTTCCAATTGCAAATGATAAAAGCATGGCCCAGGTAAACTGCAAACTTCTTATGGCCCACGCTAAAAGATAATTGTGCAGGGAGATCAATCAAATGCTCCTAGTAGGGGGGGAATACTTAGATTTGATTACCTTTTTCACAGCAGTCATTTTAGTGTATGTAAGGCAGGGTGCAACCAAAACATGAAAGGGGGTTTCCAAATTCCAATCAGGTGTTCCAGTGCTGGGTTCCCTCAATGTTTTGGTTGCACCTATGTTTACCCTGTATTTTAGACACAAATGGCTGCTGTAAAAAAGGCCCATTATAATTGGTTGCCGAGGAGAGACTGGTGCACAAACCAAACTAACGATGCTGGAAACTAGCGCCGTGTGTGCCAAGGTTGATGCACACACAACACAGTGCCAGTGGTGATGGTGAAAGGGGCTAGCTGGCCCGGGGCCACGGGCGGGAGTGAACGCGTCCATAGTCAATGGTGGTGCAGCTCAGCACTAGTAAGCAAGCCTCGGGGATAAAATGAGATTTAGAAAATGATCTGGCTGGCGTCTGCTGGCCAGAGCTGTGACCAGATGCAAGCAGGCCTGTGAGGGGGTCCAAGTTGAGGTTTGTGTGACAGAGTAATACTAAGCAGTCCGCTAACCTGACAGCTTATGTTACCTGTTCATATTAGCGTAGATAGCCAAAAAAGCTGACTCAGTCGTAAAACTGGTCGGCTAACGTTACATTTAGGAACCTGTCCTCTGAGCTTCACCGGAGACTGGTTTTGGACGTTTGGTTGGTAGCAAACATTCACCCCACATTAAACATGAATTTACAATGCAATGATAAGCTAACGTTATGCATTTAAATTCCAGTAGGTAACGTTATAGCTAACGCGTTTCAGAAATTTGACGGCAAACCAGACAAGTCAAGGCAATTAAGTAAACATAATAGTCACTTCATCTTTCCTAGTCAACAGTGTTGTAATGTTAACGGACTGAGCTGTGCTAACACCGTTGTTTGTTTAGCCAGTACGCGCTAGCTAGCAGCCACACACACTCCACTTACCACCTAACCGGTGAACTTGACTCCCAAAGCAGCAACTGTTGTGTCAACGTTGGTAGTTGATAATATTTCCGTGTTTCTCCGACAGTTATTAGCGCTACTGTAGGTAGAATTACCTCGTATCCATTCTCCAAACGATGCTAGCGTGACCCTCTGATCTGATCGGATGTGTGTGGGGACCATTGATTGTGTGGGACTGGGTGCGTGCTGCGTCCACTGGCTAGAGGAAATATCGGCGTTTGAATGGGGCGCAACAACATTAGACTAATACAAATAATCCATAATTAAATTTCATGCCTGATGTGCAAAGTGGCCATGCGAGATTAATTTATAGAATTAAACATAAGCCACAAGATGGGTCTCTTATCACAGATTTTTTTTTCTCTGCCCAAAAAAAATACCCCAGTCAAAAACTTCGGAAGTAGGAGCTTACAAAGAGCACTTGAATGCTGCAGATCTGCTCAGGTTCAGGAAATGAAGTGAGCGCATTGCTCACTCACTTTGATCTAAAAATGTATTAATTTGGCAGTTTTGGCACATCGTTTCATATGTGATGATGTTTAATTCACAATTCAACACAAGGTTGTACCAGGGTAACAAGGTTGTGTGCAAGAGTAAACCATTGACTGTCAGTAGGATTCATTAGATATGAATTTTCTTTTAATAGCAAATACACAGGATTCAGACACAACATGTCAAACAGGAAAAATAAATTATTGAGTTATGTTTGGTTCATAACATCCATAGTGACATATTTACTTTTAGGTTGAAAAATAAATTTCTCAACTCTCATTTCCTCTGACAAGGAAATGCCATACAGTAATAAATCCCTAGGGGGCCAGCCTGAATGCTTTTCTTCTCAGTTAGGTCAGGTGCATAGCATCCGTTTCTGGAATCCAATCCATTTATCTGCTGTCTAATCAAAAGGAAAATAATTGAAAAATACCATTAAAAAAAGACTTCACCAAGAGTTGCTAAGCACAAACAGGTTACGCCTTTGGATGTGAGACATCGGTAGGCAAAGGGCCAATCCCATTACAAATACCAGATAATCCAGTTACAGTAGTCGGTCACGATAACGATGAGGTGCGAAACTCATCGCTGAGAGTTTGTTTTCACTTTCATTCGTTCTCCTGCTTGCATGTTTACATCTCAGACTCTTCGACTTCTTCAAGAGTTCTGAGAGATTATCCCTTCATGTGAACTTCCCTCACAAAGGTATTTCAAAAGGTATCATCTTGTCTTCCCTCGGTGTCTTCGGTCTATCAAACATTCTCGAAGATGCCCGTCTGAGAGGGTGACAGAGACCGGTACTGTCCTGCTGTGAACCTGCAGCGTCAGAGGGACAGACAAAGGTGATGGTGACGAATGAGAAAGCTCAATCACTAGATCTAGTTCAGCCAACATTTTGATTGTTGATATGATCATGTCCAGAATCCCATGACTATCTGTATTGCAGGTAGAGAGATAACAGATCTACTAGAACCAACTATCATCAACACACTCATTCTTCTTCTACATTCCCAAATTGTGTTAACTTCTTGTAAATTAAATAATCGTGAATTATAAAAATTCATCCGGGGGTTCGAGGAACCCCCTCAAGGACCCTTGGTGGTTCTACGGACCCCACACTGCAGTAGGCCGTATTCTGTTTTCATAATGTCTCCTCTGCTGCCACCTGGTGTCAAGTGTCAAGTTTGTTTAGTTATACTGTATAGCCCTTTATCACCAGCCAGGTAGAAAACAGCATCAGAGACGAGACAACTGATGACTGTGAGGGCGGTGGTAATGTTGTGCACCTCCGGGTAAGCACTAGGTTCAATTGAGTTTGTGATTCATTGATGGCGTGTTAAATCAGAGCCATACCTTTTGGTTGGAGAGCCTGTGAGACCGTCATCAATGTCGTTGTCTTGCAGTAGGCCCGCCTGCTGCTCCCTCTGCTCTCTGTCGCTCCAAGAGAACTGGAGTGCTGCAAGCACACACACACATATGCGCGTACACACACACGCGTGCACACACACACACACGCACACACACACACACACACACACACACATGCAGGCACGCACGCATGCACGCACACACACACACACACACACAACAGGAATTGTGTCTTGAGTAATAGATATGGGAAAGTGATACTCAGCCACAAAGGGTGAACGGTGAATTTGAAGCAGAATGAAGGGTGGAGTGTCGCTTCATGAAACAAAATGTGTAACGCATCCTCCTGATCCTACGTTTTTACTTTATAGTTGTCAGATTTTGGAGGAAAATGTCAAATAATGTCACTATTGTCTATTTGTTGAATATGGACAAAGGGAACACTGCTCAAAGGCACTAAATACAAAGAAAGGATCAAATTGAGACTGAAATATAACGATGTAGCGGAGTGGCCTTCTCTCTGAAGCCTTGTCAGGATAAATGTAAGAGAGCGAAATGTGAGATATAGATGTTGGATTATGAAAGTGGGAGAGCCGGATTTGAATTCAGTCTAGTGACACAAGTGCACACTGAGGATAGGTTTGTCTGTGAAGTGAGGGTTGGGAGTCACAAGATGCAGAATGTAGCAAAGTAACCCAACCTGAGATACTGTAACCCAATGTTCACTAGATGCGGTACAGCTCCATGCGGATCCGGTAAAACTGCCAGAACAGACTCTCGCCCATGTTAATAGATGGGCAATACATGCGGTATGGAAAAAAATATGCACCTGTTCTATTTTTGTCGGATCCCGCATGCGTCTGACAGATTATATTGGTGTGGGTCTGTTCCGGCAGCTGTGCTGCAGCCGTACCGCAGTCGGTGGACATAGGCCTTAAGCCTCAGCGTTGGTTTGCTGCATGAGATACTGAATCTAGTTTGTTAAAGGTATTCTGCTCCACAGGGGATTTTTTTAATAGCCACCAATACAGGTGGTTATTAAAAAAATTCATTTTTCAAAAATCAATCAATCAATCAATCAATCAATCAATCAAAAACTCACATAAATGCATATGCAATACAGTGAATTATTTAATGCTTTGGTATTAGTTTACCACTGGTCTTGGACTCGGCTAAAGGGCCGCTGTCATCGTCCTTTAACTCAGAGTAACCCCTTCTAGTGCGTCCTGTGGCCCCCTGGACCCCGTACCGCTCCCTCCAGGCCTGACACACACACGCACACACACACACACACACACACACACACACACACACACACACACACACACACACACACACACACACACACACACACAGTGAGCCAACAGGTTTATGTTAGTATGTTAGTAATGTTGGCTTCTGAGAAAAGTGACAGAGAAATGATAGTTAATTAACTGTTAAATTGACAGAGAAATTATAGAGTTAACTCTTCTAACCCATCTGCGATTCCCCCCATCCTCTGTCTTCTGTCGTTTTCTCCTCTCTACAGAGAAAGCACAAATTACTGAGTATTTCAAACGTAGATACATTCTTATTACATTGTTAATACTCACTCTATTATTCTGTATTGTTACTGTTTCCAGGCACACGTATTGGGCTATTGAATGTTGAATATTTTGATAACAATGACTAAATTAAAAATAAAAATTGCCTGCCTACTTTTGAAACGTACTGTATGGTCCACATTTTTTTTACATGCATGCTGCACTCTTCCTCGCAATAACTAATAATTAATTAACAAATAAATGAAAGAATGCTTCGACAAGTACAGCAAATTAATTGTACTGGATTGTAAACAAATTAATATAAAAGAGTGAGCCGATGAATGAGTGAAATAACCTGCTAGCGAAATAACTAGCGAAATCATGAACAAGTCTGCAACTGAACAACAACTGAATGAGCCTAGCATACACAAACAGAACTATTAGAAAGAAGCGAGTGATTGAACGTGCCTCTTCTGAGGAGTTCCCTGCCTTCATCCACCAAGTCAGAGGTCAAGTCATCGTTGGTAATGTACTGCTGGAAGCCCAGGAGGTTCAAACAGCGAGAGCCCAGGCTGCGCACGCGCACACACACGTGCACACACACACACACACATACACACACACACACACACACACACACACACACACACACGAACACACGCAAAGCACGCACACAGACACACACAGAGGTGGGTGACATGGCCAGTATTGGTAAACGGATACATGGGTCAAATCCTGCTTAACACATAAAAAACGGTGAAAAAACAATGTTTCAATTGCATGTGTCAATTCCTAATTTTTGATAGATGCACACATGCAGACATACACACCAACTCGTTGCTGAAGCTGAAGGGGAGACTGACCAGCTCGTTCAACTCATCACAGCAATCTAATTTGTGTTGATAATTTATTGTATAGAATTAATACACACCATTGTACAATGTCTTACTTGTAAAAAGTGGCAAAGCAGAGCAGCAACACCAGCATGGGGTAATAGATGTAGAATCCATCGGATATGAAGGAGAGCAGACGCATAGAGCCCATGATCTGACAGAGAGACAGCGAGAGAGAGTAACATTAACATCCTAATAGCATTCAAAACATGCAAAATCAAGCAAATTGAATTGCGTTGAAGTGAGAGAGGAGAGAGACAGAGAGAGAGCGAGGGAGGGATAAGGGCCATGATGGAGATATTTCGTGCATATGCATGCGTGCGTGCATGTGTGTGTGTGTGTGTGTGTGTGTGTGTGTGTAACCTACCGAAGTGTAGGAGGTCTGTATTCTGTCTTGATGGGAGATGGCTGAGTCCATGTGAATCAGACCCAGGAAGTTGAGGCACAAGGGAGGAGTGAGGCGACAAAACAGCCTGAACACAAAGAAGAGCATCTGGTGATGTGACCAAACAGGGTCAAAGTCACACCACATTCAGCTTCCACCTTCCAAATTGCGCCTCCTAACATTGTATTCCTCTCATTTGTCCAACTGTGTATTGTAAAACTTCCCCCAGCCTTTACATTATTACAACATTATCACAACTCCTGCATGCTGATGTTTAAGTCTGCAAATAATAATGATCAATTATTAATAATCATTATAAATGATAGTAGGGACATACATGCCGCTGAACTGCAGGCTGTAAGCGTCAGTTTGCTGATGTGGCACCAGGTAAAAGTAGTTGAAAACTCGTATCCTGAACACTGTGGAGTAGACACACACACAGAGGAAGAAGATGCTGACAAAGCACGCCATCTGGTGGAGAGGAAACAACATAACAGGCAGAAAGAGGAGGCAGGTTAGCTGGATTCATTACAATTGAGTAAGTATACAGGCTCGTTTGCCCTAGTGACAAAGATGTATTTTCATATCTGAGTTAAAGGGATAAGAAGCAATTTTTTTTTACACTTTTAAATGTATCTTTGGTTTCTGGTTAAATCCATTCTAACACACTTTTAACACAGCTGCTGAAACAGCTGGCCATGTACTTTGCCCAGGCACGTGTACCATATGGTGCGTCTGGGCCTGGTACGAGGGATCAGGGTTGTAAACAAACGGCTTCGACAGCTTCTATGGGCAACTGCCGCAGTTCAATGTGAACTCTTTGAACTCTAACTGCTCCTTCATACTTTAAGCTAGACACTCCATTTACACATTAAGCGAGTAACCACTTTTAGGACTCTGCCCAGGGCGCTGTCCTCTCTCAATACTTCTTCTCCCTGTACACTAACACCTGCACCTCCAGCCATCAGTCTATCAAGCTCCCTAAGTTCACAGATGACACCACTCTCATATGGCTCATCTCTAATGGTGATGAGTCTGCGTACTACAGGTAGGAGATCGACCACCTGATGACCTGGTGCAGTCAAAACAACCTGGAGCTCAATGCTTAAAAATACAGTGGAGATGGTTGAGGACTACAGGAAGAACACAGCCCCACCTTTCCCCATCACCCTGGGTGACTCCCCAGTCAGTCTGGCAGTACCTGAACCTCTCGACACAGGGACAGCTTCTTCCCAACCACCATCCGCCTCTTCAATAAGACCCGAAAGCCCCCACAAATCAGGACTTTGTCCGTCTGTGTGCTTCAGTGTGCCTCCATGTGTATGTGTATGTGTGTGTGTTTGTATGTATATGTACAGTAGGTGTGTGTGTGTGTGTGTATGTGTATGTGTGTGTGTTTCAGTGTGCCTCCATGTGTACTGTATGTGCCCACCTCGATACAGATGTAGCTGTGCTGCTTCTCAGCCATCTGAAGGAAGACAGCAAAGAGGGAGAGGACGGGGCGTGTGCTGAAGAAGGTGCACTCCGACCAAACCACCGCTGCTGAGAGGAGAGCCAGCAGCAACGCCAGCACCCTGCAGAAACCCTGCCGCAACACACACTCCCAGTACCACTCTGAGGAGGACACACACACACCCACACACACGCATGAGTCTACATACACATACAGTAAGGGTCCACGCATGATGATACACACAGGTATGGAGCCACACACAAACACACTCAAAATCAAAGCGGGTTATATTACCGCCACACAGTATCAAATTGTCTCATAGAGACACTGCATGAAATAGGCCACACCCATCACAGGGGAAAGCTCTCCGTTCACATCCACACACCAGCGTCATTTTCCTTGAATTAAACATAGCTAAAAGCTGTTGTGTGGTGGGCTGCGCAGACAACAATTGAGAATTGGCGAGAAGAAAAATGTGGATCTAGCTGTCAGTAAAGTAAGTTGGAGTGTTCATGTTCCGTATATACGATCTTTGTTTGCAACACGTGACCATGCATGCGATGCCCGTTCTGGGCGTGGTTTCTGAATGATGACGCGCTCCGCAGTGTCTCTATACGCTATCCTCTAGTGAAACAATGGTTTTCTACACTTTTTCCCCATGACATGTGCATGCATGTGTGCACAGGTCGTACAAACACAAAAGGTTACACAAGTAAGATCCTTTCTATGGATTTTAATTGTATGAGTACCGCACTTCCGTACTATTCTATCAAGGGTTTTTGAAGGCTAATATCAATATCAATATTTTTGTATTGAAGCTGCTGATATGTGTTGTTGTGTTAAATCATCTTACATTATCCCATGTATGTAGGTTTCATAGTTGCATATTGCATACATATTTACAGGGACTGTGATTGTTACTCTTCAGTATGCAGTATTATGTTATGCCCATTACAACATGCTGCACACTATGTTATCATATCATATATCATTTGGCATTTATCTGTGTTTTTGTACAGATGTTACCCGTTTCAAAACGCCCTCAAATACAGGCTGCAGTTGATACCTGTAGACGCTAGGTGGCAGCAGAGTGCATGAATCCTGCTGACAGGATTTTCAGACAATGCACTGATGAGGGCATTTTGAAACAGGTAACATGTGTAGTATAGTACAGTGGTTCTCAAAGTGGGGTTCAGGGATCCACAGGGGTGAGGGGGTTCCAGGGGGTCCCCAGCAAAAAGGGAAATACATTATTTTAACTATAATTCCATCCATAAGTAACACAATGACAGAATGTATCACTATTTTGGTCATGGGTTTCATACACCTCCTGTAATACAACATCTAAAAGCAAAAATCTTATCAGATGGGGACCCTGGGACAAAATCTTATCAATGGGGGTCTGTGGTCTAATCTGTGTCACTTTAGGAGTCCTTGACGTGAAAAGGTTTGAGAACCACTGCTACAGTAGATGCTTGCAGGTCAACAGTGTGCATCAAATATGTATTTGATGTTGTACTTCTGAGAGCATCTGAATACAAATGAATGCTAGCTAGACAAAAGGTGGTCAAAGAAAATGACCAGTGGTGTCGTTTTGACTCACCGCTTTGACAGAAAACATGTGTTGAAGATGTCTTATCTCTTTTTTGACAAAATACTTTGGTAGCTAGGACATTAAATCAGCTGGTTGGGGATGAAATACTCATTTCACCCGCTGCTGTGGCTGGGTCGAAGACATGGCTTTCCACATTCCCTTAGTGTAGGATGCTAAATGTGTCATTTGGGTAGTCTGATGTGAACTCACCTACAGAAGGAGTGTAGATGAACCTGCAGTCTGATGTGAACTCACCTACAGAAGGAGTGTAGATGAACCTGCGCAGCCAGCCGTGGTGCTGAGCTGAGGGGAAGCTGTGGATGAACTGGCGGGCCGGGCTGTTCTGGCTCTTAGCTGCGTCTTCTAGATGGAGGGCCTGCTCTAATAGGATGGACCACTGGACCTGAGTCTGACCCTGCCTCTGCACTGCAGAGATCACCTGAAGACACACGCACGTCACGCACGCACGCACAGCCAATAGACATTAGGGGTGGTGGGGGGATCGATACAGCATAGTATATTTTGTGTGGCAATATGTAGTATTGCACGATTGCCGAGTATCGCAATATTTTATTATATAAATTGTCAGCTGCATGCAACATTTATGACATTTATGTTTTTTATGGCAGTGTTGGTCAGTCTGTCTGCTTGACAATTTTGCTGCAATAAAAATGATTGAAGTGAGATGAACAGACAGGAAATCTGATCATGGATAACAGATTAATAGATGTTGACAAAGTTTTCCTTCAGGGACATATCGGGCGAATATATCCCAATACTAGCATATCGCAATACTATCGTATCGTGATAATATCGTATCGTGGGACATCTGGTGATTCCCACCCCTAATAGACATCATTATTCAATCACAGCATTTTTTTGCAGTGTTTCTCTCCAGATCACAGTACTATGTTAAATAACAGTTATAAAACAGTCATAAACAGTTACTTGTTTATGAAGCTTGACGAGGCTCCTCTTGGTGGGAAGGATGTTTTGTTGGCTGTCACCAGCAGCACGGCATTCCACGTCCCTCCCCATCTGCTCCTGGTACTCAGCAGGACACTGAAATGAGACGACAGACAGTGAACATAGTCCCATAGAACAAGGAATGCCAATAGAATATATAAATAGGACAAGATTATCAGGGGGGAGGGGGTCACAAAACCTTGACTGTAAAATGTGACACAAATAGGCACGTAGTAAAGTTAGTAGATGTAGTAATGAAGGGTTTTCTCACCTTTCTCAAAATCGTGTCCACATACTCCCTGAGACAATGGCTGTACCTTACAGATTCATGGGCAGTTGCCACCTCCTGATAAAAATATAAATATTTTTATTTATTTTTATTTTTTTAACAACATTGTATTGAATTTGTGTTGTAATATCAAGGTTGATTGGGCCATGATTCTGATAAAGACACTGATCCCTGTACAACTGAAAAATTGGTGTTTTGATTCTGTTCTGCAAAAAAAAGTAGGTAATGAACCTTTTAGATTCATTTTTACAGCACTGCTGCTGCCCTGTTGCTCCACCCTCAAGATATGTTTTTTCCATATTAACGCAGTATCCAAGATGGAGGAGAATCTTCTGTATCACACAGCTACTGAGAAAAGCTTGACACAGACACATTTTTCAGTCCTCTCACCTCCATGACATCTGCCAAGTTCTCCTCTGCCTCGGCCTTCTCAGTGGCCATTTTGGCTGCCTTGAAGTAGGTCTTGGCCAGCAGGTAACCTTGGCAAGATGAGAGCCAATAGGAGCGCGGGATCTCCACCAGGCCGTAGCCTAGCAACAGCACCAGAAGGAAGAGGCCCCAGGTGTTGGCTGCTGTGATGCCGATGGTCTGGAGCTCCGTCCTGTTCAGGTTTTGCAAAGGCAAACAAATCACTGCACTGGCGTGGCGCCAGCAGGACAACACTGCCACACAGTGCTACTTCAGAAGCAAGGCTCATTCGTGTGACCTCACTGGTGTTACCCGCCCCCCCCCCCTTTAATTTTCTGTTCTTTTCTTTGATGTTTAAAAAGAAGTGTGTCCCTGAATCTCTTGGCTGAACTGTTATTGGACTGCACTTAGTAATGAAAGATAATATGACATCCCAGGGGTTGGGAGGTAGTTGAAGAAAAATACAGATGTACGGTCAGTTGTGTGTTGTTTCCTGTTCCTGTGCTGTGCATCAGGTGTGCAGTTTAGTAAAAAAAAAAGAAGAAGAAGAAGAAAATATGAAGAGGAGAAGCGAGCTAAAGACAAAGGTATGTGTTATGATGAAGGTTTGCTAGTTTGCTTGTTACTAAAAAAGACGGTCAAATTGTTTTGCACAATTGTCTGATTGCTGGATTGATGGACTGGATGGCTAACAACTTTCTACAGCTTAACGCAGACAAGACTGAGGTTCTTATTATTGCTTCAGAGTATAATTTCTAAGATTGCTCAGTGTATTGGGTTCCTTTCCTCAACAACTCTTTATTTTTGATCAGGCTATGTACTTTGAACAACATATTAAGTCACTGACTCATACATGTGATGATCAAGCCTAAACTGTGAAATGCTCTTCCATTGGACTTTTTTTTTTACGGTTTTATGGTCTTATTTTAACTATTTTGCTTGTGATTTTGCTCTGTGAAAGGAGCTACATGAATAAACTTTACTTACTGACGTCCTACTGTTCTGCCCCAAGAAGAACTGTATGGAAAATCCCACAGTGCAAAGGTATGATGGATGCTGCTCAGTGTACTTGACTTACCATGTGAAGTGCCACTGCGGGTGAGCAGCGAGGTAGATGAGTAGAGAGATGAAGATGAGGAGGTAGGTGCCGTAGTAGATGGCGTTTTCAATCAGAGCTGTCTTCATCTTCCCAACCCTGGAGAAAGCCCCTGACCGTGCATAGGACTGCATGAAGGGTAGCAGCAGCCTGCGCACGCACACGCAAATGCACACACACACACACACACACACACACACACAGGCATGCATGCACACATGCACGAGGGCATGCGTGCACACACACACACACACACACACACACACACACACACACACACACACACACACACACACACACACACACACACACACACACAGCATTTACAGACAGTGAATATGCCAAATGACAAAAAAGGTGGAAAGTGATAGCTCCTGTGTTTGAGTGTGTGTGTGTGTGTGTGTGTGTGTGTGTGTGTGTGTGTGTGTGTGTGTGTGTGTGTGTGTGTGTGTGTGTGTGTGTGTGTGTGTGTGTGTGTGTGTGTGTACTCCATTCCGTTTGTATTGGGAGGTATGGATTTCACGGTTCAAATGTTAGGAACACCCCATGTGATATCACCTACCCTCGGATTCTCCACCCTCGGATTCTCTCTGCCGATCTCAAAAATCCAAGATGGCAGCTCTGCCCTTCAACCGTAGTTAAAATTGTAGTAAATACTGTTTATTAGCACTTGTGGACTCTGTGGACATGTTGCTACAGTGTTTGTTTCCCGACTGTTTTTAAATGGAACGCCGGAATGGAACTCGGGTGTGGCGTCACTCAACTGCAAATATTCCTAGTTCCCAATTAGGGATGTCAATTTTCGGTTAATTTCACTTTCGATTAACCGACGCTAATAATCGATTAACCTATCGGTTAATTCATAATTTTTTTATATTATTATTATTATTATTTTTTTTTTTGTCTATTTACTCAATGAGCTCATGCCCAAACAAGGCGTGTCTATTTAGATGCTGAAATGTTAATGCTTTTTGTGTTAGAATTATGCCTTTATTTTTTGTTGGCTTTGCTGAAATTTATAAGTTTATTGCCACATTTTGATCAGGTAATCATTCCAAAATCATTCTGGCTCTTATATGGATGACAAGGAAATATATTTTTGAGAGCTTTATTTCCTGTTTATGTAAACATTACAACTTAATGTTTACATAAACAGGAAATAAAGCTCTCAAAAATATATTTCCTTGTCATCCATATAAGAGCCAGAATGATTTTGGAATGATTACCTGATCAAAATGTGGCAATAAACTTATAAATTTCAGCAAAGCCAACAAAAAATAAAGGCATAATTCTAACACAAAAAGCATTAACATTTCAGCATCTAAATAGACACGCCTTGTTTGGGCATGAGCTCATTGAGTAAATAGACAAAAAAAAATATATATATTAACTGATAGACCGACAGCAATAACCGAACAACGACGTTAGCGACGGTTAATCGATTAACGGTTAACCGTTGACATCCCTATTCCCAATGCAAATGGAATGGACTATGAGTGGCAGAATCTCACCAGGTGAGAAACTGGGACGTCCAGTACACCACTCTCCAGAACACGGGTAGCACGCCATCTGGGATGTAACTCCAAGGCTCCTCACATACCTTGGGTACACTGAAACGCACACACACACACACACACACACACACACACAGGCAAGTGTGAGAAAAACGTGTGTGCACGCTCTCGTAGTAAAGTTTCACAACGCAAACAATGAAATTATACCATTTACAACACACTGTACAGGATGCTTACACCTTTAAGACAAACAGTTCAATGTAACATTTTTACATCATGATATACCGATGATGACATCACTTTATTGGCTGTTGTGAAAGTGAAACAGAAACCTCCAACCACAGTGCAATTATGACACACTTATTATTATTAACCAGTTACATTTACTGCTGTTTTTAGGAAGATTAATTATTCTGAACAAATTCATTATGCTATGCTGCCATAATTATCTAACCCAGTTTCCTGCAAAACCGATGAAAGTTTGAAATCCATGGCATTTCACAAACTGTTACACACTTTTACTGCCACCAGCAAAAACATTTTGTGTGAGACAGTCAAAGTATGACAGGGACTGTTAAACAACAGCACTGATAGTATGACAGGGACTGTTAAACAACAGACACTGATAGTATGACAGGGACTCTTAAACAACAGACACTGATAGTATGACAGGGACTGTTAAACAACAGACGTATGACAGGGACTGTTAAACAACAGACACTGGTAGTATGACAGGGACTGTTGAACAACAGACACTGAGTGCGTCAGGGGCCATTCGTTCAGATAAGACAACAGACAGAGACTGCTCTTTTCAAGGCTTTTCTTGGTGTGGCAATTTTTTAATGATCTATCTGCTTTACCTGATTAAGTCAAACTAGTATTGTGTAGTTCAATCCCTAGAACATCAACCTGCAAGCTAGGCTATGCTGTATTAAATACATTACATGTATAACCTGCTGAGAAGTGTAACATCATGAAGAACTCATAAGATTTAAAGCATTGAAACACCGAACTGTCACCAGGAAGCGAGATGGATCAATAAAAATGAGGCTCGTCTACCGAATGTCCAATTTATAGCTTGGATGTATATAACAACTGTATTCCCAGAGGCTGTATTAACAGATTATTTTCAGTCATTTTATCCATATCTTTCTTGTGTGAATTTCAAGAAACTGCATGTTCAGCGCCAATCAAAGCAGAGATCCATTTACCTGGCAGTTGGATCAACAGTTGTCTGATTAGTGTGTCTCGCTCCGCTCAGTGGAGGATGATGCTCTCCGTTATCGTGCTTACACTGCTTGTAGATGGTCTAGAAAAGCAGCGGAGGACACACACCACATACACACACGCACGCACGCACACACACACACACACACACACACACACACACACACACACACACACACACACACAGAATGAAATAGAAGATGGTTGGTCATATGGTTCAGGTAAGGGTTGTCACGATACTAGAATTTCTAACTTTGATACTGATACCATTTTTGATACCGGGAAGGGAGGGGGGGGTGACAACACATCAAGAGGCATGAAAATAAAGGAAGACAAATGGACGGACAGACGCACACTTCTCCATAATCTAACATTAGGTCCAATAAAACTCATTAAAAACTTTGCACTTACACAGCAGATTACCACTGCAAGTGTCCTCTAGAGAGAGAGTGGCGTCAGCGGGGGACCAAAATGCGTGACTCATTAGCCAATGAACAGCCAGGAAGGGGTCTCGCACTACTTTTGAATGCTAAAATAAAGCTGATAATGTACAATTTGATAAAAAAAACTTTAAAAGTACAACACAAACTGTCCATTTTGCTGCTCGACAGTGCTGCTTAATCCAGGACCTTACTTCCTGGAACTCTTAAGAGTAAAAACTGGTCCATTGGAGTGAATAGAGATGTCGCGACTCTTCTATATAAATGGCTCTGCCACTGCTCTAGTCATCAGCCTATCACAACACTTTTAGCTTGTTGAAGCAAATATGCCCACCAATGATAGGGAGGGAAAAATCTGTAGTATGTTTGAATTTTCATTAAGAGAAAACGTTGTTGGTATCGATACTGTTGCAAATGAGTATTGTATCTTTTTTTTGGTATGGATACTTATGGATACTATCGATACCTTTGACAACTTTACTATAGGGCAATAAATCTTCCATGCCATGCCATACTCTCATGTATGCAACACACACACACACACACACACACACACACACACACACACACACACACACACACACACACACACACACTAAATCGTTCCAATAGTTTCATACCGTGCTGACGTCGAGCGGCAGGATGAAGACGATGAGGAAGCAGAGGAACCAGGACAGCAGTGTTCCCAGCAGCACCATCCGCTGCTGCTTCTGCAGGTCTCCATAGCGCTGCAGGAGGTAGAGGGCCAAGAAGAAGACCACCACCACCACAACGGCCAGGGCAGCAGCACTCATAGTGACAGGGAGGAATGCACGGGCGTCAGGAGGTCATGACGGCAGACTGGGGGGAGATATACAGAGAGAGAGAGAGAGAGAATCAGCTCTTATCTTCTGGAAGAGAGAGAGAGAGAGAGCAGAGGCCTAGTGAAAAGAAGCTGAGAGTAGGGGAATGTAGTGAGGAACTAATGTTGTGAGGTCTTTGTCACAGTGGAAGAATAAGCAAACCCGCACTTGATGCTTTCATGTTAGCAATGGTGTTCATTCAAGTGACAGAGTCTGTAAGTTTGCACAATGGGGAGAGAGACAGGGATGATAAGACAAACCTGCGATACTTCTGAGACAAACAAGACAAAGTGCAGACTGAGGGCTGTGGACATTCTGCTTCCCTTCACCTTAGGATAAGGCTTATCCTATCTCTGTGAGATCGGCTTTTCTGCTGTTGCCTCGCAGGGTGTGTTCACACTGGTCCCTTTCAGGCAGCCCTCCAAGTGAACTCGGACATATTCGTCTGCATTTTTTGCTCATATGTGAATAATTCACCTCCTCAGGAGGTGGTCTGAGTTCGGTTCACTTTGAGTCCGTGTTGTGGTTCGATTCACCTGTGCAGTGTGAACACATTGAATAAGCGCTCCATGTTGGCTCTTTGCTCGTAACTATTTCAGTGATAACCTGAGTTATGTGCTCATTTGCTGTTTACTGATATAGGCCTAATGTTGAAGTAAGGTAACTCTGTGTTGGTAACAGAACTTAACATTCCTACGTTGGTTGACATTTTACATTCCAATATAGCAATAAAGCATGCTACAACAAGGTTTTGAAAGATGTTTCTTTATCCAATAGTACAAGACAAGTATAACAGCCATCTTGTTCCAAGTGAAAACTACCCATAATCCAAAGCAGTAAAGGTCTGAGCTCCAGTGGAACTAGTACTATGTACAACATAACATTAAGGATGAGGCCCCATCAAAGCTGATCGAAGTGGACCAAAAACTGACAATGTGAATGCAAAAATAAATTAAGAACTGACTCCCTTTTTCTGTTGGTCCACGTAATAAGAGGACCAGAGGAATGAGTTTGTTTCGTTTAAAAATGACTATGTGAAAACACACACTCACAACACTGAGCATGACTTGAGTGGCCCAGTATCAAGCCTGAAACCCCGGTTTGAAAAGTGTAAAACAGGATCATTGCACTAAATACAGTGATAGACTTGAGCTCAGCAGCCTCTAACAAATTCTTGCCAAATATCTGCATTCCACACACACACACACACACACACACACACACACACACACACACACACACACACACACACACACACACACACAGATTGAACTTTATTGTTATCGTTCTAGCAAGGTGATTGCGAATTGTAGGCTATTTCAAGCTATACAAGCTATTCATTCAATATTCATTTTCTTTATTTTTATCATTATCAACCGTTAGTCCCCCTATCGTGTAGGCTATATTTTTTTATTTTCTTTTTGTAACGTTAAGTTGTGTACACAAAGACAATATTGTGAACTTGAACGAGTTATGCCCATCATATCAGGCATTATTTGGGTTATGTGAAATAATTGGTCAAACTGACGCTCGTTGTTCATAGCCTACTCTGCAGTGCAGGGCAGGCATGTGATGTGTAATATCTTGTGTTCGAGAGTTTCTGATTTATGATTTGGCTTAAATAGCGTATTCTTACCGTAGGAGTTTCTCCTCGGCAGGCAGCTGAAATCCACCCGTTTTCTCTTCATAAACCAACCAGTCACACTGTGTTCCCGAAACGTGGAGTCACAAAGTGTACACAACCTTTGAAACATCATTACGCAATGCGTAACGACGCGCATACAGCGCGACAGGCGCCTCATCGGAATTCTGGGTATTGTAGGCGATATAATGGTTGCTCGGGTGCTGTCCAAAGAAAAATGAGGAATAGTAGCTACATTTTCATTGTTATTTTATCAATGGGGGAGTAACGTAAACGTGTAGGCTACCTATTTAAAATACAGTATTTAAAATACAAAATATGAGTAGGCCTACTGTAATCCATTACAGTTACAGTTAAAATTGGTGGTATTCTGAATACAGTTAGGCCTATACTGTCTTTAAAAATAGGTTAGGCTACTTTATTAAGGGATTTACTTTTGTTTGTTTTGTTTTATTTGCTCTAAAATTCATCTGACATAACATTCAGAGTGACCATGGGCTCAGCAAGATGATTTTGAAGTAGGCCTACATGTATTCCAAAAGTAATCAAAATGATTTAGAATGCGTTAGCCTACTTAAAGGGACACTCCATCGAAAAACAATGCTGATATATTTTGCACGTGATCTCACTCACACATTATGAAACTGTAAACAGTTTTGCTGGCATTCATTTAGTTTGACAGTTATTGAGAGTTGATTTGAGTTAAGTTGTGGACTGATGTCACAGGGGGGATTTTGTGCCACATGAAAATATATCACATTGGGTCCCATCACCACAGGCCACGCCAACCGTGCGTAACTGCTGTAACCACACAACTCCAGAACCCAAAAGACCCATTCAAAGCTTTAATATAAGGAGGCTCTCTGGATGTCTAATGTTTGCCAAAAACAATAAAAAGAAAAATAACCCCATTGAGTACACTGTAAAAAAAATATTCTATTAATGATGATAGGTTAATAAGGTCAACACCATGCTACATAGAAGAAAATTAATTTGAGATGCAACTCACCACTGTGTGTCAAGTTTTTCTAGTCATAATCTGTAATAAACTTTGTGGTTTTGTTAGGCATCTATTCAAATGTTGAAAGTTTAGAGTGTATAAGGGCTTAAAACATTGTGATGGAACTTGTTGTCTATGATGGCCATACCCATGCTCAATTGTGTCTCATAAGTTGTTGCAGTGTCTTGTGCTCAGCGGGTTAGTTCTCTTCAAAGTCACTCCAGCAAAATGTCTTCATGTTTTGTTGTGCAGTGCAGCAAGGTGCAGAAAAGAAAAAGGTTGCGGTTTGGTCCCATCAGCTCAGTTCTTCAGTATGCAATGTCCAGTAAAAAATTTGCAGATCATTTTGTTAAAATTCAACAATGGGTGATGCTGTGGAGGTAACTTGTTTCCTTTCACATTTCCTCCTAAAATCTACAGTCAACCACTGTATTATTTATAGGAACAATGTTTCCTGTTAACCGTCCGTTAAAGAAGCATCTGATGAAACCATTTGTATTTCCCCTGAAAGGGCTAGGAGGATCCCATCAAGTAAATCAGCTGCACTCTTGAAAAAAAGAAAAAAATCACATTGTTCCAGTGGAGAGTTTTGCTTTCATCTTGTGGTTTTGTAGCTGCTGTAGGCCTTTCCACCCAACTAAAAATGTCACAGAGAAAATGCAAAAAGTAAAAGGAACAAATGAAAGTCCCCACGCTCGGCTCAACCCATTTTAGCTACAGAGGAACATCCACACATAGGGGTCATCGGCGTTCAGGGGGCCCATAAGATCAAAGCACACGGCCCGGTGGTCCAGCAGGAACACCATCTGGCCCAACAGGTCCAGACGCAGGTGTTCCACAAGGTTTAGACAAATGGACCAGTCCTCAATGGCGCAGGACCCACCCAGTGCATCCATCCACACTGAACCAAACATGTCCAGAGACCCCGGCAAGTCGTCTAGAAGATTGTCCAGTATGTCCACCAGCTCCATCTGGTTGATATGGTTATTTATAGAGTTCACATCAGTAACCAAATAAATCCTGTAACTCCGTTGTGTAGGCCAACATAATCCAGGCCAGTGTAGATTAGTAGGCTAATCCATTCCTAGTTCCTTTGGTCCTTTTCTGGACTCTTTTGCGTTACTCCTCTCGTACTTTCTGCCGTTTTGGCTGTGTCTCTCTTCCTGCAGTGGGCTAATAGTCCTGATCCATGCTGTGGTGTGGCAGTGTCAGAACGTGCTCTCAGCACCAGCTTAGTGAAGCCATCTGTCAGCCTATGTCTTCACCTTAACCTCTCTCTCTCTCTCTCTCCATCTAGCCTATATATCAGTCATTCAGGCCCTTATGCCTTTATGCGCTCAGTACTTTATTCTTGTGCATACACCTCTTAGTTCACCTGCATGTTCATTCATTCATTCATTCATTCATGCATTCAACTATTAATTTTCTCCTGCTGAAAGAATATGGGGGAGACACCATGGGTGTGAGACAGACAGACCACCATGGATTTATTGAGGGTAAAAAACATTATTCTGCTGGATTGGACAATTTTGTGACTGCTGTTGACAGTGTGGTAGCACTAAGTGTTTGCACTCAGTAGATGTATTCATTCATTCATCCATTCTCTATACTAGCTTATGGTCACAGGAGGCTGGAGCCTATCCTAACATGCACTGTACAGACGGTAGGGAAACACCCTGATCTGCATGTCTTTGAAGGGGGAGGAAACTAGACTAGAGCAGTGGTTCTCAAACTTTCTCACATCAAGGACCCCTATACTGACCCAAATTACACCACAGACCCCCATTTGATAAGATCTTATCCATGCAGGGTCCCCCATCTGATAATACTTTTGCTGATATTTTATTACAGAAAGTGTACGAAACCCATGACTAAAATAGTCATACATTTGGTCATTGTGTTACTTATGGATGGTATTATAGTGGAAATTAACTATCCCCCTTTTTGCTGAGGACCCCCTGCAACCTCCTCAAGGACCCCTGGGGGGCCCCGGACCCCACTTTGAGACCACTGGACTAGAGCATGCAAACATGCAAACTCTGCACAAGACCGGGGCTAAGATTTGAACCCAGGAGCTTCTTGATGTGAGCCGACAGTGTGAATGTGTAGTACTAGTCTGTATAGAATTAGTTGTTAATAGAGACTGAGAGCCATTCTGCAACTCAGGTGAGCATGATACAGTCGGCTACTGTTATTTATTACTGTGATGAAAATTCACATTGATAACCATAGCTAGTCCGTGAGATAAATAGTTAACTAACTGGTGGGGTTGTTGTTACGCTGGAATGCCTCTCACCTGTTGTCAGCAGTCAGTTTCCAAATAGTCTCGCTTGAGTAGTTTCCAGATGAAAATGTAGTTTCCAGTTGCCACCACTAGATGGAGCTAATGAATTATCTTACTACTCTACATCTCATTATATTTATATGACATACAGGGGGAAAGGGAAGGGACAATTGTGAGGGGATGAGAGCAGGATGGATGGGATCTGTATTGTAAAAAAAAATATTATTTAATGCAACACACTTCTTTGCAATATTTTTGGAATAATTTGATGGAAATTACATCATTCTTCCACATCTTATATATATATATATATATATATAATCTTCTAATAATCTATAATCTTCTTAACATGAACATACATATTTTGTGTTAGTTGTTTGTTTTCTGGACCACAAAGAGACGAGTTACTTCTGCAGTGCCAACTTGCAGCTAATCCTAATACTGTAAAACTAAAATAATGTCTTGAATTCTTATCAAATTACCTCAGAATCTCATTTCATTCGGTCTTGTTCAGTCAAGCACTGTCAAGTCACAACTCCAGACACTCAAATACGTCTCTTGCAAGAAAACAATAAGAACACTTGTGCAATCTGTGTAGTGTGCAGAAAAAAATAGAAGGAATTGCAAGTTATGCATCCAAGGCGACCTCAGAGCTTGGTAATTGTATGAGTGAAAGCTGGAATAATGCCAAGAAAGAGAGAGAGAGAGAGAGAGAGAGAGAGAGAGAGAGAGAGAGAGAGAGAGAGAGAGAGAGAGAGAACAAATAGGACTTGCAATCACATCTGAACAAGTTATTGTTTTTGGTCTTAATCCTTTTTTGTAACAAGTCAAAAGCATGTAGTGCATCTGAGTCTTTACGTTGATAACGATCAAATCTTTTTCACTGTGATTTCTTGAAACATAAAACCAAATCTACCAGTCGAGTGAAACAACACAGTTCAACACAGTGCAATGGAGAGTTAACATTTGAAAGAACACATTTTGAGAGACAGAGCCAAGCAGGGATCATCCAGTTAAAGCTCTTATTACCATTATACAAAACTTGCTGGAATCCATTATCCCTACATGCATCCACGCCTTTTAATATATTTCAATATTGAAATGAGCCAAAATACGTCATATAATAGTGGCAGTTCATGATGGCCTAGCACACAAACTGAGCCACATGCACAGTAATGCTTGCAAAACTGCATTTTCTAAAAAAATGTACAAAATAAATAATTTGCACTGCATAAAAGGTCTGTTTATTTTCTCTCGTTTTGTGTTACAGCTCCCTTCTGCTTCCCTCCTTGTAAGCCTCCAGTTTAATTGAAATGGGTATTACGGTGCTGAGACTGAAACCAAACAATCGCAGCATCACTGATGAGCTGAGATAGTCTTGTCTGAACGCACCCACTCACTTGTTTAAATACACAGCTCAATTTCGCCTTCACTTATTATCCCTCTTTCTTCTTATTGTCATACTTTCATCTTTTATTCATATTCAAAATGACGGGCTGCTTACAACAGCTGTTTACCGGACAATAAAGATGAGTGTCGTGTTTTATTCTTTGAGAGGGAACCTTAAACACACCGCTAACAAAGACACGGTCGGGTTTCTGGTCACTCCCCTAGTTGGCACCATAGGGCACAGATTACCGAGGAAAGAAAATCAAACCTTGCACCAAGTCCCTGTGTTGCTGACTGAACTTGACTTGTACTGACTTGAACTGACTTGTACCACTGTCACACAACAAGGTCTCGAGAAATAAACTGAAGTTCAATTACAAAATGCTTTATACAGTATTCATGGGAAAGTTCACCATTCAATATTTCTAAAACATAAAGGATTTAGTATGTGAAAGTGTTATAATCTTGACAACCAATGCTTTAAGTTACACAGCATCATTTGAAAAGTACACTGTTTATTTTACGATTTTGTAAAAGTATGTAAAATCAGATATACTTTTACAAAATCAAATTTCACATGGTGGACAGAAATGATGATCTCACAACATAGACTTTTTGCACTGTCCTTCATTCACGTCAGTTGTAGAAATTACAAATAGTGGCAGCACCACCAGAGCAGACCATGGCTGTTAAAGTGAGTTATAACAATTTATTACCTAAGAACTAAACACAAACTACTACAAAGCAAAAGAACAAAACAAAAAAGCTGCACCCAAGTGCACAATGACCAATGACCCAAACCAAGAGAGTAAAGGGAGGGTCGTCACACCCTTGATAAAAAGGGTCCCACCGGGAACCCTCAAACACAAATAAATTAACAAAAGCAGACTTTTGTGCGGCTCTACTCCTGGCCAGCTCCTAGCCCCTTCCACAGCAGACCTTGCTACTTAGGCAGCATTTAAGAGGAAGGTAAAAATGGCACAGGAAAACATGGAGCAGAGACAAGGACATTTAGGCGTCAGGGCAGGAGCAACATGACCACTACCACTGACCTATCCCTCCTTTAACGTTGAGGTTATGATATGAACAAGGCAATCATGGAGTATGCATCTCAAAAGCTTTGCTGCCACAGCTGATCATACAACCTGCTCCCACCCACTCACACCATCACCTGCGGGAGAAGGTGTCAGCAACAATGTTCTCTGAACTCTGCTAGGTTAACAGGCAGACCCAGACATTCCAAACCGCGGTATCCTGCTCAACCTTATTGACTGTCTGCAACCCCCACTCTTATTACCGGAAATTGCTGAAAGTGTACTCTAGTCTCTAGTGCATCAACCGGATTGCATCCAAAGTAGGACACTCACCTCCAAATCAACTCCATATTGGAACCACTGGGAATTACTCCTACTGTCACTGTGGCAAACACAAAAAGCACCATGACCTAGCAGTCACCCAAAACGCTGCACAATCAAGTACAAAGCAAGGTAGCACACGTGTTCCCAGACAAAGCACTGTGCTGACCTGGCCACACCAGCACAACACAAAGATACACTTGCACACAACCAAAATGCTACAAAGCAGGCACAGGTTAACTCACACATCCTTCAGGAAACCACTTGACATCATCTAGCAGTGCCCTAGTTGGCGAAAAGGTGAAATGTTGTTCATCTTTCTAGCAAATCGAGGTAAATTCCAGATTTGAAAGCAGTGTCCTGTCTTGTCTGACGTGAAATGCAAATGAACTATAGAGTCATATGATCAAATGTTTTATGTCCTCGGCTCTGGGTTTTTATTGCTTGTTTCTGCTATAGAGGTTGAGAAATGTCTTAGTGAACATTGACAAGTCTGTCAACTTTTTCAGAAAACCTTGATGCTACAGTAACTTGACGCTGCCAGATGGTGGGTTTTCACAGAAGCATCTGGGGACGAGTCGCTCAGGAAACCATTTCAAAGGGCAAGCGCACACAAGAGAAAAACGTGGCAGGTGATTGGATGAACCATTTGTCCATCACTTCTATCACGCCATCGCTTCTCGTTGTCGTCACACCAAAGCCCGCCCATAGCTGCCTCATAGGACGCTGATTGGTGCAAACCACTGGTGGTTCAGATTCAAACCAATAGATTGGAGCATGGCAAGATGGATTTGTCATGTGATCGTGATCTCATGATCTCATGATCTCATGATCTCGTGCGAATCCAGCTGCCTCGCAAGGTTACAATGCCTTAAGTTTTAGAACGCTTTTTTAGAGAGCGCCTTAGGTCTTAATGGGTAACAGGCATTTGTGAATACGTAATTCTTAACTTGTTTCAAGTTAGAGTTTATAGTTTATCATTGCTTATCCTGATTCTTTCATCCCTTTAGGTCCAGCTCCAGGTTTCTCAATGCTCCGGGTGTCCTATATTGATGTTTCCTCATCTCTAGTAGCTACAGCAAAATTACCTTGATAAAACCCTAAAAATGTCCCAGGACCAGGAGGATTCCTTTACTGGTGGACATTTTATTTTTGTGGGAAACCCTGTTTCTGAACCCAGTCTGCTATGTTTACCAAGTGTCTAGACTTCATCTGCCTCTTCCGCTTCCTCTAGATGCTAAGTCTCTTTCTCTCTCTCCTTGCTGTTCTGCCTCCCCGTCTCCCTAGCCATCTAGCATCTCCTCTGCCTTGCTCCCCTCCCTCCTTGTCCACAGCCAGATGCAGAGTTAGTCAGTGGGACCTTCTCCAGTGTGGCCTTATTCAGATCAGTGAGAAACAGCCTGTGTGTGTGCGAACAGCCTCGTCTCCCAGCGTGCCCATTGAACAACGGCTACGAGTACGCCGAGACCCCCGGGTTTGAAGTCCATAACATTTGATCCATGGGAAACCCTGGTGCACAATGATGCCGGTGAACAATGTGGACCCAGTTCTGTGTGTCCCCAGAGGGCCACCGTAGACTGCAGATCCTATAACCTGTCCTGGATACATCACCCCCCTGGGAGGGGGCCACTCCCATCTGAATCTACTGGCCTGCTGGGCCGCCTGGGCCAGCTAGAGTTACACACACTCAACCACGCTGAGATTGAGGGCAAGGCCTGTGTGTGTGTGTGTGTGTGTGTGTGTGTGTGTGTGTGTCACCTAGAATCCAGGTTGATTGAATGATAGGTTGCTGATGACATCACATACTGTAGTTGCACGGCAAAATCAGCTGGGATGGGATGACGAAGTTGGCCAGCATTTCTGACCACACTGTGTACAGGAAAAGAAAGATGCCTTACCTCTTTCTGCAAATGATTGATTTTTCAAACAAACTGAAAATCAAAGTCAACCCATAAGCCCGTTTCCTGTTTTAGGCAACAACAAAGCCTAAAACAAAACATTAACGAGCAGAAAAGCAGCTGGTTTTCCATACTGGCTCATGCTTTTGCCATTACAGCTATAACACAATTGGGTCCGAGTCCACATCTTTGATCCCTTTAAAATCCCCACAGAACATGTGACACCAATAGACACATGCAGGCTCCCATTGCTGACGAGGCATGATCAACAGATCATCACGTCAGCGTGGAAAAACACAAACCCATTGATTCTGTTCCACATTCCCCCTGTAATCTATTTAGCAGAGTTGAAACCAGACTTCCAGCTCAAGTATTCAGTATTCCTAGAAATGAGTTCCAGGAATCTCCTCGCCCTGCTGCTCCTTTGGCAAGTGCAGTGAACTTGTGTCTTTCTGTATTTTCATGACTTTGTATTGGAAGGATTGGAGATGGGGGGGGGGGGGGGGGTGATCCGACAAACCCATTGTGCTGCACATAGATAGACAGACAGACAGACAGACAGACAGACAGACATAGACAGACAGACAGACAGACAGACAGACAGACAGACAGACATAGACAGACAGACAGACAGACAGACAGGCAGGCAGGCAGGCAGACAGACAGATTTGGTCAAAATCGTAACATTTGCAGTTGCAAGTTTATTCATGAAAGTATCTTCAGAGATGATAAAGGTTTGTCTTTGCCAGCTGTGTTCATGTTTGAACAATTCTGGGGTCATTCACACAAGCAAACACACACACACACACACACACACACACATACACACACTCTCACACACACACACACACACACACACAAACACACACACACACACACAAACACACACACACACACACACACACGCACACACACACACAAACACACACACACACACACACACACACACACACACACACACATTGTCGCTCCAAAGGCGACAAATTCTGATGGCATCCACCTGTTTGTCAGTCAGTTGACTCTGTCTCTCTCTCTCTCTTTGTCCCTCGCTCTTCCTTTCCTGACTTTACAAGCTGTCCTCTGCAGCCGGTCCCTGCAGTGCCTGGTGAACACAAAGCAGTGTGTTGTTGCTTGTTGGGATAGCTGTGGGACGGATGCCATGGCTCGCTGTGGTGAGGCTGAAGAATGGTGGAGTCTGGGATTCAACGCCTTCCAGATGAGCTGAGGTTTAATGAGCGGAAAACCAGGAATGTGTCCTTCTGTTTGGCTTGGGGTCACTGAAGAATTGGTTGCACGCACGCACGCACGCACACACGCACGCACGCACGCACACACACACACACACACACACACACACACACACACACACACACACACACACACACACACACATTGAAGAGAAATAATCTCTTATAACATTATTTGTATTATTAGTTCTTTTATTGAATGGTTTGTGACATGTCATGGAGAAATGACGGTGGGATGAAGCAATACCAAAACAATTAATAAACAATTAATAAACCAATGATTGACTCAAATGATAATAATTTAATGTCCAGACAGGTGTTTAAGATTTTCCAATCAAATTAAAGTTTACTTGATCATTTGCCAATTACAAGAAACAACTTAGTTTGTTCACAGAACAAGCATGACACCATTTAACAAATTATACTGGAGGCAACATAGGCTACTATTGTCAACCCAGGAGGAGAGACCGCGGCGGGGTGAGGTGTCTCTCCTGAAGGCTCTCATCTGGTCCAGGGTCTGCATAGCATTCTGCATTGGGTCCAAAATAATATCTTCCTCTAAATAAGGCCATGTATTCAGCAAACAGATGTATGGATATTGTAACACACCAAAATAACAGTTTGTATTGTGTTCAGTCAGCAGCATGTGCATTTTTTTTTACCAGTCAGCAAGTGTGTTTTCTCAACTCTATTTTCAAATCAGTGTGTGGATACCAAAATGCACCTTCAGGGCAAAAAGGTCAAGAGGTCAACAGTTCCTAGAAGCTATAGATACTCAGAGGAAACAGCTGCTATAGTCTCTGGTCTGAAACCCTCTGACTGATAGAAGGCCAGACCCAAATGGGCACATTTAAACACACATTTGGATGATATTGTTCAGGCTGACAACACACACACTGTTTGACAATGAGGAGGGTGACAAAGTGTGACTAAAAGGAGCAGTAGCGGTTCATCTGCATGCCGTCACATTGACCTGTGGGCTATGGTGAAGCATTGACATTATGTTGCATGCTTACTGTCCTATCAAATAAAGGCAAAATGTCCAGTAAAAAATAAAATAAAAAAAGTTTGAAGTTGAACGGATGAACGGTTCTCGAGATAAACTGCTTTTTGTGTTGCCAGTATTACTTTGCCACTGCACTCCCGTCTGGTCTCCCTAAGCGCACTCCCGACCGAACTCATGGAGTTTGAAGTCGATCCAACAAACGGTTCTCAGGATATGCGAAGGACATACAGACATACAGACAGAATCGTCTTTATTAGATAGACTAGTGCATGCAACTCAACTTGCTTTGTCCGAGGGCCACTTTTGTAAGGCCAGGGGCCAGTTAATAAACATTAACATACATTTTTCTGTAGTAGATTGTAGGTTTTGGGGGCCAATTTTGTGCACACAGGATAGTTAGTTAGGTTAAGTTAAGTTAGTTAGGTTAAGTAAAGTTAGTTAGGTTACGTTAAGTTAGTTAGGTTAGGTTAGGTTAGGTTAGGTTAGTTAGTTAAGTTAAGTGCCTGGGTGGCGAGCAGATGGCAGTATTTGACAATTTAACTGGAGTTCAGTCAAACTTGATTTCATGTTAGTTTTCATTGTGAATTAGAAGTTGGTCGGGGGGCCACTCTGCACCATATCGCGGGTTGAGTATCACTGGACTAGTGCAATGCCCGTTCATGCTGCAGACTCAGAAGGCGGGGCCACAGGGGATCCTGCAGACTCAGAAGGCGGGGCCACAGGGGATGCTGCAGACTCAGAAGGCGGGGCCACAGGGGATGCTGCAGACTCAGAAGGCGGGGCCACAGGGGATGCTGCAGACTCAGAAGGCGGGGCCACAGGGGATGCTGCAGACTCAGAAGGCGGGGCCACAGGGGACTGTTGCAGCTCCACATGGACAGGGGGTCCAGTCAAGGGGCAGGGCAGATCATATATGCACAACATACTGTACAGGCAGGGCATCAGCCAGAGACAAACCCGTATCAGCAATGTAAATGTTCATAATGACTTTAATATTAGGCAAAAGTTCAAACAGCCACATGCAGCTTGGACGAACAAGCAGATGCAAGAGAAAAAGCTGCATTCTTCTGCTCAATACTGGAGGTCTCTTGGCAGTAGGCAGAAAGTCGCTCACCTCCTTTTGCATGTCATCTATATCCATGTCTGGCCATGGTGTCTGCGGGGACCGGTCTGCATGTCATCTATATCCATGTCTGGCCATGGTAGGGACCGGTCTGCCGGAAATGCTATAAGCCTCTCACGTACGACATCCAGATGGGGAACAAAGTGACTCACCCACGGCCCCTCCTTAAACTAGCGCTGCTAGGGTGAGATTTCCTCCAGGAATGGCGTTTGTTGAAGTGGGGGAGAGGCAATGAAACGATGAAACTTTTAGGAGGAAAGGCGTGACATCTCTCTGCTGGGTTCGTCATCTTCCTGGTAGGAGAAAAGGCGTGACGTCTCTCTGCTGGGTTCGTCATCTTCCTGGGGAGAGACAGGTGGGTTGCCTGGGGCCAGACCTTCGAATCTGCCCACTTCACGGAGTTGAGTTTTGGCTGCTTCTGGTCTGGCTGGCATCATGATAAACAAATGTATTTTCCTCGGTTGACAGAATTATTAGCCAATGAGCGCAGAGGGGGACCAAGGATTAGCCAATCTCGGACTAGAAGATGGAAATAACAGTTGTGTAACGAGTTGACAATTCAGTCTGACATCAGGCGAACAGCTGGGTGGATTCGGCATCTACAGGCTTGGGTAATGGTCAGAGCATTCAGTCATGAACAATGATCCCAGACCGGCTAAACCTACAAGCAGACGCTGAGACAGGAGAGACAGTTCAAGGGTGTTTACTGGTGGTGCAAAAGCATGGATTGAATGGCAGAGTTGGCTTTGAGCGTGGAACCAGGCGAGAACCATATAAGGCAGTGGCTTGGAGGTTGTAGCCAGATGGAGATGGCTCAGGCTATCTGTGGCAGAGGAGCAGAGGCAGTCAGACAGACAGGCACCAGAGGCTAAGAGGTGAGCTAATAGTGAACGTGGCTTGAATCATAGCAGATGCCTCCTAATAAGAAACATAGAGAGAAGGGGGGGGGGGGGTTACTGTAGGAAGGGCTGCTTGGCAGGGATCGTCAGAATATGTTGCTACTTGTTGCTTATCCCATTGCAATAGGATTATTCCTCGTGTATCACATCCAAGCACTCCCTGCACATTTTTCCTGTACCTCGCCTAGATATTTAATATGTATTTTCCAACATTACTGTCATGTCAATAGGATGGGTGTTTTCCTGAGGTATTTTCAGTTATGTAGGCACCTGTGCGGACATGTAAATATACAATCATTATTCAGCATGCACGAGGGGGTTTATAATTTGAGAGGGAAATTTAATTTTAATTTTCAACTTATTAGAACAACCAGGAAAAGTTTTTGTGTTTCAGTCAGCGGGGTGAGACTATGGAACAGGTGCACTGTGGAATTAAAACAATGTCCAAACATAAAACAGTTTAAAAGTAGGTATAAAGACACAATCTTCACAAGTTATAGGGATGAGGGAGGTGTTGGGTATCACTAGGTGTTATAAGGGTACTGGTTATTTTATTTTTATTTTTTGGGGGTTATTTTCTTGTTGCTTTTCCATGTGTGTGAGTGTGTAAATATGCGTATATAATGAGTATTGTAGTCATATATTTAGATAAATATATGAATGTGTGTGTATATTAATATGTATATATGTATACATGTTATTGTATGATGTGTATATATTATATTTATATTTTCATATTATTATATAATCTGAAACAGAATTACTAGTAAATATTACACAGTAGTATATAGACAGGGTTAGACCAGGAAGCTTGTTATTATTTATTATTTATGGAGAAGGGGTGGGAGTTAATAAGTTTTACTTCTTCCCACTCCTTTTCGAATATGTATATATTCTATTTTTCTTTGTTTTTGAAATGGCTTTTATTTATTATTTTGCTTTCATATTCGAAATAAACACTTCAATCAATCAATCAATGTTCTAAATCCAGCTGTTTTTCAATTATTGTCTAAACTACAATGTGTCTGCAAATACATCTATAATCCTCGTGTTCCCAACATAACATCACCAAGGTCAGAAACTCAACACTCCAAGAATGAGAATCTAAATGTAATGATGGACATGGACATGGAACATGGACGGCATGCAGTCAGACATGAAGTAGCCAGTGTGTGTGTGTGTGTGTGTGTGTGTGTGTGTGTGTGTGTGTGTGTGTGCACACTATGTCAGTGGCTCTGGCCCAGTCTTAAGCCTAAGTGTTGAGTGGAGCTGTCCAGTGTTTCTGCAGCCCAGGGGAAGACAGAGGAAGACCATAACAGAGTGGGGATTCCCTTTCTCTGCTATTCAGTCCTTAACTGCCTATTTGTCCAAGGCTAATGATGGTTATCTAAGCATCTCTGAGGAACCATTATATCGCTATAACAATCTGATGCTTCTCTTTGTCGCTCAGTAATATTATGAATGATGTTTTTAGCGGACAGCCTCAAGGATTCTCTATGTCTATGCTCTTGCAAAGGCCTCGACCTGCAGCGTGCCCACATGTCGGGATGTTGAATCCACCACTACAACTAGTAGGGCTATTATAACTTTTTAAAATCATCAGATCTTTTATTTTGAATATTTCTTTTGTCATTTGTTCATCTGGTGGTGGGCTGTCTAGATTATGTTTGGTTTACCAACCTTTTTACTGCCAGAGATCAAGGCATTATTTATTCATTACAGAGGTAAAATGAGTGAATGCTAAATTAAATATTTGAAAGTATTTTTAAACGGTGCAGCCGCATCTATAAGTGACTTTATGTGTACATCCGCCTGTCCTTCCTTCTATCCTTCCTTGCGTCCTTCCTTGCATCCTTCCTTCTGTCCTTCTATGGCACGGACCGTCCTTCCGTCCATTATGGCATGGACCGTCTGTCTTTCCTGTGGGCCCCAGCCCCACATTCGCCGATTGGAGGCCGGAGCGATGATGTCATTCTCATGTCAAGTGGTGGCCAGATGTCATGCCCCACAATCATCGTGGGGATGTGACTGATGATGTCATGTGTCCCACAATCATCGAGTGGGCCAGTGGTGATGATGATGTCCACAATGTCTATGACATCACTGATAACCTGACCTGCAAAACCTGCCCCGCTTACTTCTCACCTGGGTGTGCTTTTTTAAAGGTATTTCTTCTTTCTTAGACAGTTCAGCGTCCTGCATAATGACAGGAAAGATGGGTGAGTGACGGGGTGAGGCCATGATGTCACAAAGGTCATTTAAGTATAGGGAGGCAGGGTCGATAGGGTGTGTGTGCTGAGTGACACACACGGATTCCCATAGTATGAGTCACAAAGGATGCCCTCCTCTGCCCCCTCTCCTCTCCCCCTCTCTATATCTCTCTCACACACTCAGACCCAAAACTGACTCACACACACACACACACACACACACACACACACACACACACACGCCCACACACACTCACACTCACAGTCAATCGCATTGCACAAGCCAAACCCTGCAAAGCTTCCCTGAGATAAAATTCACTCCACTATAACCTTGCAACTGTGAGCAGCAGGGCCGATTTTACCAACGGGCTCACCCGGGCTGAAGCCCGGGCCCCGGGACATCAAGGGGCCCCAAAAAAAAAAAAAAAAAAAAAAAAAATTTTTTTTTTTTTTTTTTTTTTGGGGACCCTTGATGTTTTTTTTTTGGGCCCCCTGTCCAGGGTCTTCGCAAAAAAAATTTTTTTTACTGACGGCATTCAAATTTTTTTGCAGAGTAATAACATCCACTGTGAGAGGGTGTCCACCCGCTATGCCGACCACTCGCAATGCCGACCTTAGGTTTAGGCGTGGGGGAGAGGTTAGGTTTTGGGTTAGGGTCTGGGGGAGGTTAGGTTTAGGCATGGGGCTGGGAGAGGGGAGGTCGGAACAGCGAGAGGTCGGAAACAACGACATGGAACCCTGTGAGAGGGCTCCCGAATTTGTAGATGAAATATAGTGCAATTCAAAGAATTCATCAAAAACAAAGACAATGAAAGTGCTTCAAATAATAAGGAAGAGGAACCTGTCATCAGTTTTTCCAAATGTGGATATTGCCTTCAGGATTTACTTAACTCTCCCTGTAACAAATGCCTCTGGAGAGCGCTCCTTTTCAAAACTTGGGCTTGTCAAGAACAGGATACGGTCTACAATGGGACAAGAAAGGCTCACCCACTTGACATTGATGTCATTGGAAAGTGACATTGTTAGAACATTGGACTTCACCACTCTAGTCAAACGCTTTGCCACGGCAAAAGTCAGGAAGAAGACATTTCAGGTACGAACAGACTTGAATACTGCTTGATTGATTTGTGCAATAATTGTGAGAATGTGTGTGTGCACTGTAATAATAACAGCAATAATAAATACTAAATAATAATAATAAAAGTGCTTGTTGTGACATCTCAGTGGCAATGTTTTCTTTCCAATCAGGCTGTTTATGAAAGAACATGATGGCTAAACCTACAGTTTGTGTTTGTAAGTTAGAATGCTGACAGGAGAGCAGGTGGTGACATGAAAGTTAGTGAGAAAAGGAGAAGATACTGAATAATGACATCACAACAGTATAATCCTAATGTTGATTTAAAATGAGATATTCCTTTAAATACGGCTAAAAAAGGTTAAAAAAAAACACTCAAATTTTTTTTCGGCGGCGCCCGTTGGGCGCCACCGAAGCCCCCCCTTCCGCTTGAGGGGGGGCCCTGCAGAGATGAATAGCCCAGGGGCCCATGAAGTGTAAAATCGGCCCTGGTGAGCAGCCAAAATAATTTTCCTTTCAAAGTAAACCCCTGTGTGCATGTTCATGTTCATGTTTACACAGATTGTTTCTTTCACAGCCAATAGTTGCAGGGTACCAGTCGTGCCGCCGTCATGGTCAATATTTACCCGCTCGGTTTAGCTTGACAAACTAAAGGACTTCACGGCCTTCCAGGTGGAAAAAGTGGACTTTGAGTCAAGTGTGCACGTGCACTTTCTGTGTAACATGCACTACAATGCAGCCAAAAGAAGCCACATCACGCCATGAAGGATGAACTGAGGTTGATTGATGACTGTGTCTGCTGGAGTCCTGCCAAAGTCAACGTATGAATGGATAAATCCACTTCCATATTGTTTTGATGGATGGGGGGACTTTCATTTCCCAGTCGATTCACTCTCTGTCGGAATCCCCAATCAGGCCGAACTCATCAACCGTGAACAAACCATTTGAAAAGAAGAGTGAGGGGGAGAGGAGAAAACAAGAAGGTCCTTTCTCTTCTTCCTGCTTGGAAAGCTCATTATTCTTCAAGCCTCCCCTCTGTCTGAAAAGCAGGTCCCCCCCCCCCCCCTCCTTACTTTACTTTTGAGTCCCCGCCTCCCCCTCTCCACAGGCCCATACTGTGTGTGTGTGACTAGCTTTTTCTTCTACTATGCACCGCCTCCATTCTCTCACTGGCTCTTTCATTCCCTCTCCCCCTCCTCTCCTCTCTCTCTCCTCTCTCCTCTCCTCTCCGCTCTCTGTCTTCAGTGCTGGTTGCTCAGACCAACCAGCTCACAGCCAAAGATCCCGTCTGCCCGTTTTACACTCACCAAGGATTTAGAGCTGAATGAGCCCCTGCAGAAACTGAGAAATTAGACTTTACAAGAAGTTATTGCTCAAGTCTAAAGGTACAGGAACACCTCCTCTTTTAGCATTTTACCATTTCATGTGTCTTTGCATGTTTTGCTTTTTTACCATTTGACATGTGTGTGTGTGTGTGTGTGTGTGTGTGTGTGTGTGTGTGTGTGTGTGCGTGCGTGTGTGTGTGTGCGTGTGCGTGTGCGTGTAGGCTACTCAAAGCATGTTGTGACTAGCTCTGTGGAATCAGTGTTCAGTGTGGCCAGTAGAGAATCCAAATGTCCATGTGGCGCAGGGCAGGCAGCCCTCTACTGTATGAGGAAGTCTGCTTTGTGTGTGTGTGTGTGTGTGTGAGAGAGAGAGAGTGTGTGTGAGAGAGTGAGAAAAGTGATCTTGTAAGGAGTCCTCCGCTGTGTATTTCTGACATTTTACCATGCATTCTATTAGGTTTTCATGGTCCCATATCATAAACAGCTTCTATATGTGGAGGACAATTTGTCATTATACAAATATTCAACATTCCATTCATTGTTTTGAGTTTATTGCAAATTCTATGTTGATCTTTTGGTTATTCTGAATCGGAACCTTTTCCAAATCCACTTTGAATGAGATATTTGATGTGAGTGAGAATATAGTGTGTTCATGTATGTTAAGACCCGGTGTAAGAGTTTGGACCTCAAAGGCAGAGAAGCAAGGCAGGCAGTTTTAGCAGGAAGAACAGGTGTTTATTTTAGAGTGGCAGGTCTGCAGGCTTGGCAGGAGTCCAGAGGCTCAGGCAGGCAGGCAGGCAGGCAGGAGATCCTGGGCAAGGAGATCAAGAGAAAGTTAGTTTCCAAAACTGAGCAGAAAGCAACAATGGGCTACATGCACAACTCCACTACTTCCTGAAATTAGTACAGCTTCTTTATTTCCTGTCATCACTATTGGATGAACTGATTAATGTCAGGTGTGCTGCAGTCACAACAATGATCAGGCACACCTGATTAATCAGTTCATCCAATAGTGTAGGACAGGAAATAAAGAAGCTGTACTAATTTCAGGAAGTAAAAAAGTTGTGCATGTAGTCTATTGCTAGACAAGCTGGAGCGCCGCGACTGACGTTGAGACAAATCTATAATCCGGCGAAGACTGAGTGTGGAGCTGGAGTTTATATAGGCAGGGTTGATTGGCGATTGTGTGCAGCTGTGCTGCCATCTCCAGCCTCCAGCACACCAGGCTCCAATCCTGCAATAGACCCTTCTCACGGGGGCCATTTCGTGCCGAAAAGGCAGGGCAAACACAGGTGCAAGCAGAACACTAATGAGGGTTTCCAAATTCCAATCATGGAAGTTGGAAACCCTCATTAGTGTTTTGCTTGCACCTGTGTTTAATCTGCCTTTTCGGCACAAAATGGCCCCCGTGAGAAGGGTCTATTACACACCACACACACACACACACAGAAAGAAAGAGAGAGACTAGGAGGCAGGGGGCATGACAATGTAGAGTTTATAGATGCTGACTACACCATGCAAACACCATACATTCTCAGAAAAAATTACTGATAAGGTGTGAGTGGTGAAAGTATGACTGCTTTTTATAATTCGTTTTTGATCTTCTCTCTATCGAATGCTTACTCCCACATTACCTCCCTCCCCTCATCCTCCCTAACAGGCAACGTGCAAGCTTCAAACCAAACAGGGAGGGAGAGGAGAGAGAGAGAGAGAGAGAGAGAGAGAGAGAGAGAGAGAGAGACGAGCACCAGGTAACAACACAATCTGCTTCACCATCTAAGTTAATGTCAGAATTAAGTGGCGTGGAGCGCAGGTTCCCACACGTTTCGTAAATGGATCTCAAGATTCCAGTTGTACCCATCCCAGCAGCACCAGCAGCAGCCATGACTCAAAGTAACGGGGAGAACCCACAGCGGAGCCGGAGCGGTCTCCGCCAGATCCGGGACGGGATCCAGTCCCGCTCGCTGAGGGCCAAGAAGACAGTGGAGAACATCAGCAAAGATGACGTCAAAGGATTCTTCATGAGAAACGCCTTTGTGATCTTCACCGTCGCTGCTGTTATTATTGGTGAGTGAGTTAAAGTGCTGATTTTAGTCTCTCCTTCTTTTTGTAAGAGGGCTCCAGATTGTCTCCATCACTCCCGACAATCTGTCATTGTGGTGTGACGACCCCCCTCCCACGGGACGGAAGAAGGAATAGAATAGAAACCAACTCACAGGATCAGAGAATGGAGGAAAACTCAGATGAACTCAGCAGACTGGCCTTTTATCTGACCCTGCAGCTGACCCTTGACACGCAGGCATTAACCCCTGAACCTCACCCAGTAGGAAGTGAGCCAGGGCCCACCCACTGCTTCCACATCTGCAGGCCTGATAGTATTACACACAGCGCCAAGAAAGACTCATTTGATTGATTGCTGAATTCAGGTTATTCACTTCACTCCGGGCCTCTGGGTCAGCCACCTGGGCCCATTGGTGGATTAGTATCGCAACAAACAACAGCTTTTTGAATGGGCTTCAGTGGTGTTGACGAAAGGAACAGCTAGTTACATTTAGTCTATGTGCTCCTCCTGTGTTTGAACTGGGCATCCAGTTCCCCCAGGCCACTATCTTACACTTTAGCCAGGTTCAATTGAGTCTTTAGTGGATATAATCCTGGCATGTTGATACTTTTCCCAGCTATGAAGATGTGATCACAGGCCTCAGGATAGCACACTCCCTCTCCTGCATCACTGGAGCACTTTCATTTGTGAAAATGTTATTGTGGATCAACTCTTTCTGGCACATTTCCCGGCTAGTTTTAGGTCAGGGAGTGTTGTGGGAAAAAGTTAGACTTTCACCCCGGTGTTGGAGATTTGTGTGCACGAAATGTGATTTTGGGATTCTCATATATCGTTAAATACCACCTCTACCCAATTATTAGTCTCGCTTGCCAGACTCCTCTCACTCCCGTTAGAGGAGTCTGGCTGCTGGCATAAGCCCTCCCCTGCTCTACAGCTGCTCTCCCATTGGCGGCGACCATTTCAGTCGCTGCCGGCATTTCCGCTCCCCGCGCTTACAAGCTCTGTCATTGGCTCCGGCCATGTCAATCAGAGCGGCTTCCACTCCCTCCTCCCTGTGTGTCGCTGTAAATAGCCCCCTGCCGCCGCAGTGAAAGCAACAATGCTAACTAGCTACCAAGCTAACGCCAGAAACCTACACGCTAGCTCGTTGCTACACGCTGAAAAGGCAAATTGGATTGTTGGAAACTATTTTCCACTGCCGTTAAGTGCCGCCGATTGCAATTCCACAATGGTGACCAGCGCTGCCAGACTGTGAGGGAAGAAGTGAGGGAATTCAGACATGATAGTATACCACTACAGATGTTAATTCTGGGACTCTTATAGTAATACATATTGAAAGGCAAAGCACAAAAATAAATAAAAATAAAATAAAAATACACACTTTTCTTACAATTCTATTCCTTCCCGCAGGCATAATCCTGGGATTCGCCGTGCGGCCGTACAAACTGACTTACCGCGAGATGAAGTTCTTCTCTTTCCCTGGAGAACTGCTGATGAGAATGCTTCAGATGCTGGTGCTGCCCCTGCTGGTTTCCAGTCTCATCACAGGTATGCTCACCACACAGCCAGAAGACCAGAGGTCGGCAATCAGACAGAAATAAGTTTGATTCTGGTATAAGTCTTTGCTTTTGATATATTTTTGTTTGAACCCAAACCTTTATACGCATTATGGCAACAGTCACTGATTTACAGTCTACATAAATTCTTGAAATCAACTGATAATAATTGAACTATTAGAACAATTAATTGTTATAATATAAATATCACAATGTTGCACACACATAATGCTTACACATAGTTGTGCTTTGCCTGATTAGCAGTTGGTTGCAACCCTATCACAGGACAGGTTTATCAGGGTCTAGCTATCATTGGCTGTTTTTTAGTTCAAACAGCCTTTGGCGAAACTCTGTAATGCTCCATGGAGCCTATAGCGTTTAATGCAGCACGGGCGGACCATCAAAAAGCACTCCGCAGCTGCGAGTTCAAGGAAAGTTCAAGCACGCCGACGGGCTCTTCATACAGGACAAGTTGGGAAATATGGTAGTACCACCCAGGGGATGGTACTGTAGTACCACCCTGGTTTTGGGTTAGGGGCTTGGGCTTGGGGCTTGAAGACCCCCCGGCCTCCCCTGGAGACCATAACCCTAACCACAACCACCCAATGCCTAAACCTAAAGACCACCTACCCAATGCCTAAGGCTATCCCCCCCGCCCGGGGATACTACCATCCCCTGGGTGATACTATCGTACTTCCCAACTCGTTGTGGACGACGAGCGCTTGAACCTTCCCTGAACCCACAGGTGCGGAGTGCTGCGTTCCATAAAACGCTCCAGGCTCCGCTGAGCTTTACCGAGGTCGCCGAAGGCGCTTGACTAAGCGTGTTGGACATTCCAGGTCCAGGGTGTCAAACATTGTCTTGTCCTAAATGTATATCCAACATCTCACACACATGAACACAGTTCTGTGTCCTTATGCTAATATCACACGCACGCACATACACACACACACGCACGCACGCACGCACGCGCGTGCACACACAACACTTTACTTGAGGATGAATATGAACTGACATGACACTGTCATAACCATGATATGACACAGGTCATGAACATGAAGAAGACGTTATGAATGTTTATGACTGTTGACTGTTGACATAAAGTGTCACTCGATAAATTAGCCTATGTCATTGTTGAAATTGTTTGAGATGTCTTCGTTATGACAACTTGACAATAACCAAGACAGCATAACCTGTCAATGTCTTTGTTATGACAACTTGACATTATCCTAGACAGTGTAATGAAAAGTTCAAATTGAACTACTGTAGTTAAGGTCAAGGAAAATAGTAATGACACCGTTATAAATGGATTTGAAAATGTAATTGCACTTAATGACATCTTAATACCTGCAATGTCCTGTTTATGTTGTCTTGGTTATGTCAAGTTGCCATAATGAAGACATCTCAAACAATGTCAACATTATATTAAAGTCGAACTGAACCTGTTCGTCACGTGCATAATGAGTCCGTTTCAGACTGAAAACATAGTTTGTCTAAGATGACAGGTTGAGATGCGGGTCATAGTATCATGTCGATGATCTTATTTGACAATTCTGGGGACTGGATTGGGCTTTGGCCAATCCTGGGGGGTTCCGCCTCCAAATCGAGTGGGATTCAGTGTGTTGTGGCGCTCCCCTCGGGAAGAGCCTTTTGACGGGAGGTTAGTGGCTGAGTGGAGCCGCAGGCAGCCAGCTGCCTTCGTGTTGCCGAGCGACAGGCACTAGGCGCCATTTTCGACTTCATTTGGAAGAGAAAATTATCCTGAAATGATTTTTTTTGATTGACAGCTGCATGTCGTGATATGATTGGTTGAAATGGAGTAGAAATGTGATAGTACTAGGTGACATCAGCAAACTGTACATTACTGTTATCAATGAAATCTTGAAAAATTAACTTTTGATGTGAAAAAGTGTAAAAAACTAAAGAAATTTGATTGTTGTGATTTTGTTTGCATACATTATTAAATAGGTGCACTGCATACCCAGGTACTGTATTTGATCTAAAAGAAAAGAAAAGTCATTTTTGGGTTCAGCTCGACTTTAACAATGACATAATCTACCAAATGACGCTTAATGACAACAGTCATAAACATTCATAACGCCTTCTTCATGTTCACGACAGGTGTCATGTCATCAACATGACACCCTCCATAGTTGTGTCCTAATGCTAACACACACACACACACACACACACACACACACACACACACACACACACACACACACACACACACACACACACATATGCAAACTTGACAATCTTTCTCACTCTGTCTCTCTGACTGTGGCTGCTGTTTATTCCGAACTCCATGTTTTGTTACGCCACTGTCCCTCAAGTACATTAGGTGGCAGACAGTGGGCCAGCTGTTTATTCAGCCCACGCTGTCTGTTGGTTTTGGGCCCAGCGGTGGATGGCGATTAGATGACCTCACATGAGAGAGAGAGAGAGAGAGAGAGAGAGAGAGAGAGAGAGAGAGAGAGAGAGAGAGAGAGAGAGAGAGAGAGAGAGAGAGAGAGAGAGAGAGAGAGAGAGAGAGAGAGAGAGAGAGAGAGAGAGAGAGAGAGAGAGATGCTTTGAAGTTATTGGTCTCAGTCACATCACATGCTTGTGTTCAATTGCTGTGACAACGTGCCTTGTGCATTTGGAACCATTATTGTGTGTTAAGTGAGCAAATGAGTGTTTTTAGTACATAGAGACCTACCCAAGGTTTGCATAAGGTTTCCACTCGAACAGTGATGATGACAGCCGACGTCTTATTTAAGTTTCATAATAGAATGTATGGTTTCAGAGCAAAGGTGCAGCAGGTGTGCAAAAAATGCTTCTGCTCCCGAGTGATTCACATTTAGTTGACAGTTGTAGTGGACCCACACACATTTACTGTAGGCCTGAAACTCAGAGGAACTCAAACCTGTGACATCGAGCTTGGCAGTTCCAATCAAGGCATGCGAAGTACGGTAGTCCATTCATCACTTCTGTCCTGCATAGTCAATCCATTCAGTGTTTTCTTCTCCGGGGCAAAGCACAGCGGTTTGCTTCTGAGCAGAGCTTCTGCTTGTTTTTGAAAGGTGGGATCATGGAACATGTGAGTGTCAGATAACACAGGGGTTGATGGAAAGTATATAGGCTGGGCTTGTGTCCAGTTGTGGTGCAGTGAATCAGTGATTGACAGGGCCAGGAGCCAATGAGGGATGATGACAGTCAGACACAATGTCCGATAATAACCTGCTTTGTGCCTGCAGTGGGGCGTAGCATCAGCATCCTCTGACATCATGTCACATGACAGCAGCTACAACATGTGGAAGCCAACAAAGAGTGCTGTTCTGTCGTCAAGATATCAGCCACATCTCCTCTTGTGTTTGTGTGTGTGTGTGTGTGTGTGTGTGTGTGAGAGTGTGTGAGAGAGTGTGAGAGAGAGAGAGGAGAGAGAGAGAGAAGAGAGAGAGAGAGAGAGAGGAGAGAGAGAGAGAGAGAAGAGAGAGAGAGAGAGAGAGAGAGAGAGAGAGAGAGAGAGAGAGAGAGAGAGAGATGCACGTTTATTCTCTCCTCTCAGATATGATGTTATCTGCTGGATAAAATCATTAGAATCAATTATCATCAAATACACTGCATACTGAAGACATGTCCATATAACCAGAGGCTGATCTCTTCATATTTAACAATGATGATTAGGATCAGAAAAATTAAGTTAAGTTTGTATTCAACTACAAAAATAAAAAGGGAGAAGCTCCATATTCCCCCCAATTGTACTTGGCCAATTTCCCCCTGCTGCCCCGGTCGCTGCTCCACCCTCTGCCGATCTGAGGAGATGTGGGGAGAGCTGTGTACAAGCACCATGCTTCCTCTGACACATGTGCAGTTGCCAGCCGCTTCTTTCACCTGACAGCGGGAAACTTCACCGGCAGGACATAGCACATGGGAGGATCACGCTATTCCCACCAGCTCCCTTCCCCCCCGAACAGGTGCCCCGACCGATCGACCAGAGGAGGCGCTAGTGCAGCGACCAGGACACATACCCCTAGTCCGGCTTCCCACCCGCAGGACACCAGCGAATTGTGCCTGTGTGGACGTCCGACAAAGCCGGAGGTAACACGGGGGCGCGAACCTGCGACCCTTGTGTTCGTAGGCAGGGAATCTACTCCTACACTTCACTCATTTTGATCATTTCAAACGACAATTGTCTTCTGTGTTTGAACACTTATTAAATCTAGTTGATATGGCAAAATGAACACCAGTGATGATAAACATGAATAATGTTTTACGTTAATAATTATATATTATTATTTATAATAATCCTCTCTCAGTCCAGTCTGTGAGTTATTTAGCCTAAAACCACAGAGCATTATTCAAAGTCTATGTAATCAATTCTCAGCTAGAGCCATGGTTTGATACAAGATCAGAGTCAAATCGTTTTGGACATTTATTAGTATTTGCACTTTTTATGGTCTGTTTTAGTTCACTTAGATGCCAGATGATTGGGGTTTAGAACAATACGTGTACACACAGGACAAAGAATAATAGGAAAGTACTTGACAGTCAATTAGTCATTTCTCTGTCACTGACAACTTACTGTAAATGATTTGCTAATACTGCCTGATTCATCTTGCGTTTACACAACAACGTTTATGTCAGTGCAGCATGGGATTTTGGGTTGGCGTGACCTGGTTACACCCTGCAAGAATGTAAGCAGATTGAATGCAAATTGACTCCCACATGACAGTAGTAGTGCTAGCCAAGTCAAATGTGAAGGCTTCAATTCAATCTAAACGTACTGTATCAATGAAGATAAATATATAGGAGAAGTAATCTTGTTCTATAGCCAAGAGCTGATTGGTGGCCTTCACCTGAAGATGAGTCAGAAAATGTATATTGTCTAACTAAAACTACTTTCAACAAATAGTTCAACTACATCCAAACTACACCACGATAAATGATCACAATCTGAGTCTCATCTCATACTATTACATGGAGGTACAATTGAACTGACACTGAGTAAAGTGTGAGTGCGTGAGTGCGTGCGTGCGTGCGTGCGTGCGTGCGTGCGTGTGTGTGTGTGTGTGTGTGTTTGATCTCGGGACTCGGACAGACCCAAGGATGTCCGAGGATGTGTTTTAAGGAGAGGTTAGGGCAAAATTGTTGAGGTAGAACCAGGAAAATGCAAAATTTCGAGGGAAATGAATAGTATTTGATGATTTGTAGAAATCTTGTTCGCAACTTATTTTAATCAAAAAGCAGGTGATTCTCATTAAATGGCATTTTTGTGGTTTGAATTTCTATCCGGGCCACATTTAAATAAGAAAAACCCGAGGTTGAAATGGGTTGTGAATGAGTTGTGAGAAATGAATTGAGTGGTGGACTTCACTAAATGAGAGCATGGTGTAGATAGATGGAAGGAAAAGAGAGAAACTCAATGAAGAACTGGGAAGAAGAACAGAGTAGGAATAAGGAGGCAGGCCCGTAGCTACCATTGAGGACACTGAGGTCATGATCTCGGTATTTTCTTTTTTTTTTTTTTTTTTTTTTTTTTTTAATAGCCCCGGCCCCCAGATCTATTCATCTGTCATTGATGTTTTAAAGCCCTCATAAATAACATGATATATGACAGTTGATCAGAAATGCAACAATTTGCTTCCTCTCTGTGTGCTATAGAAGGAAGAGACATAACTCACCACAACGTTCAAATTTTGTATTGGGGCTAGACTTTGGGGACAGTTCTATTGAAGTGAATGGGTAAGTAACTCCCCTGTAAGTGATGTTTGTGTAGATAGGCCATTGTATTTAATTGAGCAGTATTCTGCCATGTGACCTGTATGCAGAATAAAAATTATATTATATGGGGAGACATTTATTTTTTGTTTCATTTTAAAGCAACAGCACAGTAAAGAGGATATTAATCTAACATGATGTCTGTAGTTCTTTATAGATCTAGCCTCTTAATTTTGCTCTCAAAGTGCACCAGATTGAAGCATTTTACTTTAAAATGGACAACATTTTCTAACCGGGGAGGCACAGCCTGGGCCCCCCACGCCACGCTAAAATGACCTCGGTATTTCGCAAACCCTGGCTACGGGCCTGTAAGGAGGGAGATGAAATGATGGGAAAGGACAGGGGAAGCTGGAGGAGGAAGGAGGAGCTAAAGTGGAGCGGGGGTTTACGAAGAGAAGATGAGGAAGGTCAAAGGTCACAAGAGGAATGAACACAAGCAGAGTTCAGAGGAACGAAGGGAAGTGGCCGTCTGTCTCGTTTTGGACTCTCTGTTTACAATAGACACGCTCACCATCCCATCTGTGAAATTTGAACACATTTCTCACCAGTAATGATAAGGACTACGTGTTGCTGCACTTCCTGTGTTGTTGTCATCGGCGGCCAATCAGACGTTTAGAGTAGAGCGGGGTCAGAGGTTGCGGTAACCATGCAGGGATATGCGCAACGGCAGCAACAAAAGAGGCTTTCTCTGGCCGAGGCTGTGAAACGGAACTGTTTCAGTAAACACACACACACACACGCACGCACGCACGCACGCACGCACGCACGCACACACACACACACACACACACACACACACACACACATTGCTCATCTTTAAGGAATTTCAATTATTTTGAGTTTAAAAGAATAACATAATAAACCAATTGATTCTGAGGATTGCCCTATATACTATGTGGAGGTCCATCTGAGCTATTACATAATATCTTCTGGCTGGCGTATTCGATGACAACATTTCCGAACACCTGCAAAAGGCATCAAGGCTGCAGTAGAGTTTATTAAAGGTCTATTGTACTGTAAGTCGCTTTGGATAAAAGCGTCTGCTAAATGACATAATGTAATGATTTACATGGTTATACCCTTAATTCTTTCAACAACAAAAAAAAACATATTTTTCCAGTGAATCTATAACCTCGAGTGAGAAGTTATGTGACTGGCCCTGTTGTTATAAGGACACACCTGTCTCTATATACTTGAAGAGCAGTTTGACAGAATAAGGCTACACATAAGGCTATACAGTACTACATCTACATCAGTGTTTCCCTGTGGTAACATTACTATTTCTAACTTAATAAAGACCAATAAACCAGAATTTAAAAATTATAAAATTATTTATTTACAAAAACAAAGCCTACAGGACTCTCTGGACAGCCACCTATCACCTCTTGCTCCTAATGACTGACCCAGAATCACACCATTCAGACCTCTATATAACTTTTCACAGGAAGTCCTATGTAGGTAGAGAGCGGCTTACTGCAGATAGCGCCCTCTATGCATAGGAAGAGGTATTACAACAACTTCTAAATTCTCACCACACACCCCACCTAAAATAATTGAATTCCTGTTGGTTTCAATGAAGAACGTCGCACAGTCTAAATAAATGCTATTTCAGAGACACCTGTGGAGCAAAGATTTTCTTGTTACTGGGAACGTATTAAACTATGAGCAAAACATATTTTAGAACATAAGAGTGCTACTAAGCTCCAGTGACTTCTGCACTGCAGACACGTGGCCCCATGCAGTGCAAACACACTTTCACGCTTGCAAGGCTGAATTGTGCCTCTATGTGAAATGGCTGCGTGGAAAAATGGGTTTCCTGAGGGCCTTCGCTTTGAACTTAAGGCTGAATCAGAAATCAGAAAGTTAGAGTTGAATCCAGAACTGAGAGACAGAAATGGACGGACAGCCAGGCGGGAGAATGGAGGATTGTGAGAAAGAGAGAGAGAGAGAAAGAGAGAGAGCGAGGAAGAGAGACAGAGAGAGAGAGAGAGAGAGAGAGAGAGTGCAGCTGACCCAGTGAAAAGGATAAAACCCTAGAGGCCCCTTGATCTGCTTCTCCATCTATAGCTCCACCTCTCTTTATCCCTGATTCACTGTTTCTGTCTGTCCGTCCCTCTCTCTCTTTCTCTCGCTCTCGCTCTTGCTCTCATACACACACACACACACACACACACACACACACACACACACACACACACACACACACACACACACACACACACACACACACACCTCTTTCTCAAAACCCCTCGCCAACACTAACCACTCTCTATGTGTTTGCCGCCAAAGATTGTCTTCAGGCAAGAGAGAGGACCGCAGAAAGGAAATTTATAAGCCCATGGAGGAACGAGATAGAGATCATGTGGGAGGCAAAAGGGGGAAAGGAGGAGGACTATGGAGGGACACAAGGGGGGAAAGCAACAGGGGAAAATGGAAAGGATGATGCACTGATTCTTTGAGAGTTTGGCCCAGTCATCTTACCCAGTAGATGAGAGGACTGGCATCAAAATCATCTCTGTGCACCTGGTAGATCTGTGGTTCTCAAAGTGGGGCACGGGGCCCCCCGGCTGTCCTTCATGGGGTTCCAGGGGGTCCCCAGCAAAAGTGGGGATAATCAATTTACACTGGGCTATCCATCCATAAGTAACACAATGACATAATAAATGACTGTTTTGGTCATGGGTTTCATATCTTTCGGTAATAAAACATCTAAAAGCTAAAATCTTATCAGATGGGGGACCCTGGGACAAAATTGTATCAAATGGGGTCTGCAGTTTAACTTGCGTCAGCTTAGGGGTTCTTGACGTGAAAAAAAAGTTTGAGAATCACTGTGAGATAGATAGTAGATTGATAGATAGATAGATAGATAGATAGATAGATAGATAGATAGATAGATAGATAGATATTAGATATATTGACAGATAGATAGATAGATGGATGGATAGATAGATATATGGATAGATAGATAGATAGATAGCCGATAGATAGATAGATAGATAGATAGATATATAGATACCGTAGATAGATAGATAGATAGATAGATAGATAGATAGATACAGTTAGATAGATAGATACAGTTAGATAGATAGATAGATAGATAGATAGATAGATAGATAGATAGATAGATGGATGGATGGCTGCCATGTTGACATTTTCTTGGAGCCACAGCGACACTATGGCTTGTCTGCAGTTCTGGTCCATTTAATTGATCTAAACCGAGTCTAAACCTGCAGACTTGTGTAAAGAATTAGTAAAATAGATTTAAAATTTGACAAAAAGGATGTACTTTTAAAGGCAGAAGATCTTTGAGCATACAGTAAATCAGAACCAGAATAACTTTATTCATCTCTGAGGGGAAATTGAGTAAATTGTTGTTTACACTGGAAATGAGTGAAGTTAGCTAACAATTTTCATTGGACTTAACGAACAATGATAATTGAGATTTTGTTTTCAGCAGTTATGGCCATAGAAATAAAAACCAATAACTTTGAATTTGCACTGAAACGACTACTTTGAATAGGCTAATTATTGCCTACGATTACTGTAGGCTACTGTAACTGACGCTGTATGCTAAAGCGTTAGCATGTGCTGGTCAGTAGGCTATCTCCATACCTAATCTTGGCACGTGGTCTAAATGGGCCTTTTTTAACCAGCAGCCATTTTGCGTCTAAAAGGCAGTAAGTAACGCAGGTGCAAACAAACCTTAACGAGGGTTTGCAACTTCCAATCCATTTAGGTGTTCCAGTGCTCGTCCTCGTTAATGTGCTTGCACCTGTGTTACTGCCTTTTAGGCACAAAATAGCTGAGGTGAAAAAGGCTAATTGCCCTCCAGGTAAAGCCTTGTGAGAACTGAAGGGTCATTGTTTGCTGAGCAGGAGTGAATGTTAATTGGTCGAAACACAGACCTCTAGCGGTTGCTCTGTCCCGAAAGTCAACCTTTTCCCCCTGCAGCACTTTAGTGTCTGGTGAACATCACCCATATGAGAAGAAAAGTCCTTCTCTCTCCGAGTCTCTCCTTCAACTCCGTCTTTTGAAAGGATGGAATTGGTGAGGCTGCATCTGTTGTCGCCCGGACAACAGGCCGGGGAGCATTGTCGGCGCGAGGCCGGCTAAAGTCAACAAGTTTTCCCAGGGCTGTCAGAGAAGGAAGAGGAGGAGAGCAGCAGAAAGGGGGACTGGCGGGGGCAAGAGGGGGCACTGAAAGAGGGCTGAAGCAATAAGATCAAGTAAGTAAGTAAGTAAAAGAGAGAGAACAGGGGGGGGAGAGGAAGAGGAGAGGAGGAGGACCAGGGGCGCTCTGAAACAAGAGGTGTAGATGGAGGGGTGGTAGGGGAGAGGAGGTGAAGAATTTGGGGAAAGAGAATGAGGGAGGAGAGGGGGAGGAGGATCAAAAAGAAATGGATAATGACCCAGGCCCTGGGCATGTTGAGACAAGAGAACACAGAGGGCCAAACAGGGGGCACACACACACAATGCACACACACACACACACACACACACACACACACACACACACACACACAGACGCGCACACACACACACACACACACACACACACACACACACAGACGCGCACACACACACACACACACACACACACACACACACACACACACACACACACACACACACACACACACACACACACACGCACACATGCGCTCTGAGTCAAAGTGCCACATCTGAAAGGACCACATACATCTCCCACTGCACAAAGCCTGCTTTGGCTTGTACAGCTCTGAATGGAGATAATGGCCATAATAGGACCTGACACTTTGAAAATACTACGCTGTAACGTCCTGCCATTCAAACAGCTTATTGTCCCTTTTCAAATCCCCCCTTTCTCAACGGCCATATTTCTTCATTCTTCCAAGCTGCCTGTGTTTGATGTTGTTCAGGCTGTAGAAGAGGCTCAGCTTCAGGCTCTGTGACCTTCTGAAACTTCAATCTGGCTTGCATGAAACTTTTCTGTTTGCTGTAGGCTAGTAGTGGTTTAGCAATCTTTAACCGGGAAGCCACATTTCACAATAAATAAATAACTAAATTCTTGCAACCCATAACTGACTTTGTGGGTTAGGGTGCATGCCTGTCTACTAACGCTGGCGGCGTATTTGACATTATTGAAAATGTGACAGAACCAAAAACGATCTTGCAGGAACGTTGGAATGCTATGTCAGCAGCAAGACGTGCTGCTCTTAATTGAGACTTTGCGATGACTGAAAGGCCAAGGCTAAAACGCAGGCGGAGGTATATGATTTGTCTGTGGAATCATTGTCACAGTATATTCTGTTGTATCATAAAACACAAGCTAGTGACCTTGTTTGTTCCCTTTACAGTCAATGATATAATAAAGCTACAATGAACAGAGATCTTTTTGCTCCATGATAGAAACATTCATGATTCCGCTGAGGTCAGACTCAGATTTCAGAGTGAGTGAGATCAGCGTGTGAATGTGTGTGCACTGGGAAGTCGTTGGTTTGATTGGGCAGCGGTGGGAATGGGGGCCCACGAACCCCAGCCTAAAGGTTTTTGGGGGTCGCGGCTCAAAAAGTTTGAGAACCATTGCCCCATAAGGGACGCTAGCACTCTCGTACTAGCGTCACACTCAGGTCCATAAGGCAATAGGGGGGGAACGTCTGTTCAAAAAAGCTCTCCTACCCGTCTCCGACGTCCGATTGCAGATCCGAAGATATGATAGTCCTCCTCTGGAAGTCATTTTTTAATTTAGCCGGTGCGGTTAAAATGATACTGCTGTGTGAAACAACCGTTTAAAAGCAGTCTTTCCACAGCCTGTGCGCACCTGGGAAGCAAAACATGTCAAATACAAAACTCCAAGTTTCCTGCTGGCACGAGGAAGCTCCTCCTCTCCTAAATAAGGCACAGGCTGTGGAAAGACTGCTTTTAAATGGTTGTTTCACACAGCAGTATCATTTTAACCGCCCCGGCTAAATTACTGGCTTCCGTAGGAGGACTATTATATCTTCGGATCTGCAATCGGACGTCGGAGACGGGTAGGAGCGAGAGCGTTTTGAACAGCCATTCCCCCCTATTGCCTTATGGAGCTGAGTGTGCACGAGTGTAGAATAGTATACAAAGTACAGTAGTAGGGTCACTTTGGGGCTAGAGAACCACTGACCTAACTCATCGCGGGCCACCAGAAATGTTCCTGAGGGCCGCAATTGGCCCGCGGGGTGCACTTTGAGAAGCCCTGATATACAGTATATATACACAGATCTTCTACATTAGACCTGCCCCCAGGTTTAGGTGTTGTTTTCCCAGCAGGAAAGGTCCGACTCAGATTGTGTTTCCCCCTCTGAGGCCGCTCCTCTTTGTTGTCATAGATAGGCAGATAATCCAGACGGGTGTAGGCTATTCCACCAATCATTACACAACACCTGTTCCCAGGCTAGGGTCTTAGGCTCTTATTTTCTTTCTTTTACTTTTTACTGTCCCTCGCTGCAAAACAACTACATCTAAGCATCAGAATCACATTCACTTTTATTGCCACAATATGCAAGATTACATACATACGAGGAATTTGTCTTAGTGTACAGTAAGGATGCAGTGTAGCCGTCATATCAATATTCAGAGATAAAAGGAAAATAGGAAAATATCTAAAAGACAAAATCACAACATTGCAAGTGCAGTCAAAATATATAGAATATACACGAATAGGAGTGTGAAGTTCACACAGATTCAAATGTGTTGTGCATGTAAACATTGGCAATTTAATTCACAGATTCTTGCATGTTAAGGAAAATGCTGCATCCTCACTTTCTTCATGCTGTAAATGTGTTTCTCTTTTGTCATTTTGTTTTGTAAATTTTTGTTGTCACCTGTTACTGAAAATGAATGAATGGATGAATGAATGAATGAATGAATGAATGAATGAATGAATGAATGGATTGTTATTTGGGAAATCCAACCAGGGTTTGACAGAGGAATTGGGTAGTCTTCTGTATACAGAATGTGTGTGTAATGTATGTAATGATGACTGGTGTGTTTCCTCTCCAGGTATGGCTGCTCTAGACAGCCGTGCGTCGGGTAAGATGGGGATGCGGGCGGTGGTTTACTACACCACCACTACCGTCATCGCTGTGTTCATCGGCATCGTCATGGTGCTCATCATTCACCCCGGAAAAGGATCCAAGGATGAGTTCGGCAAGCAGCAGCAGATAGAGCAGGTCAGCCCTGCAGATGCCTTCCTGGACCTTATCAGGTACTCTCTCTCTCTCTCTCTCTCTGTCTCTCTCTCTCTCTCTCTCTCTCTCTCTCTCTCTCTCTCTCACTCACTCACTCACACACACACACACACACACACACACACACACACACACACACACACACACACACACACACACACACACACACACACACACACACACACTAAATGTACAAAATATTAGCCACATTTAATCTCAATCTAGGGAGATTAGGGACACTAATCTTTTCATGAGGTACACTGATGAGGTCAATCAAGGTAATTGCAATTATCGGTGAGCAGCTGCAGTGGAGTGCCCGGGGACCAACTTCTTCCAACCACCGCTGGTGATGACGATCTTCTGCATGTTTTTAGTGGGGTGTTATATGGAGGAAACCCCAGGGAAGAACATGCAGACCACCGTGCCCTCAAACTAAGAAAAGGAGTTAGCGAAGGACTTTTATGCTTTCAGGCAATTTAAATTCGGATTGTGCAAAAGGGGCTACGACTCAATATCAGGAAGATATCTCTAATATTGTGTACATTCAGTGTATTTTTGCTGGGTTTTGCGGGGGAAAGTGCATTTGTATGCAAATAATTAGATGTATTTATCCTACGGTAATAACATTGCATTGCTTTTTTTCTGTATTCCAGAAACATGTTTCCTCCTAATCTTGTGGAAGCCTGCACTAAACAGGTAACTCCCTCCTGATCCTCACTCACGTTCTCCTGATGCCTCTATTCTCTTCATCTCTTTCAGTGCCCAATTGTATCAAATTGAGCCCTGAAGGCTTCTTCAGGTTGTCTTAGTTGAGCATTTTATTATACAAGCCTGAGTGTTCATTAGGATAATTATCTTAAAGCATAAAGCTTCTCAAATAAAGTCTTGTTTTACTTTCTCACGTTCCAATGACAGCCGCTCCCAGTCTCCCACAGTGTGTCATCATTAATCACATCAGTTTTCATTTGTTTTTAATATCAGACTTTTGAAACCTGTCAATCTAACTTGGGTTTTGCAGCACACAATAGGCCTTTTTCGCAGCAGCTATTTTGCAACCAATGAGGGCCCCAGCATTGGAACACCTAAATGGATTGGAAGTTGGAAACCATCATTAATGGTGTGTTTACCCTGCCTTTAGACACAGAATGGCTGCTGTGAAAAAGGTAAATTGTGTTATGAAGTACCATAGAGACAGTCGATCTGTGTGGGAGCACCCACAAAATGTTATACGGCTGGCGCGCGAGTGGGGTGAAACCGCCACATATATCTCAATGGGCTGACTCACCAAAGGACAGTGCTGTGGCTCTACAGTACAGGATTGGGGATTCTAGAGCAGAACGCAAGACGTCTGTTCAGATGTGCGTTTACTGCGGGGGTTAAATCCCCGATCGGGTCTGCCTGGGCTGGGCTAGCAGCTAAATGCTGATTATGCTGTATGGAGAGAAGAGGGGGATTTACCCCACCCTGACCACGCCCCCAGCCAGCTAACCCAGCGTCTATGACGAGACATCGCCTCAACCTATAAAGAATCATGTTGTGTCTCCTCCCACAGTTGCAATATGAGGATGGCAACAAAAAGTCACATATCCTTGACTGAGTTGAATGTTAATTCAACATATTTATCTATGTGACTTCCCCCACACATTGATTTGAATCATTACCTGCTCATGCTTGCCACTTGCTCCTGGCATAGGCATATATTTATGTGCCAGCCAAGATGCTTTTTCCCTGATGCCAATTTCACTTCCTCATTCTTATGGACAATTTATGCATTATAAAGTGGGTATGTAACTGGCAGGATTGTGAAATTTTGAGCACCAGATGGTTTCACAGAACAGGAACACAGGGGATGGTGATGATGGCCTCTAGTGACTCATTCACTGAGCTTCTGTGTCAATTACCTCCCATTCCATGTAAAGCTTAATCAGAAGTGCAGCGAGCGTGTCATCGGTTTGATCCCTCGGACCGGCAGGATAAATCAGGTCGGGGAAAGTGGAAAAAGCAGTGCTTTTGCCACCCTCATTACCACCACTGAGGTGCCCTTGAGCAAGAAGACTCCATGACTCCTACCTCTCCAGTGCAGCTGCTCAGTGGCCAACAGATCGGACCGTGGTTGTACTGGTCAGCTTCCAGGTGTGAATGTGTGTGTGAATGTGAATGTGAATAGGGCGCTCCTGAAATAGAGAGCATTGCTTGCAGTGAACTCCCCCTGAATGAATAAAAGAAAAAAGAAACAACCACAACAGAACTGTTGATTTTATACATTTTATACATATTGGATACATTAAAGTAGTGAAATGTAATAAATTAGTGTGGAAATCTTAAAATGATCTGGAGACATATGTTTTACTCTTGTTTAATAACTATAACTGTGTGGCTTGTTATTAACCATGAACCTCACCCCAACACCAACACTATTCTTATGTGAAATAAAACAAACAAACAAACAATGTTGACACAGCATTGGCCTTTTAACCCATCCCTTACAGAAAAAAACACATGAGGTTCACATGTGTCCACATGTGGTGAAACATGTGGACACATGTTAAATTTCACATGTGAAAACATGTGGAACACATAAAACCCATGGGAAGCGTGTGGTTTTGGAACATTTGCACATGTGGAAAGCATGTTATCACATGTTATAACATGTTATCACATGTTTTGCCACATGTTGTTTAGCAACATTTACATGGGTTTCACGTGTAATCACATAGGTTTCAGATCAGTAATCATGTGATCATGTGATCAGTAATCACATGGGAATTTACATGGGTTTCACACATTTCACATGTGAAAATGTTCCAAAACCACATGCTTCCCATGGGCAAAGCACATGTTTCACATGTGTTCCACATTTTTCAGATGTGAAACATGTTAAATTTCACATGTGATCACATGCGACCACATGTGACTTTGCACATGTGAAGTTCATGTGGTTTTTCTGTAAGGGATGGTCTTTCTCTCTGTATTAAAACCAGTTCAAGACGCAGTATGGCAAGAGAGTGGTCCATGTGAAGCTGACGGTGAACGACACGTTATTCACGCTGAACGGCAGCCAGGAGATTGCGCGGGAGGAGGTGATCCCCATTCCCGGCTCGGTTAACGGAGTCAATGCTCTGGGCCTGGTGGTCTTCTCCATCTGCTTCGGTCTGATCATCAGCAGCATGAGGGAGCAGGGCAAGCCGCTGAAGGACTTCTTCGACTGTCTCAACGAAGCCATCATGAAGCTGGTCGCCATCATCATGTGGTGAGTCCAAGGTGGGAGAGGAGGGAGGGAGGGATAGATAGATGGATGGATGTAGGGAGGGAGAAATGGTGGCAGTGAGTGAGGGAGGATGGGTCGTATGTATGTTTATATAGATAAATGATTGACTAGATTTGCGAATATGAAACATATGTTTCAATAAAAGTAATCGATACAAAACAATAAGATACACTTATAGACTGTATAAAATATGGACATAGCCACCATGATGTCAAGCATTGGTCTGTGGACTAAACATGTTTACTTATGCTGTAATGTTGGGCATTTTTAGGTGAATGGGGATTGACTCCCTTTTGGAGCCAGCCTCAAGTGGCCTTTTGAGGAACAGGAATATTGTTTTTGGCACTTCCACATTGGCTTCATCTGTCCAAGCCTGAGGTTGCTGCTTGGCTACACTCCAATCGATATGATACGATGGAACATTATTAGGATCATAGTAGCTCTGTTAAAAAAAATAAGAATAAAGGAAAAGGAACAAGCACAGATCCTGTAGTGTACAAGCCCACGCTGCGTGTTGCAACCTGTGTGTGTGTGTGTGTGTGTGTGTGTGTGTGTGTGTGTGTGTGTGTGTGTGTGTGTGTGTGTGCGTGTGCGTGCGTGCGTGCGTGCGTGCGTGCGTGCGTGCGTGCGTGCGTGCGTGCGCGCGCGCTGGGCAAGTCATCTCTCAGTCAAGACCATTGAGATATGTCGATGGTCAAGACCCTTAGTCAATGCCGCCCTCTACAGGCCATGTGATGAAGCCCCCCCCAGTTAATGTTCTTGATGTCTCACCTGAATTTGCCCATGCTGCCTGCCAGCATACTGACAGCGTGGGGAAAATAAGATAATTGAATATAAATGATTGGATCTTGGCAAATATAACCAAATAAAGTTTGCACATCTGACAATTTCAGCCCTGGCAGAGAAAAAGAGCAACATAAATATATGAGACTCCCAATGGTGTACAGAAACTCAGCATTGCAACATTGCTTAGCATCGTTTGTCTTATCGGACCCTCTCCCGTCCTCAGGTACGCCCCTATCGGTATCCTGTTCCTGATTGCCGGTAAGATCGTGGAGATGGATGACATCTCATCCATGGGTGGCCAGCTGGGCATGTACACAGTGACGGTCATCTGTGGCCTCTCCATCCACGCCTTCATCGTCCTGCCCACGCTCTACTTCCTTGTCACCAGGAAGAACCCCTTTGTCTTCATCGCCGGGCTGCTGCAGGCGCTCATCACCGCCCTGGGGACGTCCTCTAGGTATGCAACTACAGGTTGAGTATTTACTTTTGGTCCAGGAAGTTCTGCAAATGAAGGTTGAGAGAGCAATAATCATAGTGATAGTGATAGTAATAGCATCACCATGGTGAAACTGCTTCAGATAACATCATCATTGTGACTGTGTGACGTCATTAGGACCAGGAAGTTATGTGAATGAACGAGGAGCTCTTGGTCCAGGCAAGATGGAGGGAAGTTCAACATTGTTCATTTGCATATAGCTACTACTGATTTCGTAATGATAATTACGATGATGGTAAGATGATGGTTGCAATTTTTTTTTGAAAACAGCACAAATTGGCCCTTCAAGTCCAAATTCACAGACTGTCAAGGGAACAGCCAGTACCAGTGTGCCTGCTTGGTCCCCAAATAATTTATACCATAGTGAAAAAGAATGTATGCATTTTTTTATGTAAATATTTTTATGTACAATTCTTGGTTTGAAGCAAATGATTTCTAAACCTTAGTATGTCATCAGCCTCCCTGGATTTCATAAAATACGGTTCAAGATACAATGCTTCAGCATGCGCTGGGACGCGTCATCAGTGATGTTAACTGGGGTCGTACTACTACTACTACTACTACTACTATAAAATATTGTTCTAACTCCCATGCGCTGAACTGAATGATGTAACTTCAGCAGTAGCATCCCTATCTCCTTGATTTCACAACAAACCCTAAAATACTGTGAACTGATATATAATTAGAGAGAATAGAAATATCGCACACCCTCCTCTCATTATAGTAGTGAGATAGATTACTCTCATGACAATGAGTAACACTATTATCCCTCTTATTAAAACTTTTCATAAGGAAGCCTGTTTTACTTTCCTTATTGATTCATCCCCCACTCTCTCTCTCAGTTCTGCCACGTTGCCCATCACCTTTAAATGCCTGGAGGAGAACAACAAAGTGGATAAGCGTGTGACCCGTTTCGTGCTCCCTGTGGGCGCCACCATAAACATGGACGGCACGGCCCTGTACGAAGCCCTGGCGGCCATCTTTATCGCCCAGGTCAACGATTACGACCTTAACTTCGGACAGATTCTCACCATCAGGTAGGCAATGCACAGGGTACTTTCAAAATGTGCTTCACCTTGCCCTCCTTGAAAAATCCTTTTTCACCGTAGCCCAGGGGAAGCTGAAAGGGTTTGACTGCTTCTCCCTGCTGTGTGAGTCGGACACGGGTCGGTCTTGGAGAAGGATACACAGTAGAATATTTGTGTTACATTAAGTCTTTCATGACAACAACAATTACTGCCTCAAACCAGAATGAACCTTCTCCAAGTCTCAAAACCACAAGTGCCAGCTTTATAGTTTGGCGTCGCCACCAGTCCAGCTATTTTGAATTAGTAGTTGGATCGTTCTTCGACCAAGGAAACTGATTTAATTGTTCTACTCTGCAGTGCTGTGTCCCAGGGATAAACTCGTTGAGAGATCAATCAAAGGGCATGTCTGTCCCCCCCCCCCCCCCCCCTCTGTTTGCAAGAGTAAAAGTGACACCCTAATGAATGATTTGTACACGTTTTAAAACACAGCCGAGGTCTGACTGGTTTGGATCTGTCTTCCTTTGCACTTGGCCCCCAGTATCACAGCCACAGCAGCCAGTATCGGAGCAGCTGGAATCCCTCAGGCTGGATTGGTCACCATGGTGATAGTGCTAACGTCCGTAGGCTTGCCCACTGATGACATCTCACTTATCATCGCTGTTGATTGGTTCCTGTAAGTATTGCCTCGATAATGACTCTGAAAAGTACTAACGTGACTGTTCACCACTTCTTTCTTCTTCATTTCCTCTTAATTATTGCATGAAGACATTGTGATTTCTCCTGTTTTGCACCAGTTAAAATTCTGCATCATGTACAAGCTGGAGGCATTGGAGAGTTTTGGGTTAAGCAGGCCATAAAGAGGCCTGCAGTCGTTTCCTCACGAGGAAAATACTGTCAAAGATAGTGCGCTGTGAGTTCAAACATATCCCAGCATTTTTTTTGATGCTCTTGAGTGGGTTGCAGAGGAGGTTAGAGACACTCCCCTCACATTCCACATCCCTCAATCCATCTGCTTCTGATTCTGTCCACATCTTAATTCCACCAAGAAGGTCTACTACCTCCTATCTTAACGGCTGTGGTGCGTCATGTGGTTTGATAATTGCCTGGAGCTATTGAAAATATACCTCCAGCAGTCTGACATGTGCATTCAATGAGGTTCATTATACACAATATCTTCACGTGCATATATTTGTTTATACGCTCTGTGCGGTTTCCATTTGTGATGTATTCAGTGGAAATGTTTAATATTTCTTCTATGCATTCTGTAAATACATTGAGTAACATAATGCATCTTTTAATAGCACACGTAAGGTTGTGAATGGAAAGTCTTGTCAGCCAATAAGAACGAGGCTCCAAACTTATGAGCACATCAGAGAAGTACTGAGAACGAATGTTTTACAGTATTGTACACAATGAACTTTGTCTAAAGTTTCTAAAGTACTAAAGTACAAATGTAAGCATAAACTCCTCACCTCCTCTCCTCTCCTGTCCTCTCCTCTCATTTCCTCTCCTGTCATCTCCTCTTCCTCTCCTCTCCACTCCTCTCCTCCTCTCCACTCCACTCCTCATCTCCTCTCCACTCCTCTCCTCTCCTCTTCACCTCTCATCTGCTCTCCTCTTCACCTCTCATCTCCTCTCCACTCCTCTGCTCTCCTCTCTTCTCTTCTCTTCTCCACCTCTCCTCTCCTCTCCTCTCCTCTCCTCTCCTCTCCTCTCCTCTCCTCTCCTCTCCTCTCCTCTCCTCTCCTCTCCTCTCCACTCCTCTGCTCTCCTCCTCTCCTCTCCTCTCTTCTCTACCTCTCATCTCCTCTCCACTCCTCTCCTCCTCTCCACTCCTCTCCTCTCCACTCCTCTCCTCTCCTCTCCTCTCCTCTCATCTCCTCTCATCTCCTCTCCTCCTCTCATCTCCTCTCCTCTCCTCTCCTCTCCTCTCCTCATCTCCTCTCCTCTCCTCTCCACTCCACTCCTCTCCTCTCTCTCATCTCCTCTCCTCCTCTCCTCTCCTCTCCTCTCCACTCCACTCCACTCCTCTCCTCTCCTCATCTCCTATCCTCTCCTCTCCACTCCACTCCACTCCTCTCCTCTCCTCTCATCTCCTCTCCTCCTCTCATCTCCTCTCCACTCCTCTGCTCTCCTCCTCTCTTCTCTTCTCTACCTCTCATCTCCTCTCCACTCCTCTCCTCTCCCCCTTTAATCTCCACTCCTCTCCTCTCCCCTCAGGGACCGATTGCGCACCACCACCAACGTTCTCGGGGACTCCATCGGTGCCGGTATCGTGGAGCACCTGTCTCGCCACGAGTTGCAGAGCAAGGACCCAGAGGTGTGCAACTCGGTGGTGGAGGAGACTGACAAGAAGCCATACCAGCTCATCTGCCAGGAGAACGAGTACGAGAACGAGAAGCCCGCTGACAGCGAGACCAAGATGTAGAGAGGGGGAGGATATTCTCTGTGGTTAGGGTGGGGGTGGGGGAACAAACACTTGCGTGCACTCACTGAACCATTTTCTGCACGAGAAAGCTCTATTTCATTTATCACTGTGCGAACCTGCCCCTCATGAGATGGGAGGGTTCCCATGGCGTGGATCAACAGATAGAATCTATTTTTTATTATTAATACATTAGCCAAGAGGAGTTCCAACCAGTTTAGGTTGCCCAATGTAGAAGCCTTCCTGATGCCATGCAGACTGGAGCACTGTTTTTTCTAAGGGTCTGTGTACAATATGTATGTCTGCCATAGGGTGGCAGTTGTTTACTATTGAGAAAGAAATAGTCTGGAGAGCCTGGTGGTCTGCGGTCTATCTGCATGCTATCCAACTCCTCTCACAACTGTTATCTCACCCTATATAGGCCAGTATTCCTGTGAGTCTCTGGACCACACACTTTTTTCTTTTGCCTTCTTTTAGAATGCGCGATGATGTGATAAATGTGCTAAATGGCAGTGAAGATGTAGTCAAATTGCATAGTGATAGAGAAGAGTTGGATATCATGCACAACCATACACTGGGGTGACCAGGCTAACTGTTTTGGAGAGAAGGGTTCTCTTTTTAAAAGACTGTACAGACACTTGGCGTTATTTTGCATGTGTGATTTGATTTGGTGTTTTTTGTACAGGTATACACACTGACAGAATGATGTTTTTGAATGCTATGAAGCAGACATGGTTTTGTCCTCATCATAACTGTCTAAGGTCGGTAAATGCTATTATTAGGCACACAAAAAAGCTCTCGGAATATCTTGGCAATAGTTGTCAAGAGCTCTTAATTTCACATTTTGTCTGACTGATTGATCAATGTTGTCTTCAGTTCAAATGTGTTTGTGTGTTCCTCAAACCAATCATTAGGGCTGTCAAACCAAAATAACTCAACCAAGGTTTTAATTGTGAATTTTCTCAGCGTTGAAAGTTTAAAAATAAAATCAGTTTACACTTACCTGATAAACTACCAAGAGAATTTGAACTGTCCATAATGGGATCAGCATCATACTTTGACCAAAAATGCAGCAAAATCATCAACCAAATTCTCTGCATGTTTTATTTTTGTAAAGAGCACACTTAACACACAACAGTACAGTTCAATGGGAAACTAGTAAGTATTTTATTTCTAATGAATAGTAAATAATGGTGATCGTGAGTCTGTTGCCTCACAACACTAAGCTCTTAATTGAGGCGGACCCTACATGACCATGAGACTCTAAATAATGAGGTTGAAACATTCTTTGTCACTTCGCATACCAATGTTTTATAGTTTCTTGTAAAGTTAGCATTAACTTTCTGTTTCCTTGGTGACATGATAGATTTAGGAGGTTGGCAATTTTAGTTTCAATCATTTTTCACTGTTTGGGCCATGGCGATTTTTAAATTGAACTTGAGTAAATTCTAGTCTTGAGTTTTTCCAGTTCACTGGTAAAAAAAAAGTAAAAAAGCAAGAAAAAAAGTGTAGTGCTTATTTCAAATGGTTTAACATCTTAAGTGCTATGCCTATTTGAAATTTTGAACTAATTCATTCTAAATAACAAATCTAACTCTCATTCTCTGCTAGAAATTGCTTTGTATAGAAGATTCCTCAGAAATATTTATATAGAGAAATGTAGATATGTGTGTACATTAATTGTAGATTTGAATTGTAAAAGGTTACTTGAGGATTTTGTGAAGATGCTGTAACCACGCTCCTTTAGAACCTGAGAACCAAACTAACAATCTCTTCACTTCCTTTTACAAATGCATTGCTGGCTGATTTAAAGGACCAACTGTTTTCTTCTACACATGAGGAAATGTAATGGTTCCTTTGTTTACAATTGCTGATGTCCTTCTTGATATGACCATTTCCTTCATGGACACACACACACACACACACACACACACACACACACACACACACACACACACACACACACACACACACACACACACACACACACACACACACACACACACACACACCTGAATAAGGGTAGATTTTTTCTTGTATAGAATTTTTTTGAATAATAAAAAAAAAAAGTTTGAATCAGTGGCTGTGTATTAATCTTGAGCATCCGAAAGATAGATATGTAAGAAGCCTCTAAGGAAATTAAGGTGAACTGACAGATCAACACAAAGTACAGCTCAGTAGACAAAAATTGATTAATAGATACAAACTTTTTAAATCCTTATAAGTCGACACATTCTTATTTACAGCAGTTGCTATAGGGATTAGTTGTTGGGAATGAAATGAAGCTCATATTCATAGCTCGTAGCTGCAGTGTTAGCACAATCACTTGCTGGTAAGCCACTAAACAGCTCACTGAGTGCAGGTGGAGCTTCAGCACCTCGCTCAAGGTCACATCAGTGGCTGTTGTTAATGGAGAGGACAGCATTACTCATTCTCCTCCCCCCACCAAGCTGGAAATAGCATTCAACCCAGCTCCATTCATAATCTCGCTTCCCTCACCTTCAGGCCAAAACAGACAGAGAGAGAGAGAGAGAGAGAGAGAGAGAGAGAACACACACACAAACATATTTTGCATATATATAGAAAATATTTCCTCATAGTCAATTATAAGACAAATTTGAGATCATCATAGACTCCTGTGATATTCAACAAGTGCTCATGTGCTGACACCTTGAGGTCAAATATATTGATCTCATCTCCTGCAAAGTGAAAAAGTAGTGTGCACAGAAAACTGACATGATATGAAAAATACACTATTTTCTCTAAATTTGGCTCCATTTGCAAATTACAGTTAACAACAGGTCATATCTTTTTTTTTGTTGCTCTGGGCAGAAAAACATAGGCAACCCTGGTGTTGAGGATGTTTTATCACCTTAGAATACTCTTATCCTCACAGCTATGCCTAAACGGCTACACACGTATAATAATAATAATAATAATAATAACAATAACAACGACAACAATAACAACAACAACAACAATCATCATCGACATCATCTTCACCCCATTCCAATAGAAATATTATAGTGATTTGATCATCAAATTACTATAATATTTCTATTGGAACGTATTGTTTGTTGGTGATAGGGCCTACTGATGTGTTTATAGCAACTATATTTATGGTATTTTGTGTATCTTCCATGTAACATTAAAATATTTACTGTATATAATAATTTGCTTGGGACTTAATGTGCCATGGTACTAGTAGTGGTAAGTAATTGATTTTTCCAAAGTGTCATGCACCAAAGGTACCCAGCCCGCATGGGCTTATAAGACACTATATACAGTATCATAAGAGAAAGAACAGCATATACACCTCCAAACATGTCAGACAATATCAAATAATCAATGGTGACCTTTTCATAATTGATAGGATTGTTTTATCTCCGATTGCATCACTATAATATATTCATCATACTATTCTTACAGTAGCCTATGGATTTATTTTAGAGTGTGTCTGTCTGTTGTACACTACATAACCATTGAGTTATAATAGGTCCATGTACATAACACAGTAGTGGTTTATGCTACACTATTATACTTTGTGGTATTTTTTTTTTAAATTTGTGGTATTTTATTTGTTGTTGCATTACCACTATAATATTCATATGGTGATTTATAGCCTTGCTGAATTTGTATAGTTTTATTTAGGAAACTATAAAAATACAGCAAGGTATGGATTTTAGGAGTAGAAACTTGTCTTGTAGCGCCCTCTAGTGGCTGTAGTGTGACATGTTGCATGGCATGTCGTTTGGCGCCGATGGAGGGAGTCAGTCTTGAGATCTTTGGTCAGTCAGACGGCAGAACTTCCGGTCGGCATTTTGTTCTACGAGAGGAGAGCCTCTTGATCATCGCAACAATCGTCATATTTCTCGTTTACTGTCGAAATTGACTACGCTCTCTATTTATGTCGGTGCAGACCGACTGAAACACCGAAGAACGAATGTTTCCCCATAAATTTACGTTGGAACATTCACCCTTGAGTGACGGAAGAAGAACGAATCAGTCCGACCCGGATTATTGTTGATAGCTAGCAAGCTAGCTAACCAGCTAGCTGGCAAGCCAACCGAGTTCCTTTTGGAGGAGCTGCGAAAGAGAGAAGAAAGGGGGAGCTAGAGATACGGACACGGACATAAACCAAGCTAAAACATTCCCCTCCCGTTGAACGCAACATCCGAAGGTAAATATACTCAGTTCCCCATCTTGATTAAGTGAACTTTCCAAATTGCGATTAATAAAATGCTAAATAAATGATCTGCTGCTGCATACCACCGATAGCGTCGATAATCGTTGACCGAGAGGTAACGGAAGCTAACAAACTAGCCAAGCAGCTAGCTAGTGTTAGGTGTGTTTTTGCTCTGCTGAGGCGCACGGCCTCAACTGGATGTCATTTGTCGAGCCCGAGGATTGGGCCGTTGCCACGGAATTGAATCTGTGCCGTTGCGTTCACATCTTGTTGTCCGATTCCTTCACATTTTCTCAAGCTCACACCTGTTTGGTTAACGTTAATTGACGCGATTGGCGGCTGATAATAGTTTATTTTAATGAGCTCTGGTTTATTTTGACGGAGCAGTGTTGCTAACTAACAACAGTTATAGCTCCTTAGCTTAACCAGCTAGCCATTAAAGCGCGACTAACGTTATTGTTGTTGTTAGCGAACGATAGGCAGCTAACGTTAGTGAGCTTAACTTTAGCTACGCTGTTGGCTCGAAAGCTATCAAGGCAGGTAACTTCATGCCATTGGAAGTTAACGTTAATGGTTTTGTTGGCAAATAGCGGATAGCAACTCACATATCGAGCTGACTGAGACGAACAGTTATCTGAATGGCTAACTTGATGTGGGCTAATGCTATTTTCTATCGCTTGACTGATCCCAGACTTTCTGTTTTGGCTTCCCAGACTGGTTTGCAGGGCTAACGTTAGTTTTGATTGGTGTCCTGTTTTGAAATGTGTTGACCTACTGACTGAGCACAAGATATCTCAGCTATCGGCGTCTGGTAGATAAGTTGTTATGATTAGTGGGTATCGTAGCTCTATATGCTTGCGTCTTCACCATAACAAACTCTTTGATTGCCGTCTGCATTAATGTTAGCCAGCTTGCTAAAAGCAAACGGTAACTGTTAGCTACAGGAGGATGCAGCCCCCCTCCATTACCGCCGCCACCATCACAGTGCATCTGTTCCTTTGTGCTGCCTCCTGCCTGTCAGTCTCACAGCTGTCAGCCAAGCCCCTGCCTAGAGAGAGGGCATAGACACAGCGTGCGACAGCTAACGTTACAGTAGCTGGTGGTGTTTACATTTTCCATCTATAGACTCGCTGTATATCATGTCATGCAGAACCTATTTCAAATTCACACATTTCCAATTGTAGCAATATTGTGTTGACAGATTTACATGCCATCAGTATAATGTAGAAGTTATTTGAACGTGAAGAATATTAGAAGAGAGCTTCACATTGTTACATTATAATTTTGTTCATCAGTCTTGAGAAATGTGTGGTGATAAAGAGACCATTGAAAAAATGATAAAGAGACCATTAAATCAATGTAAGCTATGTCAATGTGTGACATTGAATATTGTGATGTGATGTCTTCCAGTATTATGCTTTTCTCAGGGTTTTCCGATAGTGCATACAATATCCAGCTGGGTCAAAATAGTAGCCGGCCCGTATGGGGGACCGATGTCATATGCCAATTTGCACATCAATAACTACAGTCTCCGCTCGTAGTGGAGGGAGGGTGGCTGCGCTGTGTATGGCAAGCACTGTGATGTGATTCAACACTTTTTGCCACGTTCAAGCATGGTGATTGTCCTGAAGGTCCAAACATCGCCCGGCCGGGAAACTAGAGGCCATCTCATGAAGTGACACCTCTGAATTACACAGTGTAACACAGCATGGTTGTGGCGGTTGCTTGCCATGTCTGGCCATTTAGCTGGCAGCTGGCGCTTATGGAAAACCCTGTTTTCTGTGCAGGTTTTTAGCCTAGCTGCCATTGGCAGGACATCTGTAATGCGTGACCTCTATTATAAGGTTCTATCTGCCTTTTTTGTCAAAACTGAGTTAGTCTTAGTCACATTAACTTATTAGGGATGTCAACCGATAACCGTTTAACCGATAACCGACCGTTTCAATATTAACCGATTTAATACTATCAGTTAAAATGTAAAAAAAATAGTCTGTTGCACGTGCCCTTTAAAACACGTGCCATGCGATGTGAGTGGACGGCGCAAATGCAAGTAAAATTTTCACGGGACGAGTGCCTGATAATCATGTTGTTGTTTCCCTCTGATCCTCAGGTGCGGGTACATTAGTGCATTAATCTTTGTGGTTGATAGTAAAACATTACTTTTTCTTCACTGGCTCTCTCTCTCCCTCCCTGTACCTGCATGTTCATCGTGCATACGCGTGCACTGAATGATGAAATGTGCGAAACAATTTAGTTTTTACGGTGTTCCAAAGATGCAGACATGAAGCTGTCTAATTGACGATTAAAAGGTATAACGTTACTCTTTACCGTCAACACTTGCCAGTTCGGATAAATTGTTTCACAACGAGAGCCAGATTGTCTGTCAGGGTGAGTGCTGCACCGCCAAATGACAGACATGATATGCACACATTCAGAACCAGATCCATTTGTAGGCTATGTATTGATTAACTGCGGACCGGCGGGGCCTCGCTGCGCTCATCGTCATGTGCACTTTGTGCAGACAGACATACAGAGAGCATGTAGCCTACGTCAGTGATACTCTTGCGGCCCGCGGTAGGGTGCCGAGTGGCCACCCAATAATTTTCTAATTCACAATGAAAACTAATGTTAAATAAAGTTTGACTGGGCTCCAGCTAAATTGTCAAATATTGCCGCCTGCTCTCCGCTCAGACACTTATATTTACTGAACTAACTTACCCTAACTAATACAGTAACTATCCTGTGTGCACAAAATTGTCAGACTAAACTCCAAATGACACCCCCAAAAAACTACAATCCGCTACAGAAAATGTTATATTATTATTGTTTGTTGAGTATTCCTGGCCTACGTCATCAGTACGCCCTGCAGCAGCCTGGTGACTGTCATCCGCTGAAACACGCTGTATGGGTGGTTGAGTGATGCACTCTAGAAAGTGGAAATTTGTTTACCAGTAACACATTTTCGTTCTGAGCTTTTAAAATTCGTTTCTGCTGATTTTTAACACTAAATCTGACATGTTTAATTCAATAATTTGTTTGAGAATTGTGAGTATTGATTTTTTTCCTGCCAGCGTTTCCACCCTCAATGCACGCAGCTCTTAAGCAGTAAGCCTATTGAAGGCATGCTTTTGTTTAGTGTGCTGGAGGATTCAACTTGTGTTTTCATTTTGTTAATGTGTTTTTGATAGTTAATGTGTGCTTGCAGATGTAAAAATAAACGCTTTCTAATAGTGTTGCACGGTCTACCGGTTCCTACCGTCTACCGCGGTGCCTGAGCGTCACAGTGCCTATTATACCAGCTGTTTTAAATGACGCTACTACCGCGAGACACGCTACTACTGTGAGACACTATACTTCTGTGGAATGATGTGCCAGCAGCAGCAATGCTTTACCTCCATTCCCAAATTCATTGGTTTCTGGCTGCATTCATAATCCTATATTGACATTAGTGCACCATCTTCTGGAAACAACACCACCTGTATGTTTCTATGTGGCTCCTCTGGAAGCAACAACAGGGAAAATATAACTTTAGATGTGGAGCCCAGCTCCATTAGCATACAGGTCGCTACTTGTAGTTAGCTCAGCCGATCTCTGGCTCAGCTGACAGGAGTCTTGAGACAGACACACACATGCGTTTCAAAGACAGAAACGTTATCACCGCACGGTTAAATCTTGTGTTTAGGGCACATTGTCACAACAAAACAACACGTGGGACCGCTGAGTGACTGTAACGTTAACGTTAACGATAACAGCCTCGCTCTGTCTCTTATTCTCCGCAGTTACCAGTGTCAAGATACTGCGAGTTAGCAAACAACAGACCGGAAGTTAGGTATAGCTGGGCCAAGGTCTGCCAGGAAGTTGGGCTAGGGTGCCTTCAGAGTAAAAGCATAAATTGTGTCACTTATGAGAGAAAAGTTTTTTTTGAGCTGTGCAGTGCAACAAATGGTTAGAGAAGTATATCAGCAAAAAAGTAAAATAGTATAAACACAGCACACACTGTCCAGCCTTAAATCTATCTATCTATCTATCTATCTATCTATCTATCTATCTATCTATCTATCTATCTATCTATCTATCTATCTATCTATCTCAGGGCTTGACGTTAACTTTTAAAAGTGGTTGCCGGAGTGGCAACCTGGCAGGAGTTCTTGGTTGCCCGAATAAAAATATGGTTGCTATTTTTAGTCGCCTTATATTTTGAGTAATTAAGATACTATGCAGTCATAAGCCGGCTTAATAATGACGATGTGACAGAAAAGTATAAGTAAGTATAATCGTCTATAGTATATAGTATAATAAGCCTATTCAGTGCGCGCACCGGGTTTAGTAGTAGTAATAATAATAATAACAATAATAATAATAATAAATGTTTGTAATTTCGTTTTCTAAACAAATCTGAGTTATTTTTTGTTTTTATAATGCATTTGCACTGAAAGGATTTGTTTAACTAATATTTGTGAACTTTCATTTTCATATATTTTTTAAGTTATTCATATTGTGCTTAATTTATTAATTAAAAGCGTTAATGAAGTAGCCTATGTCTCTCATTCAGGGATACTATGATGACAGTGGTTTGGGGCCCCCACTCTAAGATGTTGCATGCGGCCCCAAAAAGCCCAGAAGCGGCCCTGTCCCCGCCGCAATCCCTCTTTCTCTCACCCCGTATCGTATGTGACAGGCAAGGGAACTAGTAGAGGAATATACAAGTGGGGGGCAAAACTAATAGTATTTTCCCCCACTAGGGTTGGCACGATGGACGATGGCATCGTCCATCGTGATGGGCCGACCCCCCATCGACCTCTGAGCCGTCTACATCGGATCATTGTAATTAATTATCTGTTCAAATTAAAATTTTGCCGTTTTAATAATAAAAAATACCAAGTCCACTTAGCGTGACGCGTGGGGGGGGGGGGCGCCGGCGGCATTAAACGAGCGCACCCAGTTCAGACTCAGAGAAGCCTCCCCTCCCCCTCCTCCACTCTAGTGCTTCTTTGAACTGGGTGCACTTGTTTAATGTCGCCGGGACATCCCCCGCGCGTGAGAAGTCAGTTGTTTTGTTGTGAAAACTTTTAAGACAAAGAAGAAACTTCACGTTCTTTCCTGTTTTCAACCCAAAGTGAGTACAAGTCTTCAACTGTGAATTTAACTCGCCTGTTTCCAAAGTGAAAGTTGAAGTCGCTCCATTACATACGATACAGCACTACCAGCAATATTGAACGGCGCAAAACAAATAACGTTAACATTACAGATCCTGACCAACAACGTACGTGTGTGTGTGTGTGTGTGTGTGTTGAATTTAACTAGCTGGCAGAAAACTTGACAGAATTACTGGCGGATATAACGTTAGATTCGTGTAGGCTTTTGAACCTAATGAGAGAGAGTTGAGGAGACTGGAGAGAGTTGAGAAAGAAATACAGCAGCAGCAGCTACTGCTAGCTGTTAAAGCAGTAGCTGCTACTGCTTGAGTCGCCTGGCTGTGTGCAGTAGTAGCCTGCCTGTGGGTCTCATGAAGAGCTCAGCTGTCCTGCGTTAACGTGCATTGCAGCGGCGGGTGGCACGATGCCATCGTCAATCACGATGTTTGACTGTGAAACAATCACGATGGGTATTTCGGGTATATCGCACAACCCTAGCCCCACCTCTTTTCTCAAATTAATTAATAACGTTAGAGCAGACGTAGGCATACCTCTTGCTAGGGCTGCTCGATAAATCGATTTTGAATCGTAATCGAATTAATTACTTAGGACGATGTTAAAAAATTGAAAATCGTAAAATCGATTTATACTTTAACTAAGGTAATTACGTTATGTCGGGGCGGCTCTCTCATGTACGCGTCCCTTCTCCCCGCTGTAAAGTCTCTCTGGAGGCTGTGACTACTGGCTACTAAATACAGCAGCGCAATGGACTTATTTCAACACCAGTGTGAGCACTGAGCGCAGCGTGTTGCACTGCGGGCTGTAGCCTACAAGATAACGATTGCCACAACACACGAACACAGACCTTATCACCGGACGATGAAATGTTGCCTTTATAGTTCCCATAACAACAAACCAACACGTGAGGCCACCGAGTACTGATAGATTCTGCTTCTGCTGCTTCATGGCTGTAAGTTACCAGCCTCAGCTGACTCACTGTGTGTCTGAATTTCCCCCTAACTGCTATCGCAGTTCCCCTCATACCTGTTGTGACTTTGTGTTATTCTAGTACAGATATAACTCCGAGCACGGGTGGTCGCTTAGACACTGCTAATATAATTATGTCACGGAGGCACACGCTACAGGCAAGAGTCATCGGACCAAGAGTATCCCTCCAACAGAGCACCGACTGCTCGATCAAATCCACCAGTGTCAAATGACTGCAGCAGGGATTCCGTTAGCCGGCAATTGCCGGCTTTTAGCCGGTATATGTTGCCGTGGGCCGGCAAATTAAAAGGTCACCGGCTCAAGTGGCCGGCTGAAAATACACCAGATAAATAAATTCCTTATATAAAATAGCCTAATATTGTGTGGCCTATAACCTAAGTGATAACTTAGACTATAAGCTACGACTTAAATAGAGATGTATTACATCATATGTTTTCCGCCCCCTGTATGTTGAGTGTTGGTGAAAAAGAAAAATATAGCAGACGCTTTCTTTACTGTTGAGCGCCGTTTAAAAGCCACACAAGCAGCATCAGTCCCGCCGGCCAGCGCTGGACCCGCTGTGAGGAAACACAGGAGGAAACCGAAATGTCAAAACAGACATCCCTTGCTAGGCCAGTCCTTTTTTTAATCGAGATCATGCAACAAGTAGCCTACTTCAGCCGAGGCCAGCAAGACGGCAGGGAATAAACAGAAGCGTGATTGCCGCCGTCAAAAGCGAAAGCGACCCGACGTAGGCTGTCAATTTAGCTGAGGTAAAAAGCCTTTTTACCTACGTCGGCCGAATCAATCAATCAATCAATGGCTCGTGCTTGTTGCCTGACGCTCGTATGATGAGATTAATCAAAATGCTTACCACAAATAAAGCCACATGGGAGCCGAGAACGAGTGCAGGAGAGCTGACGCAGGTGCCGCCAGGTGTGGAGTCTGGAGTGGGAGAGATAAGGCGCGTAGCCTATTGCTGGAGATTCAAGTTGTGTGCTGTCTGCACTCTGCACTGACACTGTTGCACTTATTACTTTTAGCTAACGCTACGTTGTTTTTTCATCAAAGCAATGTCCAGAAGATATGGGTTCATGAGTGTCTGCAAATGCAGATAGATAGGCTATAGGAGCATGCATGCATCTTGTCTGTTTCAATAACGAAAGCGTCCTTACCGAGAACGACGTGCCGACCAATTCAATATTCTTGCTGCGAAATCGGCCTCTTAATGACAACACTGGAATAAATATGATCGACTATAGAGGCTATAAAGAATAGACTATAGAGAAATAAATGGATTTGTTTATTTAGGAAACAATTATTTTATAACATCCTTTTTTTAATAGTGGCCGGTAAATATTCGATAGGGCCGGAATTTTGTAACGTTACCGGCTGCACTGGCCGTCTGGGAAAATGTCTAGCGCAATCCCTGGACTGCAGGTTAGCAAGCAACAGCCAGGAAGTTAGGCATAGCAGCGGCAAGCTAAAACAGGAAGTTGGGTTGTTCTGCCTTCAGAGTAAAAGCGTAAATTGTCACTTGTGAAAAAAACGGGGAAAAAGAGCTCTGCCGGGCAACAAATGTTTAGAGAAGTATAATAGTATAAAAAAATCTAAATCGAAAATCGAGTTTTGAGAGAAAAAATCGTCAATTTTAGTTTTAGGCAAAATCGAACAGCCCTACCTCTTGCATGCCTGATCTGATCCGTTCTTTACTTGATCGCTCCAGCAGCAGACGAGGCAGGGATGGAAAGCGTTCCTCATTTCACAGCACATATTACGGGGTGGTAAAAAGTTTTTTTAAGGATGTCCTGGTCGAGGTGTCTGTTGTAGGCTACATGCTTGCCAGTCGTTTTCCGTCACGTTCAAAGACGCCGGCGGCCGGGGTATTTACCACTCCCATGACTTGACAAAATCCCTTGTCTTTTGTTTCTATGCGGGTGGGTCTTGTTCCTTGTTGCTTGAATTATCATATTGAAACTCGATTTGTGATGTTGATGCTGACACAGGGTAGCATTTAGGGGTGCACCAATCGATCAGCAAGCAATCTGCATCGGCCGATTTTGACCTCAAATATGCGATCGGCTTATTGCCGATATTTCGGCTGATTGCCGATATTTTTTTATATAAAAAAAAGCCCTATCACTAATCAGGCTTTCCAACGATATAAAATACAATGCCAATTGGTATTATTAAAGGGGAGAAATACCGTAAATTCCGGACTATAAGCCGCGGCTTTTTTCCCGTTTTTTGGCCTTTTTTGCCCCCTGCGGCTTATATAACGGTGCGTCTTATCTATGGATTTTTTCCAAAAAAACAAACAAAACCTCTCTTTTTTTAGCACTCTTTCTAACTATAAATCCACTTCTGTTTTAATTTCCTCTCTTGCCCTCTTTTAACAACATAACATAACATAACATAACACAACACAGGTAAGCAGAAAGAAAAAGACGAAGCAATCACGCCATGAATGAGGAAATGACTCACCTGCTGGAGGCTGGAGATACACGCTTGGGCTAAACTTTTACTCCGTGAAACACTATCGATTAAGTCCGACATCGCTCAGAGGTTTTGAGCAGCTTGAAAACAAGTTTGAAAACGTGCAGAAGTCCATCCACTCACTCACTAAAGAAACTAAGGCAACCGTGAACAGAGTTTATAATAGTAAAAGAAATAACATTCGCCTGATCAATGTAAAAGAGGAGCTGAGATCGGTGACATGGACGCTTTCGTGGCAAAATCCTGTGTTACATCCTGGACCTGAAGGAAGGCGAGAAACCACCAGAGGTGGACAGGGCACACCGGGCGCCTCGGCCACGTCCAGACCCCGGCCTGCCACCGAGGGCCATCTTCATCTGCCTACTCCGCTGGCCCGACCGTCAACTCATCCTCCAGGCTGCGGGGAAGAAGCCCCTCACCTGGGAGGGTACGCGCTTTTTCGTCCGGGCAGGACCTCTCCGCGTTGGTGCAACAGAAACGCGCAACATACAACAGCATCATCGAGTCAATGGATATCGCTTTGGCGTACTGTACCCAGCGAGACTCATCATAACCAGACCGGACTATCTTTAGCACTCTTTCTAACTATAAATCCACTTCTGTTTTAATTTCCTCTCTTGCCCTCTTTTCACCACACCGCGGACACTGTGTGCCCAGCGGCGGAACAAGAGCTCAAAGTGAAACTGCCGAATATCTTTTGAGTTGGACTGGTCAATAGTACTGTGAGTAACTAAAATAAAAAAATAAAAAACGGAATTCTCTCTTCTTTAGCACTCTTTCTAACTATAAATCCACTTCTGTTTTAATTTCCTCTCTTGCCCTCTTTTCACCACACCGCGGACACTGTGTGCACTGTAAAAAAAACAAAAAATACCACAATGTGTGATTTTGTCTGGGGATTAGTGACCTGACTTTTGTTTTGTTGAAATGTTAATAAATGGGAGCTTCCCCAAACAGCGATCTCTTTCCCGACATTCCTCTCTGTGCACGAACCCTTTCATATGGTAATTAAACATCAAAACACCCGCGGCTTATAGACCGGTGCGGCTTATAGAAGAAAAAAATAGTCACCTTTGAAGGTGCGGCTTATAGACCGGTGCGTCTTATAGTCCGGAATTTACGGTAATCGACCGAAATAACGTTTCCAAACCTTTTTTGAGGAGTTTATATATCGTGATCGGTGATTGGTCGATGATCGGTTGGGCAGATATTTCCCATAGGCAATCGGTGATCGGTGGCAAAAAACGTGATCGGTGCACCCCTAGTAGCATTATTAGTCGGGGCTTTGACCCAGCCAGACTTCATCTGATTTGACATCTTCACGGCTCGTCTTGCAGCCGGTGTGATTGTGTGCGAGCGAGCACCCACCTGTCCGAGTAGGCTACTCGTTAAACACACGGCGTAGGTTTCCGACTGGTAATTAGTAACATCTTTCCGATTGTAGCAGCAATAAAATGTCACATGTATGTCACTCACAAGTATTAAAACATATTTATTTGGTGTATATTTTGCTGTTTGCTGCTGTATTGCATGTTAAAACGTGGTTGCCACTGTGGCAACCAAAGGCCAAGAAATGGTTGCTGTTTTTTTTGGTTGCCTGGGGCAACCAGGCATCCGTTAACTCATTGAGTGCCAGCCACTTTTGGAGAACGGACGCTCCCAGTGCCAGAGTTTCAGAGCGTTTTTAGTGATTTCTCGAGGCCCACAGAATATTGTGTGATATTACTATGTAAACACCGAACACGCACAAAGAACGATGAGACTCTATTGTATCAGCAGCAAAAAAAAGTTTATTGATACCATTTTCCGTTCTTTAGTTATCAGCCGGAGAAGAGAGCTTGATTTAACCAAAAACAGCCGTTTTTTTCTAGAAGCTGAGATAAAGAGCCTTTTGTGAAATTAAACATTTCATGCACATCACTGACTGAAGCTAATATTTTCTGATGTAGTCGCACCTCAAAAATAATTTCCTTCAATAGAACAGCGAAAACCAAGGAATTTTGTTTGGCAAAACAATATTTTTTAGCTGCAACCAGCAGCGCTGGCCCCTGCGTGCGCTGCTGGTTGCAGCTTCTTGCTGGTCTTGATTTGCTGCTGGTGGGCATCAGATATTCTGGCTTGCATTTGCCAATCCTGTCCTGCTGTCTGGGTCTGTCTGGGTCAGTGTTGTGTGCTGCTCTGCGTGCCCCCCCCCCCCCCCCCCCCTCAACTGCACACTCCTCCTCCGTATGGGAGTGTCTCTGGGGCTTTCTGCTGCGTTTGCTCTGCACTGAAAAGTCCGCTACATCTAGCTTTTTTACAGCGTTCCGCGTGTATCTGTCACCGGCTCCCATGCTTCCAGTTGAGAATAATAACAACTAATAACAAAATCATGCGGATGGGCTATCGCAGCGGACACGGAGGTGCTCAATTGTGGCAGCAGATTGGCTGCTGCAGGCACAGCTAACGTCATGCTTCATGCATATCGATGCATATGGATGCGATGCGATTTCCGTTTCCCCAACGACTTCTTCTCTCTTTTTTCCTCGCCTTTCTGTAATCTGGAGAGCACTGTCGCCACCTAATGGGTCCCTAAAATAGCTTTTACACATTCAACAGCCACCATACTTTCACAGGAGATGGATCTGGCTTTGATGCACGTCCCACCGTCAAAAAACGCAATTGACGAACATACTCGTCCTTGGCACTCTACGTTACTAAACCAATTGACGAACATACTCGTCCATGGCACTCAATGAGTTAATGTCGAGCCCTGTATCTATGTGTTATTTTAAAATATCTGCTTATATATGTGTGTGTGTGAGAGAGAGAAAGAGAGAGAGAGAGCACATATTTTACATTAGAACACGGCTCTCTTGAATACTCGATTCTGATTGGTCAATCAACAATATTCACCGGTCATTATTTCTCGACAACCGACCGCTGCTCTGCCACACCTGGATTAATCAGTTGATAAGAGCTTTTTGTCAGCAAGACACTACTAATTAGGCCAACCAGTTGCAGCTGTGGTGTCTTGTGTGCCAATTACGAATGAAACCGCTTTGTCGTTGAAAACGCTATTAAAAAATCTATTTGAATAATTATTTTTGTCAGATTATTGAATGATTTAGTTGTAGGCGTGTTCTAAGCGGGATAATGTACCGTATATTGAGGCGGTGATTACTGGGAAATAATGACCTTCAGGTGAACGATTAAGCCCTCCGCTGGCGCGTCGGGCTCAATCCACCTGTCGGTCATTATTTCCCCCGTAATCACCGCCTCAATATACATGATCCCTTACATAACACATTTTAGAGGTGCCTGAGATACTGTGAAACCATTGTATTTTTGCCTAAGGTTTTATACATTATAATTTGTGGAGGTAAATACATTGCACATTCATAAAACAAGAAATATATAGATTTCTCTGTGGTATCGTGATACTACCCGGTATCGTGATTCTTTGACTGGTATAGTATCGCAGGGTAAAATCTTGGCATCGTGACAACACTACTTTCTAGTGAAAAAATAAAGGATTGTTTTATGGTAATTGTTTAATGGGTCACAGACAGTCAAATAGCGCATTTTAATCGTCTCGGTTAACCAATTAATGATCGCTTAATGAGGGTCCGTTGTCGGTCAATTATTTGTTTAATTTTCGACATCCCTAGAACCTATTCTACGAGTATTCTACTGTTGATATATGTGTGGTGTTATTTTTTTGAAAATAATGATTTTTGAGTCTAATTTCAAAAACAATAGGACCCATCTCCATTTAACTCAATGGATGCTGAAAACTTTGAAGCGCAATATCTCACTATCCTGAAGGCAGATAGAACCGTATAATTCTAAGCTCACGGATTGTATGAAGGAAGCATGATATGCAGCATTTGTCAGTTGTCTGTCACCAAGTCTGATTGTATGTAGTGACATTTTTTTCTTTCAACAGATTGTAGGAGTGGGACTTTTCTCTGAAATGTCAGTGGTTCCAACCGAGACTGAACAGAGTTCTTCAAAAAGGTATTTACCAGCAGGCAGTGGCTTGGTTGGCTTGTTTTGAGTAGCTTAAGATTTCCGAAACAGTCCATCCATAGTCATTCTTGCCTCAATTTAGAATGTTTTTAACATGTTGGAAGAGATTTGAAAATATGCTGTGTCTGCATGCCATCAGTGTTGATGTCTAGATGTAAGATAAATCACAAAAACTTTGATTTGCGGAAAAATCAATTATGTAGATCACAAGAGAGCCTTGAACTGGCCTTCTTGCGTATTATTATAGCAATGACTCTTATCCGTGAAGCGTGGGCTGCTTTTAGATATTCTGAACAATTGCAGCTGGCTTTAGCCCCTCCCCTTTTCCTTGATTTCTCTTAAAGTTTTGCTTGAGAGGTCAAGGACATCTTACAAGGAAGGATGTGGATTTCAGACATTTTGGAAGCACCATACGGCCCTAGCTCATCCACCTATGTCACATGGATTTCAAAACATGCTATGCCTTGAGGGAAGTGTAAGCTCATGGCAAATTCAAGCCTATGTTTGAAATCCGTGCATGAGATTGGACTTTCATGGTAGTAATTGAAAGCTCCAGGGCAGTTTACTGCCATTTTTTTTCTTTTTTTGCTAATGTAAACTAAGTAAATGTAGCAGGTACATTATCTGAGAATTGAAGGGAAAATACTTTAAACAGGGCTGCACGCTGACTTTATTAGGTGGTGGCACTAATGCTGCTAGTAAGCCAAAAATCTCAGTAGAAAATGTTCAAAGAAAATGTTTGTACCAAATGTTTGTTAAACGCATGCTTTATTGGGCAAAATTCATTGGTCATATTTAATATGGATGGGCAGTGAATTTGAAATGTTCAAATAATCGCTTTTATTATCTAGATCGGCTTTTATTATTGAAAGTCGAAAATCGTTTATTGACTATGTTGGCTTAAAAAGTACGTTTTCCATTGTTTTTACCGGTGCCTGTCTCTTTAAGAGCAGCAAGTTTGTCCATGTGACGTTGGCGTAGCAGCTGGCTGTGCACTCACTCACGCAAGGAGCATTAGCGACAGTAGCCCCCAGCAGCTCCTTGATAGAAATGTAGTAGAAATGGTGTCTACATTACATCAACACTCAGCCACAAGGAAAAGGTTTCAAGGCTCATTACTGCATGAAGAAAAGCTGATACTCTGTTCCATGGGCTATCTCGGCTTCGTTTGGGAAGCTAAGCTAACGTGGCTAATGTAGTCTGGGTCTGTGAACATCAATAGTGTGCCAAAGTCACCCCCTTTCCCTCTCCATGGGATTTTATCCGCCATTCATTTTTCCATAGACCTTGCATAAAATGCTTATAAAAATTGTTTTACGTACTTGGTCAAACCAAGCGTTTCAACTATACTTAGAATCAGGGGAGACCATATAACATTTGACTCGCCCTTTTTTTAAGGGGCGGGCGAATTTCGACGAAAAGTCGACTTTGGCCCAGTGAATTTCGAACAGTGTTTTTGGTAGAAATGCCCATCCCTAATATATACATTGCTTTATTTAACACATTCACTGCCAGCCTTTTTTTTTTTTTTACTGTAGGTAGGTTCTGCCAGAGGTTTTTTTTGAGGATTCTGGCTCATTTTACAAGAGTCGAGGATTATTTTCTGCTTGGACTTTGTGAACACAAAGTTCACAAAAGTACTAATAGAATGTGTGCTTTCTCTGTCTAAAAGAGTTAGTTTGTAGAGTTAGTAGTTATGTAGATATTAGCCGTTGAGTACAGCATGGTTTCAGCGTCTGAGAGTGAAAGCTGAGATAATCGCAGTTTTGTGAAATTCAATCAAACAGGCAGAACAGTCACTTTAACCATTTATTTTTGGCATCAGTGAGAGATCAGACATCTAAACAATATAGTTCTGAACGCCCTCTCCTTCAAACTCCTCCCTCCGTGGGCGTGTCTGGTGGCTTTCAGCCTGCGTTTGTCACAAGCGAGTGTTCTGCTGCTGCTGCTGCGAGTTTGAGCAGCCTCCCTCCCTGGCAGCGAGTGTGGATAGGGCTCACTTGTTTCTTGGGTTTGAGAGCTTTGATGAAGCTTTGTGCGATTCTAGGCTTTATGCTGCGTGTTTCAAAGTGTGTTTTCCACCCAGTCTATTTTTGGAATCCCCCACCGCCAGCTCCCAGCGCGATAATGCGCGAAAGTGAAAGCGTTTTCGCCAATCCATTTTACAGTAGAGAATGGTTTCCTCGCGCGTTACCCTACAGTTTTGGCTCTGCTTTTCCTAGTGTGGAGAGCACTGTCGCCACTTAGTGGGTCCGTGGAATGGGTTGTACACGTTCGCTGACTCCAATATTTTTATAGGAGACGTGGGGAGCGTTGATCCACGTCCCACCGTCAAATTTTTTTTTTTTTTTTTTAAGCCGAGATAACTCGTCATTGGCAGTGAACCGTTGGATTCGGTAAGCCGAGATATCTCGTCAATGGCAGTGAACGTGTTAACAAAAAAGTTTCAAAATCTTTAACATGTTCATCAATCTGACAAGTTGGTCTCAGATAAGAGTACTCTGGATAGAGCGTCACAGCTTTTACTCACAAAATATAAATAAAATATGATGCATTATTATTCATCAAACTATCTAGCATTATATAAGAATTAAAAGCTCCTTCACCGCCAATACCAACATTCAGTCAGAGAAACGGTGAAAATAAAGCAGGACAGACTTTAGCGGTATCCCCCAAATCACTAAATCCTCCCCCCCCTCCTGCTCTGAGCACTCTGAAACTGCATTTCTGATGGTGCTCTGACCATTTCAGATTGAATTTATGAACACACAAATAGTTTAACAATTAGCTAGGGCAATGGTTACTTTTAATCATGAACCCATGTTTGTATAATTTAGTTAACTCTGTGGCTGCATACATAACGTTACCCCGACAACACACAGCAAAATGTAACAAAACATTTATTCAAACGGAAACGTTACACTCGCAACTCACTACCACCCGTGTTTATGCCTCCGCCGGCGATAGCTAGGCTGGAGGCATTATAGTTTTGGTTTGTCCTGTCCGTCCCTCTGATGTTCGTTAACGCGATATCTAAGGAACACCTTGACGGAATTTCATCAAATTTGCCTCAAACATCGACTTGGACTCAAGGATGAACTGATTAGATTTTGGTTGTCAAAGAAGGTCAAGTTCACTGTGACCTCAGGAACGCCATTTTCTAGCTCGTTAACGCAATATCTCAGGAACGCCTATACGGAATTTCGGCACATTTGGCTCAAACATCCACTTGGACTTAACGATGAACTGATTACATTTTGGTGGTCAAAGGTCAAGGTCACTGTGACCTCACAAACGTCATTTTCAAGCTCGTAGTGCCATATCTCAGTAACACCTTGACAGAATTTCTTCACATTTGGCTCAAACGTCAAAGTCTGGACAGACATGGATGGAAATTTATTGGAAGGGTCTTGAAAAGCATTGAATTATTTAACTTCAGGATTGCTGCATATACCCTGATGATATTGACCCCCCCCCCCCCCCCCTATTGTTCAGAGATGTCACACTGAAAGCCCGTTATCCATGACAGGGACAACCAGGACACTGTTCCCTCCAAAACAGCATTTCTGTTACTTATTTCTGCATCTGCATGCTGTTTGCCAGCAGTTGATAGACAGACATACAAAGGACAGAACAGATACAATATTTCAACAAAGCCAGGGCTCGACGTTAACTTTTAAAAGTGGTGCCGGAGTGGCAACCTGGCAGGAGCTTTTGGTTGCTAATGAAGTAGCCTATGCCTCTCATTCATGTTCATTCAGGGATACTATGATGACAGTGGTTTGGGGCCCCCACTCTAAGATCTTGCATGGGGCCCCAAAAGGCCCAGAGGCGGCCTTGGCCCGCCCCTCTCTCTCTCCAACCCGATCTCATGGGCTGCGTATGTATGACCTCCGGGTGTTTTCTCGTGGAATACATACGCGGAGTTTCCGCGTGCAGTTCAGACGCACTTCGCCTCGTCCACTTACATTAGAAATCTAATATGCATACTTTGCAGTTAGCCGCGACGCACAACTATAAAGGGGCTCGCCTACCGCTGTAATCAGGAAATTCCGCACAGTCTGCGGTCTTACTTCTTCTTCCTACATTCACCAATCTCAAATGAAAGTACACACCCTTGAGCCACGGCTGTTGTCTCGGAGCACGCTGTTTGTTCGTTCTGAAATAGTCCATAGTTTACGAGTAGGTCTGTTTCCCCTGACATGGTTGTCCTCTTTTTCTCAAATGCCATTGTTTTTTCGTGCAAGCGGTTCATCTCGTTATTTGTCACTAAACCCGGAAAAGTCACACGGCAGACGTGCTGTGTATTTCTGATATCGTTTTGTTTAATCCTGGCTTCCTCTGACGTGAATAGATCAATAAAATGTTTTCCAGTTATTCCTAGGCTGCAAACTTGTTTTAACATGCAAATCGGAGTGGTTTCTGACGAGAAGAAAGTAACGTTAACGTTACGTTATGTCAGACTGTTCTCATCCCCATGGCAAAGCCTTCGCCTCGGCCATGAGAAGCTGAGGAGCACATAACTCAAAATAAGTATATATTTTTTATAAACAGAACTTTAAATTACAATCATTTTTGTGATTTTCTTAACAAACAAACAAACAAAAACTGCATGGCTGTTTCTGTAGTATAAGAATAGTAGTTTGATCCCTGTGCAGCCATACCTGTTGAGGTATCCTTGAGTAAGACACCTTACCTCCCCCTGCTGGAGGAGCAACACACTAGCTGGCTGACCTTGTGCAACAAGTAAAGAGCACAGAGAATGTCCCACCTGCTTATCAGTATATGAAAGTACTAGTTTACTAGATGTGTGAGTGAAAACAATAAGATTGTGCATTAAGAGATGGTCAATAATAGGGATGTTCATTTTGAAAATTTTCCAAAATCGATAATTGGTGAAAATTAACGATCAATTATCGATTATCGATCATATTAATACTTAGAAAATTTTCATTTTTTTTTCATTTTTTTTTCATTTTTTTTTTTTTTTTTTTAACAAAATGAATGCCTATGGCAAGCATCAATTTTTTTTTCTTTTTACAAAATGAATGCCTATGGCAGAAAATACGAAAGACAACGTGTTCTCCTCAATGAACTCTTTATTTCAATGTGTCTCCTCCAACACTGCTGTCCCCGGCGCATATTTTCCATGTTTAAAACAGTTTTGTTGGCACAAAGGCCCGTGCCCAGCCAGAAAACTAGAGACTATATGAAGCTCCACCTCACGTTAGTCGGCTGTGCAATGGAGTGGTGCGAGGAGGAACGAATTCCACCCAAACCTAGTCAATTTTTTTTTTTTTTTTTTTTTTAATAATTAAAAAATCGATCCAAATGCCACAGGATCGATTCCAATCCTTAACGATCAATTATCGATTTTCGATAATTGATGAACATCCCTAGTCAATAACATGGCATTTTTTTCTTAGCTGAGAAGATGTACTAGGACACATTGATTGGTGGCTTACAGATGATGTAAAAGGCAAAACCTTTCTGACAAGCATCAGAACAGATAGGCTAACAGGTCAAACTCTGAATATCATAGGCTATACACCTTATTTTTGAATGCCCCGCTTAAAATAATTATGGGTGCAAGGTCCGGTCTAGAACGTGACTGATTGTTGCAGCTGGCACATTTCCTCGTTAAAACTCAGACGCTGGAAATAAAAGTTGCTTGTCACAATAAATGACACTCGTTTGACAACTTATTTTAGGGAATGTAATAATTGTATCTATCATCACATCTGCCTATTTCTGTTGCTCTTTGAACAACTCGAGATATTTATCAATGAGATTTTTGCCAAGCTGGATGTGATTTGCTCCGTTCGCCTACAGCTGTCGTTTACAGACGGGCTAAGCTGTGTCTGTGTCAGCCACGTAACGGGGGAGGGGGCTGGGGGTATTACACCGGAAGAAGCACCCATATTTCACCTAAGGCATCATGGCAGCTAGAAATAAGGTGGATAGCTAATATCTGATGGCAGTCGTTTGATTGGTGGCTTGCAGATAATGTAAAAGGCAAAACTTTTCTCAATGACAAGTCCATGTTTGGTCCAAAGCTAATTCGCTACCCACTCCATTCACTTCAATAGAACGTTAGCGCCCTGTTAGTAGTTAGCGGGTAGTTTTATTTCGGGTAAAGCATGAGAGGTTTTATGGATTACACCAAGTCTGGGAGTATGAAGGGCTTTCAATGCATGGATGTTTGCCACAACAAGCGGTTTGGGGAGTGCTTACACGGATTGTGCGAACACCGCTGCTGCGCTGCCTGGACCGATAACGTTAGTCAGCTAACGTTCGCTAGCCATAACCGCTAACATTAATGCTAAACAAATCCGCTGTGTCCTCGCCAGGTTTGGTTTAACGTAACGCCAGCTCAGACTTTTCCTCTCCTCTGGGAAAGCCTTGCGGGACATGCGTTCCCTTTCCTCTCCCTCGTCTCTCTTTCCTTCTCAATGTCTCCTCACCCACTAACCTCTTCTTCTCCCAGGTGTCAAGAGATGTGAGGACGGGTGTGTCGTCCATCGGCCCCGCTGATCTACCTGTGTATCGACACACTCCCCCACCCTGACCTTCAGCATGAATGGGGATATGCCTCATGTTCCCATCACCACTCTTGCTGGGATCGCTAGCCTCACAGACTGTGAGTGACACACAGCCCTGTTACAAACACACCGTTTTGTGTTCTCTCTCCTGTAGTTTAGATCAGTGGTTCTCAAACTTTCTCACGTCAAGGACCCGTAAACTGACACAAATTAAGACCACAGACCCCCATTTGATAAGATTTTGTCCCGGGGTCCCCATCTGATAAGGTTTTTCGTGTTTTATTACCAAAAGTGTATGAAACCCATGACCAAAATAGTCGTACATTCTTCATTCTTGTATTACTTAGGGATGGAATTATAAGTGAAAGTACACGATTCCCCTTTTTGCTGGGGACCCCACTTTGAGAACCACTGGTTTAGATTACCAGCTGAAAAGTTGGGTCTTAATAGCTGTTAATATTCCCACTGTGATTGTATTTCTGGTTTCTCTTGCTTTGTCTACCTCTCCCTATTTTTCTACCACCATGTCTCCTTTCTTGCTTGCCTCTTCTCCCTCCGTCCTTCCATCTTTCCTTACCTCCCTGCCACCTTTGCTTCCTCTGTCTCTGTCTCTCTATCTCGGCCTCTCTCTCTCTCTGTCTCTCTCTCTCTCTCTCTCTCTCTCTCTCTCTCTCTCTCTCTCTCTCTCTCTCTCTCTTGTTTCAGTGTTGAACCAGCTGCCTCTGCCCTCCCCTCTCCCGGCCACCACCACTAAGAGCCTACTATACAATGGGAGGATTGCAGAGGATGTCACCTGCCTGCTGGCCTGTCGGGATGAGAATCTGGCCTCCCAGCTAGCCCATGGCCTCAACCAGGTCTCCACAGAGCACATGTGAGTCGGAGTGCATGCGTCGCAGAGGACCCGCTAACTTTAAGTATAGGCCCTTTTCACAGCAACCGTTTTGAGGTGGTAAAGCAGGCGTAACCAATTACATTAACGAGGGCACTGGAACACCTACAGGAAATGTGTGTAACATTTGTTACACCTGCTTTACTTCCTGCTATACCACCTCAAAACGGCTGCTGTGAAATGAGTCTATTAAGCGTAGGCCTTGGAACAGCCTGTGGATCTGAGGCTGCAAACTGAAAAGTTTGTTAGCCCGGAGAGAGCTTGGAGCCAGATGTAATTCTGCTTTAAAAATGACCTGTGCAATCTTAAAATTGATTCTAAACCAACAAGCAGAAGCCAGAACTGCAGTGATGCAGCTTTGTCTTGTTTGTACCAGTCAAAATCTTAGCTGATGCATTTGGAATAATATGGATTTAAATTATCTCTGAAATTATTTTAAGTTCCCAGTATATATTTTCTGCATGCGCAATTGCTTCTCTATGCAGATGTTGAATTTGAAAGAGCAGTAGCACCAACACATTACTTGTCTTTGTCCATATGATGGTCAACCAAAAATGCATCACTTGCAGGCAGCATTCTGGTACTATTTTAATAGTTTTGCCTGTTATTCAAAATACTCCTTCCGAGCAGAATACAGTTGAAGGCTCTTTTTTATAGGATGTATTCTTTCTAGCACTTGTTGTTGAGGATCAGGACATACCACTTGAACTTGATTTTTTTGTGTGTGACCTATCCATCATAGTGCCTGTGTATTATAATGTGTCAGAGCCCGTTCTCTCTGCCTGTGTCTGCTTCCAGAGAGCTGAAGGACAACCTGGGTAGCGATGAGCCAGAGGGAGATGCACCACTGCTGCTGCAGACCATGCTGGCCAGGAACCCTGGCATCTTCAGGGAGAAAAGTATGGGGACACACACATGTAGCATATTGTGATATGAAGGCACATACAGATGTACTTACACACTTACAATCATACAGACACACAGACATTTCTAAACTAAATACATTTATATAATTCTGTAGTTTTTCAATACCTGTTACCCTCCTTTGTAATTGTAACATAATGACAACATCTCAACATTATCTTTTCTATTCCTAAGCAGATGTTATGCAGCAGCCAATGGTACCACAGTACAAGATTTCCCAGAATTCCATGCATAGCCCTGCCCAGTCTGGAAACTTCCAGCAGGCAGCCATATCTCCCAACCCATCAAGGTAGGTAGGGGTGGGAAATGGAATTCATAATGGGATAGCATCAAGTGGTATCATTTATAATGGTCTTTCCCGTTTCCCCCACATTATTTACCTTTTTGTTTGCCGATTATATCTCTATTTCTTGATCACACCACATGATTTGGCATTATAGTATATAGTTTTGTGGATAACATTATGTATGTATGGTCTTGTCGGAGCACAAATCTCATTGCATAGTGTCTCTATATTTTAGATTAATTGAAAAATAGTGAAATAGAAAGGGCACTATCACTATGCTATATCATGGTACTGTATCAAAACACTAACTGCATACTTTTTTCCTTATTGTCCACCATGCAACTTCCCTCTACTCTCCCCCCTGCTCTATCTCTCTCTCTCTATTTCGCCCATATCATGCTCACATCCTCCCCTGTGCTCTCCTCCACCTCTCCTAGCCGTTTTGTGTCGTCCCAGTCTGGTTCCAGTAGCCGGTATATGGGCCAGCAGAACAGCCCAGTGCCCAGCCCCTACACTCCTCAAAGCCCTGCCACTGGCTACATGCAGCAGTATCCCCACCAACAACCCCCCAGCTATAACCAGCACCAACAGATACAGCAAGGTGACAGTCAGGAGTGTGTGTCTGTGTGTTGAACATTGATCACTGTTTCCCAGGCATTTCATTTAGTCAGCGGCGAGCTCAGTTGCTTTGTTCAGGTGTTAAATTATCGTACGCTATTTAATCTAATGAGAAAAGCATTGGCTAACTTCGCACCGTTAGCTGACTGTTATTCATAGTATTCTGTTACATCATCACTTGGCTATCTTCGTAGGACAATAACAGGTGATTACAATCAAATGACAAAGACAGCCAATGAGCTGTGTGTATTGTAAAGTGCCATATTGGTAGGAAATGAATGTGAGATCATGGGAAAACTGAGTACTCCCATCTGATTACTGCTAGGTTTGCAAAGCAATTATAAATGGTTACCCCATCATCACATCGTATATTAGGCTAACGTAAACTCTTCCTCTGAGTTTGTGTCAGCACCTGCAGCCTGACTTGACGTCTCTCTGAACAACACTATGCACTGCATGTGCATCATAGGTGCAAACTGCTTGACAGAATGAAAACTACATTGGTGAGAAATGTCGAGTTTAAACACCAGCTTATGCTGTGTTCCAAAGATAATAGCACTTTCCATTAGGAAAAGTTCACCGACAGTCTTGGCAAAATAAAAATCAAATGGATGGGTTAAGCATTTATTGTAAACCTTTACTGTTGTAGAACAAAATAGATACAATTGGATAAAGCTTACGTACATACATCATTTCATATTGGGCAAAGAAAATCTAGGGTTGAGAGTAGTCAGAACAAAATTCTCTAATAACACTCTGTGTCAAGTACGTGCTTGATGATCTCTTTTGATGAAGCAAATGGATCTAATCATTTCCTGATTTTTTTCCCTTCTTTTTACTCCCATCCATTTTGATGAATGGATGCTTTCATGTGGCATCTTCTACACTTGACCCGGCAGTGTCTGTGGCGAGCCCCATGGTTCCAGGTGGCATCAGGAACATCCATGAGGGCAAGGTGTCGGGTCAGATGGCCAACACTGCCAACCACCACCCAGAGAGACATGGCACTGAGGACTACATGAACATAGTACATCGACTGGGCAATGAGGTAAGACCGTCATACTGTAGAAATGAATGAATACATGATAAATATACTACCTAAACTTGCCAATAGGGCTGTCAAAGAAAAACATTACAAAAGTGTAGGCTACTACTGTAATGCTGACTGGATAAATATGGGGGAGGAAACAATGTTTATGTTAAAATAAGATTTTTTTTTAATGTTCAAATAGTAGTTAAGTACCGGTAGTAGTTATAGTAGTAGTAGTTATATAAGCTCTTTCTGGATGTATTGGTTTGACTTGAAAAATTAAATTAAATAAATAGTATTTGAATATCTTCGATCAAATAGGTTTTGTTTAGCGGGAATATTCAAATATGTTTTTGGGCCAATTTTGACAGCCCTACTTGCCAACAAGGTAAGAATGAGAAACAAAGAAAAGCATTCACATCCCGCTCCATAACCCTTCCAAGCCTGTCAATGTGCACAACAATGAAATGCTGGGGAACAAACATTTAGTACATTTTCACATTATGTTCATTAAGTAGCTCTTTTATTGCTGGATTACCATCACACATGACACTGTTGCCTGAATCATCTATTGAGGTGGCTAAAAAGTGACAAGTATTTTCAAAGACTGTTGACTGTTTTCACCAAGTTCAATGGCCTGCCTGTTAGTTCTGTAAAGAATTTTTTGCAGCAAAACTTTGGTGAAATTTGAGTTTAAGGCTCATGCTTGGTAGCTAACCTCGGTTTTGTATGTGTGTCCAGGAGGGTGACTCCGCCATGAGGAACGCATCCTTCTCTCTGAGGTCTCCCCAGTCCGGCTGCTCCCCAGCAGGGAGTGAAGGTACACCCAAATGTAAGGAGACAGGGGGGGCGGAAAATGGGACTAGATTGCATAGCCTCTTGTGCTGTAAGCCTCACAGTCTGCATTTCACAACAACAAAGTAGTTTGATGCTATCAGGCCAAGTACTGCCGTTGATCATTTAGGGGCCTTCTTCCTTTAGGAAAAGATGGCAGAGAATTAGAGTGGAATGCTTTCAGTTCAGACGTCATCACAGTGTTAGACCTGGGTTCATCCACATTTTTTTCATGCCTTGTAAGACCAATTTCTTTTCTCTTTGCTTCCTCTCAGCGGGCTCTCGTCCGCCGCTGATGCTGCAGTCGCCACCTCCCTATGCGGCCTCACCGCGGGAGGGTGCACCTGACCACAAACAGCAGCTTCAGCAAAGGAAGAAAGGCCTGGCGGTGAAAGAGGAGAAAGATATGTACGACATTGTCAGCTCTCCCAACAAGGACTCCACCAAACTCACCCTCAAGCTGTCCAGGGTCAAGTCCAACGAGTCCGACCCCCCAGGTAAGGTGCTTGCTAAACTGAATGTGAATGGGTGTAATGAAGATTTTGAATTTTGAACTGATGTCCATAGCTATAATCTATCAACATTTTCCATTGGGTTCCTACGCCTCAAGTTTCACATTTCTCATAAGTACCTATTAAATTATACGTACTTAGTAAATGACATGGTCATAAAAAAAGAAAAGACAACAAATAGAAAACAAAGATAGAGCCTTGTCATTCAGAACCCTTGAATCCCTTGAATGTCACCATCTAACCTTCCATTGATTGTCTCTATTTATTGTCTAAACTAAGAAATGCCTTTAAAACAACATTTTAACCCCCTTTTTTTCCTTTATTTTTTAATACACCAGGCGACATGGTGCCAGGCATGGACCAGAACTCTGACAACATGGAAGCAGAACTGGGCTTCCAGCATGTGCCTGTTCTCCAGCAGAACCTGGGAGCCCGCCAGCAGCAGCAGCAGCCATCCCAGCAGACAGGTGGCGCCAGTGGCCTCCAGCCTCCCTCCTCCCCTTACGATGAAGCAGAACTAGATGCCCTGGCTGAAATTGAAAGGATAGAACGAGAGGCGGCCAGCGAAAAGTGTTCTAAGGAGGTGCAAGACAAAGGTGTGTAAGAAATGCATATGGGGCTAAGAAACTGAACTGTAACTGCTGCATGTAGAAATTCAGAGGTTTTCCTTGTGTATGAATTTGTGGTTTTACCTCTGTTTTTATCTCCCAATTCTCTTTCCAGACAAGCCCTTAAAAAAGCGAAAGCAGGACTCTTTCCCCCTGGAACCAGGTGCAGGTGGGCCAGGCGCCCCCACAGGAGCTCCAGGTAGTGGATCAGCAGGAGGGGGCAACGCCGGCAAGCTGACCCCGCAAGAGGCCACCGCGGCTGGGAACGGAGCCAGCCGCCCTCCCCTCATGGTGAGCATCGACCTCCAGCAGGCAGGCAGAGCTGACGGCCAGCTAGACCCCTGTCTGGCCGCCCCTATTCCAGCACTCGAGGCCCAACGCTGGCCCGAAGACCCAGCTAGTGGACCTGCTGCAGTGGAAGGTTCTGACACTGTTTTGCGGTTGAACCCAGACGGCCGGCCGGAAGTGATCAAGAACCGGGTGGATAAACACGATGGCAGGCGAGAAGGTCGGGAGTCAACAAAGCACCGACATGATGGGAAACCTTCCTCCGACCGACGGGGAGAGACACCAAAGTCGTCAAACCGCACATCAACCGAGCATGGACGAGACAGGGACAGAGACTCTGACCGAGAGAGGAGGCATCGGAGTGAGACTGGAGGTCGGGACCCACACTCACCCGATCCACGCTGCCGAAGTGACAGAGACAAGTCTGGGTTCCGATCTTCTTCCACTGGAGATCCTGGTCGGAGTAGCAGCAGACAAGATGTGTCCAAACCAGCTTCCTCTGCTTCTGGTCCCAAGATTCCGGACTCCTTCCCTGCTCATCTCCTGGGAGGGCAGAGTGGCACGCTGAAGAACTTCCAGATCCCTAAGGTGATCTGGACTGACCCAAACCCAATACCTACCCACCTACCAATCATTCAACCGTCACTACCTGAAATTTCACAAAACCAAATCACACCACTGCTCACTTGCTTGTTTTTATTTTGAATCATTGCCATCTGTAAGCCTTTTGGTTATCCCAGGGATGGTTTTTATAATTATTTAATGAATACATTAGAATTATAACTCAACATCTGTTTGTAATAGATGGAAATGGTTTAATTGTATTTGTTAAATTGTAAGTCCTACTGATTATAGCCAAAAGCAAGATCCTTAGCTCTTTGTAACCAAAAAGATGTTGTATACTACAGTAACATAATCACTAATCTATTATGGGGTATTAGGGCCATTAAAGGTAAAACAAACATACTCAGAATTTTCTCTGAGATTTTAAAGTCATACATTTGTGAGAAAAAAATGCAGAAATCCTCTGACAGTCACAACAATTTATATATATATATAACAATATATATATATACACATACTGTGTGTGGGGCTAGGCTACCTGGCCTGTGTGGCACTGTGCCCTGCCTTACCGTAGCTCTGCCGCTTTAAAATCTAACAATCCAATTTTTTTCTTGTCAATTTGTGGGTTTTTTCTTGTATATTTACCACTTTAATCTCATAGAATATCTGATGTTATTTCTTGTAAATTTACGATTTTAATCTAGGAAATCGAGTTTCTCTCTCACAATATTACCCTCTTCCCATCTATTTTTTTTTTTTTTTTTTTACCTATAATGGCCCTTATACGCAGTGTACTAATCAGATTTTGCCCCCCCCTGAGAGCGTCATGATATCAGTTTGACCCAATGTTTACACAGTTGTTTATTACCTTAGTTCTTTTCTGGTTTGGAATCAAAGCTCATATCTTTAAAAGCCCAAAACTTTGAAGTGTGAGCATTGTCAGAAAATACCCCCCGAATCCTCTCCTCACCCCTTTCCCCCTTCTTTCAGGTAAAACGTGATAAGGATGGCAGTGGGTCAACAGAAGGGCAAATGTGGGGCCAGCCCAAGGTGAAACTGGAGAGGTTGGGTTTGGTGCAGGACTTTGAGAAGAGACCTAAGCCTGTGGTGGTGCTGAAGAAGCTCTCCATTGACCAGGTCCAGAGGATCATCCGACACAGCAAGTCTGGCAGGAACAGGTTCTCAGTGAAGTCCAGCAAAGGTAAGGACAAGGTTCAATTTTGCTCATTTCTTGCCACTTCTATTACAGACCTTTTTGACTCTTGTCACTCTTGTGTCTCTCTCATGCACTTGGAACAGCGGGGCCAACCTTATAAAAGTGAATGTCTATCACTGACTGACTAACTGGCGCCCCACTAGTGAGTTAGCACCAGAACGCTCACCACATATCAGTTATCACGGTGGAGAGTAGAGGATTGACTGCCAGCTAAAGCCCCCCCTCCAGTTTATTTAGTAATGTTTTAGAGATTTCATAACACTGTCGTAACATGATTGAGAAACTTTCTGAATCATGTCCCGACAGTGTACTTAGTCACACTGTTCGCCAAATATTTTTCTACAAATAACTTAATTTTGTGCTCAAGTTCAAAAAGTTAATTTAGGTGCTACAGTGGAACGATGACGTATGACTCAATGGAACGCTATAGTCGTACGTATGACAATTTGATTCTGAGTGAGGACGAGCTGACATGCTAACTAGTTAGCTAGCTGTTAGCTCGTTAGCTAAGCCTGCTGCTGTAACCACGTTAGCCGGGCTCAAAACTCCACTGAGTGGCCAAATCATTAGCTTGTTAACCTTTACAAGTCATGCTCTTTCCAACAGAGGCATCAGGTTTGAAATCTGTTGGCCGGTTGTTGATATCTCAGCAATTATGGGGCTATTCCTTGCAGCTATGCTACGGAGGAATGCTGTTTCCACCTAACTTGCGCTGTTTTTCTGGCCGTATTTCCTTGGTGTATTCACCTTATGTTCCAACACAGGGGTCAGCCAGTTACTTCCTGTTGTGTTTACACTTCCTGTGACAGTACAGTACTAGTGACCAGGGCGTCATCATTCAGAAACCACGCCCAAAACGGGGGGAAACAAAAACTCCCCCACCAATCCTGGCGTTCTCCTATGACACATGTTGCACACAAAGATCATATAATATGGAAGATGAACACTCCAACTTACTTCCTTGACAGCTAGATCCACATTTTTCTTCTCGCCAATTCTCAATGGCTACTTTATGCAGTTTCTCTATGATTGATTTGTGGGAATCTAGCCAGGGCACTGGAGTTTAGGGCTGTCAATCTTCCTCAATAATCCAATTCGATTTTCAGTCCTTTTATTATTTTAATATTCGATTTTTAATCATCTTTTAATGAATTTTTAATTTTACCTATAGACTTATATAAAGCCTAATCAGCATGTTGTTGTTATGTACCGTTCTGTCCACTAGAGGGCAGTCCAACCACTCAAATGTCCCGTTGTAACCTGCTACTTGTGCTCCCGGTGCAGGGAGATACTCTGGCAGACTACTGCAAAGCATTATATTATATTATATTATATTACCGTAAATTTCGGACTATAAGCCGCGGCTTTTCCCCCGTTTTTTGGCCCTGCGGCTTATATAACGGTGCGGCTTATCTATGGATTTTTTCGGGAAAAAAACAAAAAAAAACGGAATTCTCTCTTTTTTAGCACTCTTTCTAACTATAAATCCACTTCTGTTTTAATTTCCTCTCTTGCCCTCTTTTCACCACACCGCGGACACTGTGTGCACTGTAAAAAAAAACACAGGTGGTGTTGTGTTATGTTGTTTTGTTGAAATGTTAATAAATGGGAGCTTCCTCAAACAGCCATCTCTTTCCCGACAATCCCCTCTGTGCATGAACCCTTACATATGGTAATTAAACATTAAAACACAATAAAAAAAAACATTAAAACACCTGCGGCTTATAGTCCGGTGCAGCTTATATATGTAACAAACAGGCAATTTTGCTGCTGCGGCTTATACTCCGGTGCGGCTTATAGTGCGGAAATTACGCTATATTATATTATATTATATTATATTGTGATTCCAGACTGAGAAAGTGCATCACAGAAAGTTACTCACATGTGACAACATGATTTGCACGCTTGTTAGCCAAGGCAAGACGGACGTGATTTGCAATAGAAAAATAATAATAACAACAATAAAATAATAATAAATAAAAAAACTGGAGTTACACCCCTACTCTTGCGAAGAGTGCCGATGGGAAGTTCAATGACCAAAGAGAGTCAGGACCTCGAGAGGGAAGAGCACCTCCTACTGGTCCTCCAACACCACTTCCAGTCCCATCCAAGCACTAACCACAGCCAGACCTGCTCAGCTTCCGGCTTTGTTTTCCTTGTCTTGTTGTTTGATATGTTGATTACTTTTCAGTGACATTCTTTTCCTAACCACAAGTAACTCTCTATAAACAGTTATGCCAACCAACATTGTGTTTGTATGTTTACCAAAGATGCCACGTGTCATTCCTTCAGGTGGCATGGACCCGTCAGTTCTGAATGAGCTGCCTCCGGAGCTGCTGGCGGAAATAGAGTCTACCATGCCGCTGTGCGAAAGGGTCAAGATGAACAAGAGGAAACGAAGCACTGTCAACGATAAGCCCAAGTATGCCGAGGTCAGCTCGGATGAAGACTATGACGCCAATGGAGAATGTGAGTTTTTGGATAAGACTTAGTTCTCTTCCAGAGTTTAGTAGTGAAAATGGTTAAAATACTGTCCAACTTTTGTTACAGTTGAAAGCATAATAAAGCTGAAAGCACAAGTGAAATATTTGTTATGCCTCCAAGTGAAATCTTTTGAATCCCTCCACCGGCGATAGCCGTGGCCGGAGGCATTACGTTTTCGGCTTGTCTGTCCGTCCGATGCTCGTTAGCGTGATATCAAGGAATGCCTTCACGGAATTTCTTCAAATTTGGCTCAAGCGTCCACTTGGACTCAAATTATTATAATTGTAAAATAATGAAAGTAAAAGTTCTTGAGTCAGAGGGTTCAGCTTACTTGAATATTTAATATGCTGTAATGTTTCATGAGAGGAAGAGGAAGCATCAAGGGTGCATGCATGGATGATACAGTTCTTTGAAGAGGAAGAGATTTATACGGTCTTGATGTGGCGCAATGACGCACCGAGAGCTGACATACTAGATAATAAGTTAGTGCTGTTACATTGTACAGTACAGTAAGCTGTGGTACAGAGATTACATGTTGTGTGATGAGACAGTTACATTGCTGACATCAGGACAGTTTGTGACAGATTAGGAGGACAGAGTTGTACAGAGTTGAAAAGTCTGTGAATGTTAAGGATAGATGTGCTTATGAAAGTATATACAGGGTTCCCACGGGTCCTTGAGATCATTGAAAGTATGTGAATTTGAAAAAAGAAATCAAGGCCTTAAAAGTTTGTGAAAATAGCTGCCTCCTGCAGCTGACTTCATTCACCACATAGTCTGCCAGTCTGACCAGATTATTATTTTTTGTTTTAGTTTTGGTCCAAGTGAGATGTTCTATGGTCTCTACTGATTCTAAATATAGCTGACTCACTTGGTTTGACCAAATTAAAGGTATACTATGCAATTAAAAAACACTATATACACTCATACAAAAGTTTTCCCCTCAAAATCATTACTTCTGACCCATAGAATTGTGTGGTGGTGTGTTTATGTGCAGAGACGCTGCCCCCACTGTGTGTATTTTCATGTTTCTACATTGTTTTGATGTGTTCTGCAACTTCTGTGTTATCTGGCCGAGCGAGGTTGACAATAAATGGGGAGAGCGAACGGCGCAAATTTGGTGAAATGCAGGGATTAAACTTTTTTCTCATAGCTTTAGCATAAATAAACACACACATACCTCCAAACAGCTCGCAAAATCCTCTGGGAAGGAACCGCAATTCCTTGTTCCAGTCCACAGACTCCATTCTGCTGAGGTGATCCGCTCTGAGCTGATGTTATTGGCTGGGTGCTACACACCCCCACGTTGGGCTCTGAACATGTTGCAGCCCAGAAACGTCCCAAACAGAGCAAAACAATATGAAACTACAGGCAAGGGGCAGTGATTTAGAGGGGAAACTTTTGTATGAGTGTACGTATGTAATGTTTTTTAATGAAATAGTTGCGTAGTATACCTTTAAACTATTTTTATAAGCATTTTATGAAATGTACTGTATATGGAAAAATGAATGGCAGATAAAAGCCTTTGGTGCGGACAACATCAGTTCTCTCTGTCTGTCTTTCTCTCTCACGCACACACAAGATGCTCTGCTCTGCTCACACCTTTCAGGGCCAAAACGTCAGTGGAATGATTTGCAGAAGATAGAGTACTTTACAGCATACCTACTGGAAAAAAGGATCTTTCTTTTAGGGCCAGACTGAGACCTCTTGTCAGGATCTGTACAGCTTTGAATTTGGCCGCATTTTGTTGCGCTGCTGCCTGGTCCTGGCTGCCCTCTGCTTCTCACAGGTGCACGTTTTTAATTTGGAGCTTCATTCCACATGACAGAACATGATAAATGTCTATGTAGTACTTTTTTTTTTTTTTTCTTGGTGGAAACCGGGACAATTTGGTAGTGTGTGTTGAGAACGGAACCTTTCATTGTCCAGAGAGATATTTGTCGGGACTCTGGATGGCCATCCTGAAATTGGGACTGTCCCGGTCAAACCGGGATGTCTGGTCTCTTCTACATTCTTCCAATAGATACAGTCTGTACTTCACACCCACAGAGCCTGGTCAAAGGAAGCCGGGGGGGGGGGGTTAGCGAGACTAACCACAGCTAAATGTCCGCTAGCGTTGATGCTAATACCAGAGCTAAAACTCCGCTAACATTGATAGTAAGTATAGTTAGCATTGATGCTATCAGACTTAGCTGTGATAGAAGCACATGCTACTCAGCTATCGTCATTACCTGGCTTACTGCTGCTTGCTAGTAATGTTAATTCCATGGCCAGAATTTTTTTTTTGTCGCTAACGACGTTAGTCTCTTTTCTCTAGGAGGGTCTGAAAGAAAAGGTGTCCATAACCTTATGTGAGGCAGAGCCAGACAGACCCAGTCGGTGCAGTGTTGTTGGAGCAGGGGAGGGGAGGGCCTGACTGACTGGAGGAGAAAGGACTGTATGCAGAGTAATTTATAGACCGACAAGCGTAACAGCTCAAAACTATTCTCGGTGGTTAACCTGACATCACTACCACGCTTGTATTGGTGACTACCTTGAGGGCTGTCGGACTGAGAGACTAAATTAGAAATCCGGACCGTGAGGACAGTTGAGGAGCTCTGGAGCTTCTTCTTTTTTAACCTTTATACGATGTCACCGATAAAACCGGTGTTCTCACGTGTTTATGACCTGGTGTGAAAATGTCCACACCGTGGCATCCCTACAATGCCGGTGATTGGAGAAATACAAGCGGACGTCCGCTCGTATTTCTCCAATCACCTGCCTTTAGGTGGGACAACCCCCTATTATTGGTCATTATTTTCCCTTTCCGTTTTGACCAACTTTCCCCTGCATGAAGTACAGACGAGTAGGCAGAAGCATTTGAAAATTGCGTGAGCCAATGCATCTGTTTCATGAGACTAAGCTCACTGTGACCATATATCAGTCCCTTCCATCAAGGAAGGGGGCGAGGCTAGGTAAAAGGGGCCATAGCTAAGGATAGGAAGGTTCAAGAGAGTCTGGGTTCAAGGGGTGGGTAGAAGGAGTGGGTAGGAGTGGCTAGGGGGATGGGAGGGGGTGGAGAGTCAAGGAAGGGAGCGGGGCTGGGGGAAAGTGTGACGTCTCTACGCGTCAGGTAAGGCCCATGGTTCCCATCGGGTGGCGCCGGTGGGATTTCGACACCATCCATGGCCTTTCACACCCAGGTGGGAAGTCGTCTGCAAAGCTGGTGGCTGCGAAGTTCATCTGGCCTGGACTAAAGAAGGTCGTAAAGGACTGGGCTAGGTTGTGTGTGGCCTGCCAGCGTGCTAACGTCCCATCATCACACCAAGGCCCTCTTGGCCCCGTTCCTAGTTCCTGAGAGGCGTTTCGACCATGTCAACGTGGACTTGGTGGGACCCCTTCCCCCCTCCCACGGGTTCACCCATCTCCTCACCATGGTGGACAGGACCACCCGGTGGCCGGAGGCTGTTCCGTTGTCATTGACTACATCTGCAGAGGTGGCCAAGGCCTTCATCAGGTCCTGGGTCGCCCGGTTCGGCACACCAGCCGACCTCACCTCCGACCGGGCCCCGCAGTTCTGGTCTGAACTCGAACGCCATGGCAGAGGGGCTAGGCACGAAGCTCCATTGTACCACGCCATACCACGCACTGGCTAATGGACTGTGCGAGCGGTTTCATCGTTCCATGAAGGCCGCCCTTCGGGCCAGCCTCACGGACAGTGGCTAGCTTCACCTGCTGAGTTTGGTCTACGGCCAGCCACTGCGGGTTCCGGCGGACGTCATTACTAACGCTGCGACTCCCTGGTCCGCCACCTGCAAGCGGGCTGCACTTCTGAGCCTGGCCAAGACCTTTGTCCCCGTCCCTACTTCGAGGCACGATGTGGCTCAGGTCCACGTCCCTTCGGACCTGCTGTCAGTGAATTATGTTTTCATCCAGCACGACGCACATCGACCGCCCCTGCAGCCCCTTTACGATGGCGCCTTCTGTGTTTTGGAGGTGGGGGCCAAGTACTTTGTGGTGGACATCGGGGGGAAATCAGAGCAGGCTTCGGTGGACCGCCTCAAGCCGGCCCATTTGGACTTAGACAAACTGGTGTAGGTGGTGCTACCCCCTTCAGTCCCACCCCCCGCCGGGTCTCCTCCTGACCCCTCTCGGCCACTGTTTAGGACCGTGGGACTGTTCCTTTGAGCTGTTACAGTCGGATTATCCGCCCTCCATGCTGTTGACTGTTGTTGGGGTTAAGGTGAATTCTGGGGGGGGGGGGGGGGGGGGCATGTGTGGTGGTCCCAAAGCAGAGACAATGAAAGACATTCACCTTATTGCCCGCAGGCCCTTTAAGAGATGAGAGTAAGCAGGCCTCGCCGCATTTAAGTACGCGGGTTTCCGGGTTGGTGGTTGACATGGTTAGCCGGGTTACGGTAACAAGCAATGCATAGCATGTAATGTGTATAGCTGGAGTATTGCAATAAACATACAGTGGATCCAGACATCATTCCACAGTCTCTTAAAATAGACCAGTTGGCTCCCGCAATTTTCAAATGCTTCCGCCTACACGTCTGTACTTCAAGCGGGGAAAACTTGGCCGACGCGGAAAGGGAAACTCGGGAAAAATAATGAGAATAATGATGATAGGGGGATGTCCCGGATGTCCCGCCTAAAGGCAGGTGATTGGAGAAATACGAGCGGATGTCCCGCCTACTTCCTTTGCCCAGGCTCTGTGGGCATGACACTGTATGTATATGATGCATTCACAGAATGTAGAAGAGACCGTCTGGCTTGAGAGACTAGGGGAAAAGAGGCTGTAGCTAGGGATAGGAAGGTCGTAGAGAGTCTGGATTCGAGGGGTGGGCTAGGGGGATGTGGGTGGTGGGAGGCGGCCTGAGCAGTGAGGGGGCAGGGCTAGGCAAAATGGGCTGTAGCTAGGGATAGGAAGCTTGTAGAGAGTCGGGGTATGAAGGGTGGGTAGGGGGAGAGGCTAGTGGGATGTAGGTGGTGGGAACGGGGTGTGGTTAGGGGAAAGGGGCCATAGTTAGGGATAGGAAGGTCATAGAGAGTCGAGGGGTGGGTAGGGGGAGTGGCTGGGGAGATGTTTTTGGTGTAGCGGTAGGACCATTTTCTATGTTACTATATAATACTAATATTAGCCGTGTTGTTGAGGTACCCCCAAACATTGCCTAAAGGTGCCATAAGTCTGAATGCCCACACCACTGCGCTGTGGGCTTCAGGGTATTGGTACTTCTATGATTCTGGACAGACATGGATGTAGACTGCAACTTGATTTGTTGTTGGAAGCAAACAACCGCGAGGCGCTTACGGTATTTGTTTATTCCTAGTTTAGAATACTGCTCATACTATTTTCTACAACAACAAAAACATCTACAATACAATCTTGCATATTTTTGAAGGCGGAAGTCCTGGACATGTTTTTGTTTCAGGGGAAAAGTGACTGGGGTTTTAGAATGGGGATTTCGCTTAAGTGCATAAAATAAGGTCTGTGGTGTGATTTAAAAAAATCATAAACTGATTCACAGTTTATAAATCATACACCTGATTCACCTTTGTGAAGATTATCCTGCTGAACACAAATTACCCCTCCCATAAACTTTTGTTAACCACAGACCTTATTTTATGCATTTATGTGAAATCCCCATTCTAAAACCCCATTCACTTTTCCCCTGAAGCACCAACATGATACTTCCAGAGAATCCGGACTCATTCCTGCGGTCCTCTATTTGAACTGCTGACTAATTTCAATGAATTTGGATGGCAATTGAGATGGTTTCATTTCTGGTCACCAACTCACTGTAGATGTGAGTTAGTAGCTGTCTTAACGGTTTTATTATTAGATTCCTTGGGTCCATTTGTTTGGAATTTGCTTTTTATCTGACTTTTTTCTTATGCCTACAGCTACAAGAAAGCGACAGCGGCGAGAAAAAGACAAGGCCTGGGACTTGGAGGAGAGGGAACGCCGGGGTTCAGGCGAACTTCGGAGAAGTGGGGGGCAGCGGGACAGTCGGCGAGGCTCAGGGAGTCGCTACCGGGACTCGTCCGAGGAAGATTCACCACCTCCCAGCATGAGTGAAGGTCTATTTAACGCCATTGTACAATTTAGCAACAATAATTAGGCCCACTTTATGCATTTACTTTTTATCAATTTCAGTCGAATTCTGGAATATTCCATGTTTTACACTTTATTCCATTTTTATTACCGAATTCCATGATTCCATCTGCATTTTCTGCATTGTGGAAATCATAGGGCCCTACTAACCCTATAGCACTTGCTCTGGCACAGAAGATAAAAACAACATGATCCAAAAGTAAAAAATAAACAAAACAAAGAATAAACACTGAAGATACAAATTGTCTTCCTCAGTTGCCAGAAAAATTAAGATGAAGGAGAAGCAGAAGAAAAGGAAAGCCTATGAACCTAAGCTGACCCAAGAAGAGCTGATGGACTCATCAACATTCAAGAGGTTCTTAAACAGCATTGACAACATACTGGAGAATCTGGAGGATGTGGACTTCACTACTATGGGTAAGTATCTAATCTGATTGACCTTCCACTGCCACCATAATCAAATGTTGGTATATATTAAATATTGGTTCTAGATTTTCCTGAATTATGTTGTATGTTGTTGATGATGATGTGAGCCTATTTTTTCTTCACCATTGGCCATAGTTGTTTTTTCTCCCCAAAACATTATTGACTTACGGTAACTTAATATTTTCACTGTATATTTGTTTTCTAATGGCAGATGATGATGAGATCCCTCAGGAGCTACTGCTGGGTAAACACCAGCTGAATGAGCTGGGCAGTGAGTCCGCCAAGATTAAGGCCATGGGCATCTCCAGCAGGGTACTATATACATCATATATATCAATATTTGTATCTGGCCCAGTACAGTTGAACTGTTTTGGGTGTTTGTTGCCCCTTGTCCAGCATTGCTGCTTCAGATGTAGGTCTAAGTGTCATTGTTCTCTGTTATCCCAGATCCCTTCAGACAAGCTGGTGAAGCTGCTGAACATCCTGGAGAAGAACATTCAGGACGGTTCCAAGCTCACCACCTTGATGAACCATGTGAGCTCTCTTACAATTCACGTGTTAAAAATGGTGTTTTACCAGCCTGGGAACCTGAAGCTTGTATCATTTGCTGTGGCAGCTGCGTCTGGCCGCCTTCCTGTTTTAGACACATTTCCACCCGGCCTGAAAATGGCCGAGCCAATCACAGCCCTTTGATTACACTAGGGATGTCAACCGATAACCGTTTAACCGATAATCGACCGTTAGAACATTAACCGATTAATACTATCAGTTAAACGGTTAAAAAAAAAAATCACGTCTCCTAAACACATGCAGAGAGAGAGAGAGAGAGAGAGAGAGAGAGAGAGAGAGAGAGAGAGAGAGAGAGAGAGAGAGAGAGAGAGAGAGAGAGAGAGCATGGCCTGAAACCCGACACCTTGCTAATCTCACAGCGTTCAGCGCGCACTGATCAAACAGTAGTTTTTACCGTGTCCTAAAGATGCAGACATGAAGCGGTCTAATTGACGATTGAAAAGTAACAATTAACGTTAGTCTTTACTGTCCAACACATCGCAGTTCGGAGAAATTGTTTCAGAACGGGACAGAGACGGATTGTTTGTAGACTGTATTCATTGACACTTTCAAGGCCGGTGTGAAAGCGGCTACTGACAGCTGCGTGCGACTCGTCTTCATAATGTACCGTAAATTCCGGACTATAAGCCGCGGCTTTTTTCCCGTTTTTTGGCCTTTTTTGGCCCCTGCGGCTTATATAACGGTGCGGCTTATCTATGGATTTAAAAAAAAAAAAAAAAAAAATCTCTCTTTTTTTAGCACTCTTTCTAACTATAAATCCACTTCTGTTTTAATTTCCTCTCTTGCCCTCTTTTAACAACATAACATAACATAACACAACACAGGTAAGCAGAAAGAAAAAGACGAAGCAATCACCGCCATGAATGAGGAAATGACTCACCTGCTGGAGGCTGGAGATACACGGCTTGGGCTAAACTTTTACTCCGTGAAACACTATCGATTAAGTCCGACATCGCTCAGAGGTTTGAGCAGCTTGAAAACAAGTTTGAAAACGTGCAGAAGTCCATCCACTCAATCACTAAAGAAAATAAGGCAACCGTGGCGTGAACAGAGTTTCTAATGCGGAAAAGCGCATCAGCGCACTGGAGGACAAAAACAACACAGTGAGTCCGAAAGTGGATAAAATGCAAAAACAAATCGAAACCCTGCACACGCAGGTTGATGACTTAATCAGCAGGAGTAAAAGAAATAACATTCGCCTGATCAATGTAAAAGAGGGAGCTGAGATTGGTGACATGGACGCTTTCGTGGCAAAATCCTGTGTTACATCCTGGACCTGAAGGAAGGCGAGAAACCACCAGAGGTGGACAGGGCACACCGGGCGCCTCGGCCACGTCCAGACCCCGGCCTGCCACCGAGGGCCATCTTCATCTGCCTACTCCGCTGGCCCGACCGTCAACTCATCCTCCAGGCTGCGGGGAAGAAGCCCCTCACCTGGGAGGGTACGCGCTTTTTCGTCCGGCAGGACCTCTCCGCGTTGGTGCAACAGAAACGCGCAACATACAACAGCATCATCGAAAAGGTTAAAGTCAATGGATATCGCTTTGGCGTACTGTACCCAGCGAGACTCGTCATAACCATTGATGGACAGCGGCGGAACAAGAGCTCAAAGTGAAACTGCCGAATATCTTTTGAGTTGGACTGGTCAATAGTACTGTGAGTAACTAAAATAAAAAAATAAAAAACGGAATTCTCTCTTCTTTAGCACTCTTTCTAACTATAAATCCACTTCTGTTTTAATTTCCTCTCTTGCCCTCTTTTCACCACACCGCGGACACTGTGTGCACTGTAAAAAAAAACAAAAAATACCATTAAAACACCCGCGGCTTATAGTCCGGTGCGGCTTATATAAGAAAAAAATAGTCAACTTTGAAGGTGCGGCTTATACACCGGTGCGCCTTATAGTCCGGAATTTACGGTACACACAGAGCAGAGCCCTCGTCGCGTGTGTGAAGAGAGAGGAATAAGGGGTGAGACCAAAAGCAGGTAAACCACTGTGGGATTAGTGAGGAGAAGATACTGTAGTGATGCTGCGCACTTTGTCAGTGCGCCCTGCAGCCTGGGCTGTCGTCCGCTCAAACACTACTTCACCGGGCAGCTGCGTGTCAATTGACGTGCCTATAATATGCAATGCATGCAGCTCTAAAGTATAGCCTATCGGAGGAATGTTTTTGTTTAGATGGCTGGAGGCTTCAACTTGTTTTTTTCTGCTTGTAGATGTAAAAAATAAACGCTTTCTAATGAAAAAAATCAAGCATTTGTTGTGGTAATTGTTTAATGGGGCACAGACAGTCAAATAGCGCATTTTAATCTTCTCGGTTAACCGACAGTTGTCGGCTAATGAGTGTCGGTTGTCGGTCAAGAAAAATTATGATTTTCGATATCCCTAGATTACACAGCTTTGTTTAATACTCATCTGCTTGGTCAATCACAGCATTCTCTACGTCTATTATTTCTGTATGGCAAACTGTGGCTAGCAGACCATTGCTAACGCTGACGGGCACGCTGTAACAGATCTCATGGCGGTTGGCAAACCAGCTGATCAGTAACGTTAGTCTCTTTACATGTGTTTCAGTCGCTCTGCGCTGTACCACACGTTTCGTTGCTCTGGTTGGTTGAGGCATTTTAGCCAAAGAGTATTGAAGGCAAGAGTCCACACTGGTGCTTTTTTGACAACAGTGCTACTACTATTTTGGCAGGAAAAAACACCACCTTGCACCAATGAGAGAACATCAGAATGTTCATCAAACCATGAAAGCCAATCAGATGTAATCTCCTCCTCCAGGCCAAAATGGCGGATTTGTTGTGCGCTGTTGTAGCAATGGAACAATGTTGTCACTTCTTATCAATGTAAATTCTTTGTTTTGGACTGTGCCCGTTGGTAACGCCTCCTGGACATAGAAATTTAACGGAGAGATTCCAGACCAATTCGCATTTGCAAATGCAGTGAAATGTGAATTGTTCTGGCGATGCCAGTCTAGTGTTTTACATCACTTAGTCAACATGAGACTGTTGTGTGGACTTCTTCAGAGATTCATATCCATACAACAAATTTAAGGATTTCTGTCTGATAACACTGGCAGACAAATGGAAATTGTTGGTACGGTATCAAAATAATTATGAATCAATCATTTCTTGCATCCTTGGCAATGTTGGATTTATATTTCTTTTGTGTTAGCTAAAGTAAGTGATCAAATAATGCTCTCAAAAGCTAAAGAAGCTCTCATTAAAAACACTGCACAAGTGTTTCTTTGCTAGAGTGACTTAAAAAAAAAGATCTAAGGTGGTTCCCAGATTGCAGATGTTAACGACTCCTTGCTGTAAAGAAAAAACAAATCTAAGTGATTTTCCTTTTTACCCGCAGGACCACGATGCCGAAGATGAGGAGAGGCTGTGGAGAGACCTGATCATGGAGAGAGTCACAAAGTCGGCAGATGCCTGCCTGACAGCCCTCAACATCATGACCTCAATGCGCATGCCCAAGGCTGTCTACATAGAAGACGTCATAGAGAGGGTGCTACAATACACCAAGTTTCATCTTCAGAACACACTGTATCCACAATATGACCCCGTCTACAGGGTGGACCCACATGGAGGTGAGGAGAACGCAAGAAAACCTGACTGAAACTAAATTGATTCAGCTTGGGTCTCTGGCAGATGTGTTTTTTTAAGAACCCTGCCAGCTCTGCCCGGGGATATGAGGGGAACTAAGATCCCAGCAAACAGGAAATGATCCCCGATGTCTGGAAATGACAGGGCTCTCTTTCCCAAATACAACTTTCTCCATTACTGTCTGTATAGCCTCTCCCTGTCTAATCTTTTCCATATAGGCGGCTTGTTGAGCTCCAAGGCGAAGCGGGCGAAATGCTCCACACACAAGCAGCGTGTCATTGTCATGTTGTATAACAAGGTGTGCGACATTGTCAGCAACATCTCCGAGCTCCTGGAGATCCAACTGCTCACAGACACCACCATCCTCCAGGTAATAACCAAAGATATTCTTCTGTTGCCTTTTTAACAAGGCAAATAATTGCTTAGAAAGAGGAAATAGTTTGAGTGGGAGCCAACTTCCCCACCTCTGTCTTTCACACTCCCCATTCCCTCCCCCTTCTTTCTCTCATTCCTCATCTCTTTGCGCTCATCTTCCCCTCGTTTCCTCAGGTTTCTTCCATGGGAATTACTCCATTCTTTGTGGAGAACGTCAGTGAGCTGCAGCTGTGTGCCATCAAACTGGTTACAGCGGTAAGCTTTTACCTATCTAAAACATCTACAAGGGTTAGAATGCTAATTCAGTCAGTGTTTGATTGAAGATGCCTTCTTGAAATCCACTGTGTGGGTAGCATACACAGAATCGTTTTTGTGATAATTAAATACTGGCATGATTTTCTGTTCCAGCTTCTGCACAAAACGCTTAAGGGAAAAACTAACCTTCCTATTATTGACCTTCTCCAGGTGTTCTCGCGTTATGAGAAGCATCGGCAGCTGATCCTGGAGGAGATCTTCACCTCCCTGGCCAGGCTGCCCACCAGCAAACGCTCCCTCAGGAACTTCAGGTATTCTGTTTTATTTACCGTATGTATTTGCATGGTTTTTGGGGTTTTGCAAGCAATGGGCCTAAGTGGAGATGCTTAAAGTATGACCTTACTATTTATTATTATTATTATTATTATTATTATTATTATTATTATTATTATTAATATCATCATATTATCATTATTAATATTATAAATTGGGTCTTCTCCAATATGTTCAAGTTACTTATTTCAAATAAAAGTCCTCACACTGTGTAGAGACTTGCTCCCAGGAGAGTTATTGTATGTTTATGTTTCTGATGAAGGTTGCACTGACCGAAACATAAACACACATGAATGAATGAATGAATGAATGAAACCTTTATTGCCCCTCAGGGAATTTGTTATGCACAGGGAGAGCCCAAAAAGAACACAGGCACACATAAAGCACAACATATAAAAATAAAAATATATAAGCATAGAATACATACATCATAAAAAAGCATAAAATTGCATGATCAATAAGGCACAAGGTGCAAGGTGCAAATTCAAAGTGCTAAGAAATCAGCTATGAGCTAAAGCTTGTTAAGCAGCTGAATGCTGCGTGGGACGAAGGATGTAATGCCTCGTTTGGTTTTCATCCTGGGCATACAGTACCTTCGCCCTGAAGGTAAGAGTGCATACTCAGACCATAGGGGGTGCAGTGGATCACCTATGATCTTTTCCGCCAATTTCCTTTCAAACATACATCTACTAGGAGCAAGTCTCTACGCAGTATGCAGACTCTACTTTTTCACAAATTACTTATTTCCCCTCAAGTGAGACTACACTCCCAATGTTGTGTCCAGTCTTTCTTTTCACCCATCGGCCATAAAGATCAATGCCACTCTACTGCCCAGTAAAAACTATATTCATAGTCACCACTAGCCATAATAAGAATGTATCATCTAAAACAATGACCTATGGTGTCCTCAGGCTGAACAGCTCGGACAATGACGGAGAGCCCATGTACATCCAGATGGTGACAGCCCTGGTACTGCAGCTCATCCAGTGTGTGGTTCACCTCCCCAACGACAGGGACACGTTAGACGAGTATGACAGCAAGGTAGGACCACAAGCAAACACACACCAGTGTTGTAGTACTCCAATCCAGGACTCAGACTCCTGTCCAGTTTTCAGGCGTCGTGACTCCACTTGGACACTGGATGACTTGGACGTGGACTCGAGCGTTGATGCATTCGGACTCAGAAGTTGGAGACCAGGACTCAGACTTGCTCATAATAAAGACTTTTTTATAGAAGTTTTGTTTTGTTAGTAGTTGTAATAAAGTCCCTGCTTGGTTAGGCGGACTTCTCCACTCTGTCGCGTGCACGCGCTCACCTGAGCAATTAAGCATCAGATGGGAGCGAGTGCGCTGATGTTCGTCACCACTGCGAGTTTCAATGGACTTTTCCTTTGATTATTTTACTTCTCCTCTTTTTCCTGTGTGCGCGAATGTCCAATCAGAAAGTCATATGTCCTTATGGTAATATTGAGAACGCACTGGCCTGCTCCAGTCTGCGCCTTTCTTGCCGTCGCAAGTTACGAAAAGGCGAGTTTCTTTGCTGGTTTTCAATATAGGGGTCTCTCTCTCAAATGCAACCTTTCTATGATCATGCAATAATTCCAGTAACTGTACTGTAACATTTCTTATTCGTTGCTTTAATACATGTAGCCTATCATTTCTAGAATAAGTCTAATTTCTATAATAACTAGAAGTGCACTTGGAAAGTGCAGACGTCTGCCAAGGCCAATACTCCAGTCTGCTATGATATGCAAATGTTGTGAGTCAAACCTGACACACCCACATCGCCCTAGCCACTCCCCCTACCCACCCCTGGAATTAGGACTCTCTACGACATTCTTATCCCTAGCTACGGGATAAGAAGGTCACACCTCCCCCCCTGCCCCTAGAATGACGAAATTCCAAGTGTGCAGACTCAACTTGGATGACTCGGACTCGACTCCGGTAATTTGGACTCGACTCAGACTCGTCTTTGGTTACTCGGACTTGGACTCAACCACTGGGGACTCGAGACTCCACTCGGACTCGAGATATAGTGACTTGACTACAACACTGACACACACACACACACACACACACACACACACACACACACACACACACACTCCGATACGCCACATACAAATACAAGCTCGTGCTCACATACACAAACATGCATACACTCAGATATACCATTTACAAACACAAGCACATCCACATGGGCTGAGGCTAATTCAGTGAATCCTTTGTTGCTGTTTTCCAGGTAGATCAAGATTTGTTGATAACCAACTCCTATGAGACGGCCATGAGGACAGCACAAAACTTCCTCTCTGTCTTCCTCAAGAAGTAATAACCTCCATGTGCATGCTGCCTTTAAATATGCTACATATACACCGTTTGATTATGATGCTTCAATGTAGCAAAACTCTGCTGTGCCACTTAAACTGGATTCATCAGTGCTATAGTACCACAATTATGTCTCATCATTAGAGAGACGGTGTATTTTTTCCTTTCCTTTACAATTGATGATTAAGTCTGTTACTTCCAAACTAAAGCTTTAAGTTACTCATAGAGGCTGTTTCCGTCATGTTTTGCTACAATATGCAGCTCCCAGGGCCTTTTCCCTGTCGCACAATGTCTGTTTCTTGCCCCTCCCATCCACCATATCTACTCACCACATTGTCTGTTTTTTCCTCCTCCTCCTCCGCCCTTTCCCCTTCCCCTATCCCAGGTGTGGCAGTAAGCAGGCAGAAGAAGACTACCGGCCGCTGTTTGAGAACTTTGTCCAGGACCTGCTGTCTACAGTTAACAAACCAGAGTGGCCCGCTGCAGAGCTGCTGCTCAGTCTGCTCGGCAGACTACTGGTTAGTGTGGCAGTCTCAGAGCTTTGCTAACTGTGACCATGTATATTAAAGTGTTTGCACCAGGCAGTTTACTTAGAAGACCATAACTCTCGTTATGAAGGGCAGTTTAATTAGAAGACCATACTCTCGTTATGAAGGGAGGAGGAAAGATTTCATATATTTTTCTAATCTTGAGAGACATGGGACTTTTTGAAATGGTTTCCAGCTCAATATTTGGAAAGTGATCCTCTTCTTTTGTGCATTCAGTGCAATTTAAGCATTGTTGTTGTAGTTCCTTAAGTAGCCACTAAGGGCATTTTTCATGTTGTGCTTTTTTTTAAGTTTTATTCTACACATACTAAAGTCTTCCAAGTGCAACAGCATTACTTTGTGAAATATTGAAATAAACTGGCCTAAACAGTGTTTTTTTATCATTACCTCCGCCACAGAGTTGGCCGGGCAAAGGGGTTATGTTTTCGCACCTGTTTGTCTGTATGTCTGTTTGTCAGCAAGATATCTCAAAAAGTTATGAATGGATTTGCACAGGTCAAGGGCCAACTTAGAAGTGATTAACTGTCTCTACCTGCACAATCTTTTTATCCACTTGTTTCCTTTTGTTTGTTCTTGATTTTACTATCAGTGCAAATAAATAAACTATAACTAAGTAAACTAAAATTCTCTTGCCAAAAGGGGGTGTGGCAATGGGTGTGTTCAATGACAAAAAGGCATCGAACTTCCAAACAGATTCACGTAACACCATGAAACTGGATCGGTTGATTTGCACGTCAGGTTACAATGCGCACCTAAAATAACATTTCAATATAATTACTTTTTATCTGTTTGGTAATTGTAATAATTTGCAATTGGTTATATATATAAAAAAAAACATCTGCATTTGTGGGGAGCAGTTGTATTTTCCACCTTTGTAATCAAGAGAGAAATTTTACTTAATTCACAACTTGAAAAATCCTCAAGGTACTTTGAAAATCAGCTTTATTGTCCATCTTTTGTAAACAATTTGCCATGACAATTTGCAGGGATGCAATCTCAGGAGTTAACACAGTATCCGCAGCCACATTCAGACACTGTTTCACAAAGTCACCACATGAAAAAGCTCGTCCACCCTTTGCAATCAGTGCAGATATCTGATAACTTGCCTGAGTTGCATTCTGGATAAAAAAAAACGGGGGGGGGAATAAAAAACGAAACAAAAAAAATGTTTTTTTTCCTAAATCCGTGGCCGGCCAAAACAAACGGGGCCCAAATTGGTCAGCACTGCACTAAAGTAAGTTCAACTTGAGAGCATGGTGCAGTGATAGTATCAGTGTGGCTCGCATTTTACTATCTTTTTAAGCATGCCATTGAACGTCTATGTATATGTAGCGTGATATTGTAACTATGGGACAACAGTGTCTTGGTTGCAGACCTCTATTCTTCTGTTCTCCGTGTCTTATCTGTGTCTCTGCTCCCCCAGGTGCACCAGTTCAGTAACAAGCAGACCGAAATGGCTCTCAGAGTGGCGTCTCTCGACTACCTGGGCACGGTGGCTGCCCGTCTAAGGAAGGATGGAGTCACCAGCAAGATGGACCAGAGATCAATTGACCGCATCCTGGCAGAGGTAGAAGAAGGCCTTCACCTCACTTGGCCATTATTTTATGTTCCATCATTACTTCATAGTTTTTCATCACTGATCCATATTCCTTCAAAACCCTGATCCGCCTACATGAAAATTGTTGATATCGCAGAATTAGGAAAAGATTCGGTACAACCTGTACAATCAACGATCTGTTATAATTGTATACTACAGAGTGGCGACTGCATAACATTGAATTGTGGCTCATGCTATGCTGGACCTCTGCCTAACCACCTTGAGAAGAAAATAAAGTTTGGATTCCACATTAATACTGTGAATGGCACATTTACATTCCTATAGACCCCAGGTACTGATGAGACCCAGCAGCTGCAGAAGGCCCTACTGGACTACCTGGAAGAAAACGCTGAGAATGACGCCTCACTGGTGGTGAGTTTACTGCAGACTGAACTCACAGGTGGTCACAAACACCGGTGGAGCTTTGAAAATCCTCAAGTCTATATGCCTGTTCTGAGTGTCTTGGTGTCCTTTATTAATTACATTTAATTGAATCTGGTTATTCAGCCTCACAAGTCATTTAAGGTTTCTTCTAATTAGTAACATGCATACCCCAGATAGGTGTATCACTGAAAACATCCATCTGAAACCTGCTATACAACACATGCTATAATCCTCCACCAAATTGCACAACTGAGAATGCCCACTTTAACATACCCTTTCACTCTTGCTAGGATCCACAGGCAAAACAAAGAAACCAGTAACAGACTTTGACTTAATTGCAGTTTTCCACTGATCTAAATTTTAAAGGAATAATGTTATTCTTGGGAGTAAGCTTAATCTGAACCTGAGACTCTTTCTCCTTCAGTTTGCCAGAAAGTTCTACATTGCCCAGTGGTTCCGGGACGCCACCACGGAGGCTGAGAAGTCCATGCGGAACCAGAATCAGAAGGATGACGACTCGTCGGATGGGCCGCACCATGCCAAGGAGATGGAAACCACCGGCGAAATTATGCAGCGTGCCGAGAAGCGCAAGAAGTTCTTGCGCAACATCATTAAGACCACGCCAGCTCAGTTCACCACACTGAAGTAAGAGCAGGGATTCACTTCATCACAGTTAACACAAACTCTTCCATTGTATTGCTACAATACACCATTAACATTCTGTATATCTTATTTGTTTCTGATAGCCTGCCGTCTGTTTTTCTCTTGCTGCCAAAACTGCTTGTCACTGACGGTGTTATGGTCAGTTGCTTTTATATCACCTTAAAATGTTTCCTCCTTTTTGATCCTTTCCAGAATGAACTCTGACACTGTGGACTATGAGGACTCGTGTCTGATCGTGCGTTATTTGGCCTCCATGAGGCCGTTTGCCCATAGCTTTGATATTTATTTAACACAGGTAAGATTTTATATATTAATATAATTATTAATATTACTTCCATATGTATCAGCCCTATTCATTCATCAAAGGTCATCAGGAGTACACCATAATTGTAATTTGACAATTGCTACAAAAATGGGAAATAAATAAGTCATTTCAATCAATTTCTTTCGACCCTCATATCCTTAACTCAATGTTTTGTTTTCAGATCCTGCGGGTCCTTGGGGAAAGTGCCATTGCTGTCAGGACTAAAGCCATGAAATGTTTGTCTGAGGTGGTGGCTGTGGACCCCAGCATACTGGCAAGGGTACGTGTGTTTCTGTCTGTATGTCTGAGGTTGTGGCTGTGGACCCCAGCATACTGGCAAGGGTACGTGTGTTTCTGTATGTCTGAGGTGGTGGACCCCAGCATACTGGCAAGGGTATGTGTGTTTCTGTCTGAGGTTGTGGCTGTGGACCCCAGCATACTGGCAAGGGTATGTGTGTTTCTGTCTGTATGTCTGAGGTGGTGGCTGTGGACCCCAGCATACTGGCAAGGGTACGTGTGTTTCTGTCTGTATGTCTGAGGTGGTGGCGGCTGTGGTTGGAAGTTTCCCTCCTGTCTTTTCTTCTTCTACTATGTCCTGCTGTATACTGATCCTCTCCTCTCTCTGCAGTCGGACATGCAGCGCGGTGTCCACGGTCGGTTGATGGACAACTCCACCAGTGTGAGAGAGGCAGCTGTAGAACTGCTGGGCCGATTTGTGCTCAGCAGACCCCAACTCACGGAGCAGTACTATGACATGCTTATAGAGAGGATACTGGTAAATGGCCCACACAGACACATTTTAATATTGTGTTTTTCCCATGAGAGATGAGGGGTTGAAGAGCAGAAAACTACATTGTGCAAATTGAAATACACATTTTAGGTAACCAAAGTAATTAAATTAAGTGTCAATTTTAAAAAGTGCATACATTTTAATATACTGTGCAGTATATGGTAATGCAGGTCATTGTGGCTATGGTAAATATGCTATTAATTTAGAAACGCAATCCCCAACAATACACAAAAAAAGCTTTATATTCAGTCTTTGTACTCAGTCGTAGGAGTAAACGCATTGGAATTGTTGCGCCTGTTGTCATGGAAATGGTTTGGAGGGTTCACAAAAAGTTCACTCTGCCAATTGTATGGTCTCATACTGCCACCTATTGACAGAATAAGGCTATTGCACCTAATGCTGTGTAGGTTTTTGAGAATCGAAACCAAAGGCTGTGTTTTTGTTTGCACAACATTGCGTACGTACACCCTTTATGAATCCAAAGTACAAGCGTTTTTCTCGCTCAACAGGACACTGGTATCAGCGTGAGGAAGCGAGTGATCAAGATCCTGAGAGACATCTGTCTGGAGCAGCCAACCTTCAGCAAGGTTACTGAGATGTGTGTACGGATGATCCGCAGGGTCAATGATGAAGAGGGTATCAAGGTATGCATGCATCAAGTAATCAGCAAATTAGCTTTTTATCTTCACGTTTTCTTTTTTGTTTTAGACATTACCGTAAATTCCGCACTATAAGCCGCACCGGACTATAAGCCGCAGCTGCAAAATTGACTGTTTGTTACATATATAAGCCGCACCGGACTATAAGCCGCGGGTGTTTTAATGTTTTTTTTTTTTTTTTTAATTGTTTTTTTTTTATTGTGTTTTAATGTTTAATTACCATATGTAAGGGTTCGTGCACAGAGGGGATTGTCGGGAAAGAGATGGCTGTTTGAGGAAGCTCCCATTTATTAACATTTCAACAAAACAACATAACACAACACCACCTGTGTTTTTTTTTACAGTGCACACAGTGTCTGCGGTGTGGTGAAAAGAGGGCAAGAGAGGAAATTAAAACAGAAGTGGATTTATAGTTAGAAAGAGTGCTAAAGAAGAGAGAATTCCGTTTTTTATTTTTATTTTTGCTGAAAAAATCCATAGATAAGCCGCACCGTTATATAAGCCGCAGGGGCCAAAAAAGCCCAAAAAACGGGGGCTTATAGTCCGGAATTTACGGTACTCCCATTCATCATTTCTCATTAAGATTAGCGGAATACCTGTCATTTAGTTCAGTGGTTCTCAAATGGGGGTCCTTGAGGGGGTTCCAGGGGGTCCCCAGCCAAAAGGGGGGTACCGTAAATTCCGGACTATAAGCCGCACCGGTGTATAAGCCGCACCTGCAAAGTTGACTATTTTTTTCTTATATAAGCCGCACCGGACTATAAGCCGCGGGTGTTTTAATGGTATTTTTTTTTGTTTGTTTTTTTTTTTTATTGTGTTTTAATGTCTAATTACCATATGTAAGGGTTCATGCACAGAGGGGATTGTTGGGAAAGAGATGGCTGTTTGAGGAAGCTCCCATTTATTAACATTTCAACAAAACAACATAACACAACACCACCTGTGTTGTTTTTTACAGTGCACACAGTGTCATACAGTGTCATACAGTGTGGTGAAAAGAGGGCAAGAGAGGAAATTAAAACTTATTATAGTTATATAGGATTTATAGTTAGAAAGAGTGCTAAAAAAGAGAGATTTTTTTTTTTTTTTTTTTTTTTTTTGAAAAAATCCATAGATAAGCCGCACCGTTATATAAGCCGCAGGGGCCAAAAAAGCCCAAAAAACGGGAAAAAAGGTGCGGCTTATAGTCCGGAATTTACGGTAATTTATTTTCGCTGTAATTCCATTCATAAGTAACAAGACTATTTTGGTCATGGGTTTTATACACTTTCTGTAATATAACCTCTAAAAGCATCAATCTTATTATGATATGGGGGACCGTGGGATAAAATCCTATCAAATGGGGGTCCGTGGTCTAATCTTTGTCAGTTTAGGGGTGAAATGTGAAAGAATTTGAGAACCACTGATTTAGTCAGGCCTCATTCACAGAGTTGGCATGCAGCAGAGCATTGCTGAAGATTCCTCACTAAACCTAACTTCTGCATATACTTGTATTCTTTCCAGAAACTGGTGAATGAAACATTCCAGAAGCTGTGGTTTACGCCGACTCCAGCCCATGACAAGGAGAGCATGACGAGGAAGATCCTCAACATCACTGATGTGGTGAGTGGAGTAGTCGTCGCATCCATTGGCATTATGCTCTTCCCAGTCAAAAAATCTTGACGTGCCAATTTCCCATATTCAACGTTCACAAATAGGCAGCATCTTCATCCTATCTCATGTTTGTGTAATGCTGAATGTTGCCCATTGTGTCTTTAATTCTCATGTCCTCTTCAGGTGGCAGCATGTAAAGACACTGGCTATGACTGGTTTGAACAGCTTCTTCAGAATGTAAGTGTTTAGAGTTGTGTCGGGGCTCCCCCCGGTGGGGAACATGGTTGTGTCAAGTCTCTGCCTTTTAAACCAGAATTTTCTCTCTCTTATTCCAGCTGCTGAAGTCTGAAGAGGATGCGGCTTATAAGCCAGCCAAAAAGGCCTGTGTTCAGCTAGTCGACAATCTGGTGGAGCACATCCTCAAATATGAAGAGTCTCTTGCAGGTATGTAGTTCTGTCTAGTTTGAATAGTGTCACACGATGGCAATTCAACCCCCCCCCCCCCTTCCGAAACTACCCTTTCTCCTAGGAACATGTTATACTCCTTTGAATGTTGTTTCTTTAAGTGGACGATTAAATTCCTAGTTTTATGATTAGCTCTGCTGCTGCCACCCCTTGGAACACTTGCATTGCAAACATTACGATTAGCTTTCACTTGCCAATTTAAAATAATTCCAGACTGTAGAAATGGCTGCTGTGAAAAAGGCCCATCCCAGACTGCAGGAATGACTGCTGCTGCCCAGCTGTTTTCAACCAGTGTGTGTGCAGTGATCCTTTTCATGGCCATTTGCATAAATGGACAAGATGGGGGGAAGGGGCATTTAGATACATTTATAAATGGGTCGGAAGTTGATCAAACAACCAGTAGCCAACCAACCATACCTCAAAATTCACACAGATCAGATTTTAGGTGCATGCTGATTTTCTACTCTTCAGTTGGTCAAACATTTTTCCTATAGTACATTTGGTACAAATGCTTGCAATTAATAATAATAAAAACCTATGAGCATGGTTTTACACTTCTGACAGCACTTTATGGTCAGAGCACCGGTTGAAGTTGACAGTTAAGATTTTCTTCAAAATTCTTTTCCTTCTGCTCTGTAGAGAACAAGGGTGTAAACTCGACGCGGCTGGTAGCCTGTATCACCACCTTGTACTTGTTCAGCAAGATCAGGGCCCAGCTCATGGTCAAACACGCCATGACCATGCAACCCTACCTGACCACCAAGTGCAACGTAAGTCGTCTTTGTCATCGAATCCATTTTCATATACACGCCAACGCTGCAGGCGGTCTTAATGGGTTGAAAACATGGATCCACAAAAGGAATAGGAAGATGCTGCCTTTACAGGTCTCAATGAAAATGAATCATTAGTCATAATTAACACCGGAAGGTCACATGACATGGAACCTGACGCACATTAGGGGTTGCGTCGACTCATCAACACGTCGACGCATATCGGGATACGTCGATGAGTCGTCACGTGGATTGAGGCAAGCAGCCTGTAGAGCTCCCATTCTTTATCTTTTGACTTTGTCACTCTTTTCTGTATCTATTTACTTTTTATAGTTTTATTGTTAATCAAAGTAGTACGCCACATTATTTGGCTTAAAACTGTGTGGCTTCACACGTTCTTTTTTTGCTTTTCTCGCTATCTGAGTACTTTTATTGTTGTGAGCGGCACTATTGTTTACTACTATGGGGATCAGCTGATGAGCCGAGGAGCATGGTCATGGTTGTGACCCGCGGCGCGACACCTGAAATGCCCAAGGAGCAGAGGAGGAAATACGGCGCTGCAAAGCTTGTTGCAGCGAGAGCAATTTAGAGAGAGAGTGCCGTCAGCGGAGGACCAAAATGCGTGACTCATTAGCCAATGAACACCCAGGAAGGGGTCTCGTGCTACTTTTGAATGCTAAAATAAAGTTGATAATGTACAATTTGATTCAAAAAAAAAAAAAAAAACTTTCAAAGTACAACACAAATTGTCCATTTTGCTGCAACTCGACAGTGCTGCTTAATCCAGGACCTTACTTCCTGGAACTCTTGAGAGTAAAAAACTGGTTCATTGGAGTGAATGGAGATGTCGCGACTCTTCTATATACATGGCTCTGGTTGCAGCGAGAGCGGCGGCATGATGAAAGGCAATGAAATGGCAGTGGGAGTAACTAATTACAGTACGTGAACAACAGATGTGTTGTTACAATTAATAACATATGGTCAGTAGGTTAAATGTTGTGGTTGTCTTGCCACTGGACTTCATTGTGAACTGTTAGGATTTCATTATAATAATTGGTGTTATATTGCATCTATTGCAGACTGCCAATGACTTCATAGTCATCTGTAATGTGGCGAAGATCTTGGAGCTTGTGGTTCCTCTGATGGAGCACCCAAGTGAGACCTTCCTTGCCACCATAGAAGAAGACCTCATGAAGCTCATCATCAAATATGGCATGACGGTATGTGGAAGTGGATTTCTAGGAACGGATATGTATTATGTACAAAATAATTCTTCTTGTGAAATTATTGATTTTGATTTTGCAGGGTATTATTATTTGGCATATGGCTGAACTCTTAATCGTAGATCATCCGTATCTCATGATTTTAATTTTGGCAATATTGAAGTGTTTGTAATTGTTACATAGGTAATGTTTGGGGGGGGGGGGGGGGGGGGGATCTAGTGGTGAGCCAAGTTGGAAAAGAATGGATTGGCCCAATGTTGGACGTGGAAATCCTTCTCTCGAGTCTAAAAGTTTCTGTCATACAGATTCTGTGCAAGGTTTGCCTTAGGGTTGTGTCCCTAAGGTGTGGTAATAAAGTAGTGATTATTTATTTACCGTAAATTCCGGACTATAAGCCGCGGCTTTTTTCCCGTTTTTTGGCCCCTGCGGCTTATATAACGGTGCGTCTTATCTATGGATTTTTTCAGAAAAAAAAAAAAAAAAAAAAAATCTCTCTTTTTTAGCACTCTTTCTAACTATAAATCCACTTCTGTTTTAATTTCCTCTCTTGCCCTCTTTTCACCACACCGCGGACACTGTGTGCACTGTAAAAATAAACAACGGTGGTGTTGTGTTATGTTGTTTTGTTGAAATGTTACGGTAATACGGTAAATGGGAGCTTCCTCAAACAGCCATCTCTTTCCCGACAATCCCCTCTGTGCGTGACCACTTACATATGGTAATTACGGTAAGCAAACGGCCACAAGCCCATCAACTCCCTCCCCCGACTACCAGGAGAAAATCACAAACTTCGGCGAATTCACACAAAGGAAGATCAAGGAATATTCCATCGAACCGGAGCAGATCATAAATATGGATGAAGTGCCTTTGACGTTCGACCTGCCACTCACTCGGACTGTTAACAAGAAGCGCCCTGGAGGATTCTTTCACCAAAAAAAAGCTTTGCTCGTTCTCGACAGCATGAGAACGAGCAGTAGATGATCATGAGGTGGTTTTTCAGACGTGTCGATATAGCAGTTTATCGCAAAAGTGTAATGGAAACACATTTTTCGCATTTGCACGTCATGTGACCCATATTATCCCTTGGAAAAGGAGCGGAAAATAAGTTTGGTAAGTAAGGTTCGATAGCCGTGTCAAAACCTCCGCAGCAAGTGGAAAACTTTGAAGCAACGCTACCTAGCAGAAAGACGAGTGTTGTGCAAAAGCGTAGCCGGGCAAATTAGATAATGTTTAATGGCAGAAATCGGTCCATGGTGACAGCAGGCTGCCTGTGTGCGCGCATTTGGCACAGCGGCGAGATGAGAGGATGAAAAGCACACACTGGTGCGGTGGTGCTGTCTGAAGTGAATACAGTGACTGTGAGTAGGCTAATACATTGCACACGTTTCAGGTGCAATTATAGAACCAAATCAGCCTTTTCCCCCCTCCATCTCTAAATCGGACCAGTTGTAGGCTATTAGGCTACCTTTTTTCCTCTGCCTGTCGCGCTGACTGCATTCACGCAGCCAGCAACATTTTGCGACTCATTTTCTTTTGAATTGATAATCAGGCTCGTTTATATGCATTGTAACTTCATGTTGGGATTTCCATTGACCATTGGTTGGATTTGAGCATGCAGGGGACGGGATATGGGGCAGATCCCCGTGCGTAATCACTGTGGCAGCTGCTGCAACGGGGAATCACTCAAACGCAACTTCAATGGAAACGCCTACAAGTCGCAATTGTACATTGTCGAAGTTGTAGAAATATCGCAATTCTTTTGCGAAAAACTGTAATGGAAACACAGCTATAGATGAAGAGGAGTTCGTTGGTTTTGAGTGACAATGAAGGAGAGAGGAGAGTGGTTGACGAAGCCACCCTGAACCTGTTCGTTTCCGACACTGAAGATGAGGACTTTGGTGGTTTCAGTACGCAGGAAGAAGAGGAAGACGAGCATTAGTGACTTGACTTCTCTGGTTACAGGTTTGCTGCACATATAGCCTATTGTTGTGTGATTTTGTCTGGGGATTAGTGACCTGACTTTTGTTTTGTTTTGTTGAAATGTTAATAAATGGGAGCTTCCCCAAACAGCCATCGCTTTCCCGACATTCCTCTCTGTGCACGAACCCTTTCATATGGTAATTAAACATCAAAACACCCGCGGCTTATAGACCGGTGCGGCTTATAGAAGAAAAAAATAGTCAATTTTGGTCCCGCGGCTTATACACCGGTGCGTCTTATAGTCCGGAATTTACGGTAATTGTTTCTATATAAGGACCACCATAAGATTAAGAGTAATTGACAGTAGTAGTGAAAACAAGACTTTGCTTTGAAACGGATCACAATATTTGGCAAAAATATTCTGGATTGTCATTATCACTGCCATAGTGAGGCAGTGACCCTTTGGCAATATAACAGCCAAGAAATGTGGCTGGTCCTTCATTTTAATCTTCCCTCACTTTTGAGTTGCAGTTTAGGGCAGAACACCAGTGTAGCTTGAGTCTTGGTTTTAAAATGTAAAGTGTAATCCAACACAGTTACAGTATATAGATGAAATGTTGGTTTTCAATACTTACATTTCTGTCTTCCTCCTAGGTGGTCCAGCACTGTGTGAGCTGTCTAGGAGCTGTTGTTAACAAAGTCACCCACAACTACAAGTTTGTCTGGGCTTGCTTCCACAAGTTCTATGGTGAGATGCACGTATAGCAACGTAGAGACCCCATACACTCAGTACATATAGTTTAGAGATGCACATATAGCAACGTAGAGACCCCATACACTCAGTACATATAGTTTAGAGATGCACATATAGCAACTTATAGACCCCATACACTCAGTACATATAGTTTAGAGATGCACGTATAGCAACTTAGAGACCCCATACACTCAGTACATATAGTTTTTGCAAGTGTTACACGTCAGTCTGCAATATTGTACTTTGAATTGACACATTTCTCACATTGAAAGGCAGGGAATATAACTTAAAAATGTTAATGTAAGAAACCAAATGTCCTAGCTTAGCCACTGTCATCCCCCCTTTAGCCAATTGACTGAAAAGTGAATCAGTTCTTCCTTATTCTCTGACCAACCTTTCCACACAGTTGGGGCAGTCAGTGGTGGCCTAAAGGTTAGAGAAGTGAGCTTATGACCAGAAGGTCGTCTGTTCGATCCCCATGACTGGCAGGATAAATCTGGGTGGGGAAAGTGAAAAAGCAGCCCCTCCTTACCACCACTGAGGTGCCTTTGAGCAAGGCCCCTAACCCCAACCCCAGTGAAGCTGCTCAGTGGCCAACAGATCAGACTGTGGTTTCACTGGTCAGCATCCAGGTGTGAATATGTGTGTGAATGTGAACAGGGTCCACTTGAAAAAGAGATGGACATCTCAATGGGATTACCCTGGATAAATAAAGGTTTAAAAAAATCATGTTTGGTGCAAATCCATTCATAACGTTTTAACCCAACAGACAAACACACCATGTCCAACTCGTTGGCAGAGGTAACAACTAGGAAACGTAAGTGATGTATGGCTCTGTAATTAAGAATGTTTTATTTTCTTTCTTTTTTACTCCAGCTGCGCTTAACAAGTTGAAGTTTCAGCATCAGGAGGATCCTAACAGCACCACGCTGGCAGCCAGCAAGCCTTTCCTGCTGCGATCGCTCTTCACTGTGGGCGCCCTGGGACGACACTTTGATTTTGATGTGGAGGAGTTTAAGGGCACCACCAAGGCAGGATGGCAACTGATATTTATTATTTATATTTTACCTGAGCAATATTCTTTTTTATGTTTTGCCTGTTGTGTAAATTCTTTCTGATTTTTCTTTTTACGGATGTTGTCCAAACACAGACATTACTCATATTAAGTCAAATTTAATACCGTGTCTCCGACACCACAGCAAAAGAAAACAGCCGCTGTTGAAAATAATTTAAAACTAAATAAATTAGAATATAGTGGCATGGATTAGAATAGTTTAAGCACTACATCCTAAGTGGGAGCCAGGACCAAATGCATTGTTGCCATACCACTTCTGCTACAACAAATAAGGATACACTGTCTCTCACACAGCTTTATTGACCATGTGTGTATGTCTGTGTGCAGGTCGTGATTAAGGAGAAAGTGCTGGAGCTGCTGCTGTACTTCACCAAACACGAGGATGAAGAGGTCAAAACCAAAGCCATCAGTGGCTTAGGTAAGAAGACAGTGCTTAGATTGTATCTGAGAAGTTTTAACGGTCACCATATTGTTTGCACATAGAAAAGAAGGAGCGACTGAGTGTAGAAAACAAACAAACAAAAAGAAAAGCAATGAAAAAAGTGCTTCTTATTTTTTGAAGTTTTCTTAAGTGAAATGTTTGATGGTCACTCCCGATTCAGTAGGTCACTGGTTGGCTTGGTTCCAGCCTTGTGATGTCAGTGTTTTATTAGGACTCAGTGGGATGAATGGATAAATGTGTGATACCCTGTCCTAATCTTGCAGTGTGAGCATAATGTATGACTGAGAGAAAAATATGTGTGTGAAATGTGTCGTGTGTGCCATGTGTTTTCCAAATCAGTTTGTCTAGTGTGTCAGCTCAAAACAAGGTAGTGGTTTTGTTACTGATTACTTAGCCAAGCCACTGCTGTCTGTCTGTGGGGGATGACATGTTTCATTTAGCTTATTCTAACATGTCTTTGCTCCATGCCATTCTCTTCTCTCAGGCTTCCTTGTGATCATGCATCCCAGCCAGATGTTTGTTCCAGACGTGAAGAACATGTACAATGGTGTCCTGGCTGACAGCACCTCGTCCATCAACCTCAAGATGCAGATCCTCAGAAACCTCCAGACATACCTGCAGGAGGAGGACTCGCGCATGCAGGAAGCTGACAGAGAATGTACGGACACGAAGGCCTGCTCACAGCCGTAGTCGTAGTAGTAGTAGTAGCAGTGATGCTCCCATTTGACATCCGCAGGGCTCCAGACTATTGCTTATAGCCTTTGTTGGTGGCACCAGCAGACATTTTGGTGACACAATTATGTTGGCTCTGAAACGGTTTTACACGCAATAATTAATTGGTTGTTTATTTCTGCAGCTATTAATCTGATTTAATTTGGATGCCTACATTCTTTTTCTACTTCTATTGTGTTGCTGTGAACTTGTCTATAAGTGGTAACGCACTGCATCCTGCTGTTAGTTCAGTTTAAGACCATCCAGCTACAAATCATTCCGTAGTGTAAACAATTATATCCGTGCAGGTTTTCCCCTTTTATTTTGTTTTATTCTGAGTGTCACAGAATAATTTTTATAAACTTGTGTGTGCCTGCAGGGAAGAAACTGTCAAAGCAGGAGGATCTGAAGGAGATGGGGGACATCTCTTCAGGGATGAGCAGCTCCATCATGCAGCTCTATCTCAAGCAGGTGCTGGAGGCATTCTTCCACACCCACTCCAGTGTACGTAACTTCGCTCTCAGTGTGATTGCTCTCACACTCAACCAGGGTCTCATCCATCCAGTACAGGTAAGAAGGGAGGCAGATTTTATACTTGTAATAATTCCCTACAGCAGGGGTGCCCAAATTCTTTCCCATGAAGGGCCAAAACTCAATCTGGGTGGAGGGCCGAGGGCCAAAAATAAACGTTGTGGAATTACATTAAAATGTATTGTGTTTTATAGAAAATTAACATTCTAAATCTAAAATAACATTTCAATATAATAATCTACTTTTTATCTGTTTGGTAATTGTAATAATTTGCAATTGGTTATATATATTTAAAAAAACATCTGCATTTGTGGGGAGCTTAAACATTTAATCAGTAAACACGCAGTTAAAAACAGTTGTATTTTCCACCTTTGTAATCAAAATTTGACTTAATTCACAACTTGAAAAATCCTCAAGGTACTTTGAAAATCAGCTTTATTGTCCATCTTTTGTAAACAATTTGCCATGACAATTTGCAGGGATGCAATCTCAGGAGTGAACACAGTATCCGCAGCCACATTCAGACACTGTTTCACAAAGTCACCACATGAAAAAGCTCATCCACCCTTTGCAATCAGTGCAGATATCTGATAACTTGCCCGTGTTGCATTCTGGATAAAAAAACATTTTTTTGCCCAAATCCGTGGTGTGCCAAAACAAACGGAGCGTGACCAAATTTGGCCCGCGGGCCCCAAATTGGTCAGCACTGCCCTATAGAGACATTATGGCAGAAAAACAATCTATTATTTCCCCTTTAACCCATAACGCATATACATGTATGCAGATTGTTATGTAGGGGTGGGCGATATGGCAAAAATATATCAAGATTTTTTACCATGCATGATCACGATTCTTTTTCATCTTGGTTTTTAAGACTATTTTGCAAGTTAATGAACAGTACAAGTACATCCAAACTAATTCCAGAGTCCGTACGGTCATGAAAAACCTGGAAAAGTCTACCGTAAATTCCGGACTATAAGCCGCACCGGTGTATAAGCCGCACCTGCAAAGTTGACTATTTTTTACATATATAAGCCGCACCGGACTATAAGCCGCGGGTGTTTTAATGTTTTTTTTTTTTTTTTTTTTTATGTTTAATTACCATATGTAAGGGTTCATGCACAGAGGGGATTGTCGGGAAAGAGATGGCTGTTTGAGGAAGCTCCCATTTATTAACATTTCAACAAAACAACATAACACAACACCACCTGTGTTGTTTTTTACAGTGCACACAGTGTCATACAGTGTCATACAGTGTGGTGAAAAGAGGGCAAGAGAGGAAATTAAAACAGAAGTGGATTTATAGTTAGAAAGAGTGCTAAAAAAGAGAGATTTTTTTTTTTTTTTTTTTTTTTTTTTGAAAAAATCCATAGATAAGCTGCACCGTTATATAAGCCGCAGGGGCCAAAAAAGCCCAAAAAACGGGAAAAAAGGTGCGGCTTATAGTCCGGAATTTACGGTAATTTAAAATACAATTTCCAGGCCCTGGATTTTTTTTTGTTTTGGAAAAGTCATGGAAATTAGTTTCATAAATATTTTCATGTCATTCATTTTTACGCCGAGTTTACAATAATTCATCTTCAGGCCCAGGGGTTCCCAAACTTTTTCATCTTGGGACCCAAAAGATACATTTTGTGTCTCCCTGGGACCCAAACTCAAACAAATGGAATGTGCACTGCATGTAGCACAATACTAATGATCTGTCTGGAAAGGCAAATCGTGGAGCCATTATAATCGTTTATGATCTAAGATCGTCATATTGCCCACCCCTATTGTTATGTAAACATCAAATGCATCCCAACTGAGATCTTATTTTTTGTCCTATGTTTGCAGTGTGTCCCCTACCTCATCGCCATGGGAACAGACCCAGACCCCTTCATGAGGAACAAAGCTGACCAGCAACTGGTGGAGATTGACAAGAAGTACACCGGATTCATCCATGTGAGTTTGAGTCTCTCAGTCATGTCCACTTTCTAAATGAATAACTCCCTTTGCTACTTGAGGACTTGATTTACGCAAGTCAGTTGTACCTAAAAAGTTAGTTACAAATTGACGGAATGGTTACCGTAATTATCAGATCTTCTCTATCAGCTCTCAATACTAAGTGACCATCAGGTGATCACTCAACCAAGCTCGCAACATCTTGGCTCTTGAAGAGATGGCATGCCCAAGATGTGCCAGTCTAACCTTACTTCTTATCTTTCTCAGATGAAGGCAGTAGCTGGGATGAAGATGTCATACCAGGTGCAGCAGGCCATCGTCTCGTCCCGTAAGACCATCATAAGAGGTTTCCGACATGATGAGACTCACACAGCACTCTGCGCCCACCTCTTCAGTATGGTTAGGGGGAACCGGCAGCACCGGAGGGCCTTCCTCATCTCACTGCTCAACCTCTTCGATGACAGTTCTGTGAGTTATCCTGCACTCTTTTTTGCAGCCGTTAAAACACATGCTTGTGAAAATAAACGTAGTGTTTGTTAACATGTTTCCCAACTGTGAGTGTCTTGGAGTAAATCGATGGAGTAAGAATCAACACCTGATTTTTAGCAACACCTTTTATTGAGACGACAAAGGGTTTGGCGTGTATAGTATAATAGTATAATATATAGATATTTTCAAGACGAATTACAAACAAACAAAAGTTTCAACTACATATTAGAGATGCACCGATTGCCATTTTCTTGGCCGGTTCCGATTTCCAATTTTTGAATAGTCTGACTTGCCGATACCGATTTTGGCCGATTCCGATTTTCTTTCGAAGAACAATAATTGACGGGTTATTTTTTGACGTTTTTTTTTTTTTACTTTGCTTTAATAGAAAATTAAGATTCATGTCACATTTCTTATCATTTGCATGAGGTAGGACGATCTCACTCAAAAACATCTCAAAATAAAAGTGTTCCAGGTTACTGGACAGAGCTTTTCTTTTTTGTGTAAATACAATGAATATAAAACAATTAATTCCAGTATATCCCACAGCTATCATGCATTTACTTTTCCAAAAGAAAAAAGGTGCAACAGAACAGGGGCTCCAGATGGAAAGTAGCCTATGGCTAAATCTGTTACAAAGCATCTCTTCCCCTATGGGGTTTAATGATTTTTTTGTATATGTCCCTGCCAAATAAACTAATAAAATAAAATAAATAAACATCAAAATGTTATCCATGGACAAGGAGTTTATAGCCTATAGGTCTGGAGCCCAGACCTTCGAAGCCATGCCCACTCTACAGTTGTGGATTTAGCTGTTCTTGAGTAGATGAGGAAATGAGTTTGAGTTGACTCAGTTTGAATATCAGAGTTTACACAGTTTTTTTTTTTATCCGCCATCCGAGAAAAAAAAATCATCACGCACAGAAAACCTTGCACACTGGTCTGATTCGTTTTATTATTATGTTCATCGTTCTATTCGCAATACGAAACAAATAGTCCTCTCCTGTATCGACGTTTCAACGTGAGTCGTGACTGACAGATAGCAGCAGCAGCTGATCTGCAGCAGGCAGCGGTGATGCGGACTGCAGCTGGTCGGGGAATGTAACCATATACTGGACACAGGGCTCCATAGTACCTTCACTTCGCCAAGCCGGCTGTGTTGCGCTGTGGCCGGGGAGAGAGAGGGGCTGGTGAGGTGAAGCGAGCCGCTCAGACTGGAGTGGACTCCAGCCGAGCGGGACTCGGCAACGTACCCTGCCCCTCCGCGGCTTATTTTCGACTTGCATGTGTGACAAACTGTAAAATTTCCACAATGAGGAGGACATGCTGGCGTGTGTTTCCTTTTGGCTGCTTGGGGTGTGCGCACGTCACGTGAACGCGTGCATCGTGCAGCTGCAGATAATTGACCAAACAAAAAAAGGGGAAAGCTGACTGGCGCACAGTATCGGCTATGTGGACTGACCGTCACCGGTCGAGGCCGATCAGCTGAAAATCGGCCATTTCCGGTCACGTGCCGGTGCATCCCTACTACATATTGGCATATTCTATTAACCTCTTCAGACCTCTAAAACCTGATCTATCAAACTGGAAACTGCTATTCTCATGACACAAAAACACTGAGCAGAGTTGAACATGCCATCATAGTTTCAATATTTACCTCACACTCTGCTTTACGGTTGCCCGCAGTATGCTGCCAAGCTTAAAAATGCTTACAACTGAACTTTGCCATGTGAGCGATGGGTCATTACAGTTACCCAACCCAAACGTGCTTTCTACCATCTCCTAATCACACTCTCCCGCTCTTTCTTCTTATTTTGTCTCTGCAGAAGTCAGAAGTGAACATGTTGCTGTTTATAGCTGACAACCTGGCCTGTTTCCCATACCAAAGCCAGGAGGAGCCTCTCTACATCATGCACCACATAGACATCACCCTGTCTGTGTCTGGCAGCAACTTGTTGCAAACCTTCAAAGAGGTAGGAAACCATTACTGAAAGTTGCTCACATCTAAAGGTTGCAGGTTGGGGTTGCTTCCCAACAGCATATGCAGTTGAAGAATTTTTAAGAGCATACGTTAGAAAAAAACGTGTAGTAGTAATACATGTTGGGTTAATGGAGCCCGTTTAAAGATTTGAATTCAGTTTGGCTTCTTTCCTGTCCTAGCTTCTGCTAAAGGAACCGAGGCGCAAGGAGAAAAAGGTGAAGAAGGAGAAGGAGTGGAAGAATACATCAGATGGGGAGGATGAAGAGGAGAAGATGAGCAGCGACTCTGCCGGTAGTGACGATGGTAGAAACAGCAACAGCAACAGTGAGGATGAAGAAGTGGTACGGCGGCCCAAAAAGGCCCGAAAACCCGTGGCGGCCTCCGAGAGCTCAGAGTCCGAGTCCGATCTGGAGGATTTGAACGCGGACGATGCAGAAAAAGTGTTGAGGCGCCTCCCCGAGAATCCCGCAGCTCTCCTGGACTTTGCCAACGCTGTGCAGGGCATCCTGTTGCTGCTGGTGCTCAAACAGCATCTGAAGCACCAATACGGATTTTCCGACAGGTAAGATCTACGAATTATATTATCATAAGCTTTATCTAAAAGGATACCGTAACTTTTCAATATAGATTACTTGTATTCATTCATTCATTCATTCATTCAACTATTTATTTGTAAAACATATAAGAAATTCTATCCCCCGTCACTGACACTTTTTTCCCCTCTCCTCCCAACCCCCAACAGTAAAATTCAGAAGTATTCTCCCACGGAGTCAGCCAAGGTGTACGAAAAGGCAGTGAACAGAAAAAGCAACGTTCAATTCCACCCCCGACAGACCATCGACTTCATCTCCAACAACATGGCTCACGCCTCACTCACCGATGACGTCAAAAGGCGGATTGTCAAACAGTACCTAGATGTAAGTAATAGGGCCTAACCAGTTTTGATGCCCTGCCAATATTTAATTCACAGAATTACAGATTGCCAATTCATCTTCCCAATATTTTCTTTCCTCTCATCACTCACTTGGTTTGGCTATTAAAGAAGGAACGCTTCCTTGAATTTGGTTCAAAACTTTGGTCACATATTTCAGTCACATCACACTTCTTGGATTCATCATAATCAATAATATAAAACAATATATGCTGCTATAAACTGTAGGCCTATACGAGGGATCAGCCGAGCAGCATTTTGGTAAACAAACCGCGTCACTGGGTGGCAACGGCAATGGAACCCTATGGAGCCTGAGTTTGAGCGTCTGACTCTAGCCGGCTGACCGTGTTTTCAATATAAAAACTGCGACAGTTCACACAACTTTAACACGACATGCATATTATACATCAAACTCTTGAGCTAATTCTGCTCTCACTCAGAATGTCAAAATATAAGCGATGTGATACTTTTTGAGATATTAACATTTGTTTGGCACAACTCATGCTAGTTAACTGCCGCGGGGTCCTGCCTGATCTCACTGAATTGTCAAATGAGGTCAAAGTCTTACTCTAATTGTTAATTCCTCCTCTTTTCACTCCACAGTTCAAGATTCTGATGGAACATCTGGACCCAGACGAGGAGGATGAGGAAGGAGAAGCGTCTGTTATTGCTAACATCAGAAACAAAGCCATAAATGCGCTGCTGGGAGGCTCCGGGCCCATGTCAGGACCCAGTCCACGCAATCAGGCAGGACCAGAGACGGATGATGATTACAGTGATGGCGATGAGAGGAACCCCGGGGTGAGTTGGACACACTGTATTCATGGAATACATTTACATTTGCGGAGAACAAAAATGAAATGTTATTTTCCTTGAGTTTTTTAAGATGTTCATGTAACTTTTCCCCCTCTCTCCAGTCCTCTCGAAGGTCAAAGCGATTGGGCGACTCCTCGGACCCGGGGCGTATGAGTGAGACAGTGGATGCTATGGATGTGATTGCCCTCAGCTGCCCCAAGTACAAGGACCGACCACAGATAGCTCGGGTCATCCAGAAGACCTCCAATGGATACAGCATCCACTGGATGGCCGGCTCGTACTCGGGACCCTGGGCGGAGGCCAAGAAACGGGATGGCCGCAAAGTGGTGCCTTGGGTGGACACTATTAAGGAGTCGGACATCATCTTCAAAAAGATTGCCTTGACCAGCAACCACAAACTGAGCAACAAAGTAGTGCAGACTTTACGCTCGATGTATGCAGCGCGGGAGGGAGGGGCTAGCTAATGGCCCCTGTTTTGTTGTTTTGTTTTTTTGTTTTGGTCCCCTGCCCCATTTCTACTTTATCTATCAGACACCTGCTCCTCCCCGCTCCTGCTCTGCCTCAACCTGCCACCTCCAACAACACAGCCAAACTTCACTGGATTCCTACCCTCCTCCTCTCCTTCCTCATTTTTGTAAGAAAACACAAGAGGGCAAGAATATTTGACACTACATACTTTTACATGCGTTATTCTTGCAGAAATGAAAATGAAACAAAAACATAATATGACTTATTAGAGAGACTGCTCGTTTTGTTTGTGTACAAGTGCAGAGGATAGAATCCAGAAGGCATTAAAGGAATAATTCACGCAAATTATCCCTTGCAAAAGGCTATCGGAGAAGAGACCTGGAGGGAAATGTTTTGTCAACATTGTTGTGGGAGCTCCTTCGCTGTTGTGCAGCAGATTCTAGTCGCTCATTTCTACTCCCACTGTATCATAGTTTAACACGACAAAAACTAAAATGTTTATATCTCTGAAGACAAAAAAGCTGTAAAAAAAGAATAAAACCTTAAGTGAATGTTGGAAATTAGTCTTTTTGATGTTCTTATTAAAAAGTGTTTTTGGAGTTTATTATACTACTAGCACCCTGATGGTTTTTCCTTTTAGCATTTAGACCTTTGGAGAAAAAACAAAAAGAAAAAAAACAAGAATTTTTATTTTTGTTCACTTTTATTTGTCCATGCTGTACAATGGCAGAGTCCTCTGGATATAATTTATTCTATTTCGAACTACGCATGCAGTATGTGGCCTATTGCAGGAGGATATTTTGTAAATGTAGATTTTGTTGTATTAGGTCACCCTAGTAATAAGAGGAAAGGGGATTCAGACCCCCTTTGTGGAACAAATACTGCAATAAATTTTTTACTTCTCTTTGTCACTTGTCTGCTCAAAGTGTCAATCTGATATTTTCGTTAACAAGTAATGCAATAGTATCATAAGATGTTGTACCTAATGCAGGTGCAATAACAATAGTAAGCTATTGATCAAATTCAACTGTTCTAAACCAGGTATAAACAGGTTCCACCCCACCAGACAAAGATGGACAAATTGTTTCAAGTTGGGCTGCGATGAAAAGCAAGGAACTTCGTTGGGGTTATTTCGGTCTCTGATCAATGTCAAATAACAAGACAACAGTGCTTGAATAACTTGCCTCGAGTTAGATGGCTTGGAAATTAACTGATATTATCACTCAAAACCAGTAGATCATTTCTGTGTCTCTCGCATGAAGAGATGGAGAGATATACCCCCATCCCATGCATTTATTTATTTATCAAAAAAGTGCCAACCCTCAAGTGTGGCCATAATTGCAAGTTACTCTTAATTATTACCAATTCATATTCTTGTAATCATCGCACAGCCATCTTTTTACATTTTGATTTAACTTCTAGCTCTGACAGAGCTCTTACATGGAATGTCAGTTTGTAAGAGCTAAAAATGAGTTGATGTACTTGAAAGCCACAATTGGGTGAAGGTGAGCAATTTGGTTGGACACTGTAATGAAACTGACACTAGTAGTTTGAATTTTCAATCGTAGTAGTCAAATATGTTTTTAAGGTCAGTGCCCAAGGAGAGTAAAATTTGTGAAAGTGAATCAGATTAAGGTAAAAGAGAAGGGTATGTCATATGCTGAAGCTGTTAAAAGAGTGGAGAATGAGAGCGATAAAATGGAAGAAATTGAAAAGGAACCAGAGAAGAAACAGAAGGGAGTTGAACAAATCATTTGTGTGGACAAAAAAGGATTTTTGACATTCATGGCCATGGTGATTACCGGTAATTGTGCAGAGCTGAGCAGATCAAGGGAAAAAAGGAAAAGATTAAAATGATGATGGATGCAGCTAGAAGGTTCTTGAATGTTGTTTCCGGACATTTCCGGAGAGGAGATCGAGAAGGCGCTGAGGGATGAGTTCCCGCCGACTGAGTCGTAGAATGGACATATATATCGTGAATGGGAGCACTATGGGTGGATACATGATTGTCTACACTGTAAATAGATTCCACTATGAAGAAGACATCAACATCCAGTAGGTGGCGGTAATGCACAAAAAGCTGTTTGCCAACCGCCATAAAACAATAGAAGAAGAAGAATAAAAGTGGCTTGGTCCAAGCGACTTTCCGTATCTGCCCTTCATCGGTTGGTTGGCGGTTTTTATGAATGTCTCTTAAAAGAAGAACGTACATTGTCGTCTGAGTATTTTACTTTCAACATTCGACAGAAATGGATCGGTAAGTTTTGAAATGAAACGTCAAAGGCATTATAGTTTGACGGAAACTAACGTAACGTAGCTAATTCGCAGTATTGTGTTTTGTTTAGCATTGCTAGCCCTCCGTCCTCGGTTAGCTTGGCGTTAGCTAACATTACATTACTTACAAATTAAGCGTTGTACTTTGACCAAGCACATACTAGCGTTGATTGTGCCGAGGGGGTCGCCGCAGCTGGGCGTCCTCTCAGCGTAGCACGTGCAGCACGTCGAAAATGTGACTCTGCGCCTCAATTCATTGTTGTAAAGTTAAACTAACGTAACGCTATATTAAAGTGTTCTGACAGCCACAGCTGTGGCCAAGTGAAATTCAAACTGGTGATGTGCAATGTAACGCTAGCTAACTTACTGGAGGCATGTTTGTTGTTGTGTGACTTATGTTCAGTGGGAGGAAGAGAGCAGCCACCAGCAGACTGTCGGACATGCCTATGCGGGTGACGGACACAAACAGGACGAGCATGTATACTACGCCTCAGAGGTTGGTTTACAGTGTATACTTTGTGTAAACTTTACACTATTTTGTACCATTAGATTCAGACAATGTAGCCGAGACACTGCTGTGTGTGTGTGTGTGTGTGTGTGTGTGTGTGTGTGTGTGTGTGTGTGTGTGTGTGTGTGTGTGCGCTGTACAGAACAGAACCAAAAATAAACGCAGTACTTGTTTTTGCTCCCATCATTCAGGTTTTGAAATAAAACCTGACTATGTGCTATGTGCACAAAAGGCTTATTCCTCTCAAATTGTGTTCACACATTGTTTAAATCCACAACAAAAGGCCACTCTAATATGCCATTTTATCACCAATGACTGTCTTCAAAGAAAATGATACTTTAGCCCTGTTATGACATGAGATCCATAGTTCAATTTCAGTGCCCAATACATGTCTTTTTTCGCCCAAGGTAAAACTATACATACTGCACAAATTGTATATTTACAAACATTTGTGATTATCAAGATATGTTGACCAATGAAACAAGCCAGTAATTGTGATGGCAGTTGAATTGGATGATTTTTGAAGAGATTTGTTCAGCTAGAAAGACAGAAACAATCGGAACATGTTGTCACCTGCAACAGCTGAATTTAAGAGCTATGAAACATTCATGCAGTCACACACTGCTCCCATTATGTGTGTATTTGTACCTATGACTATTGACCATGAAGTATGGTTTTATTTCTTTCCAGTAAGCAGCCTTTGTTTGGAAAGCTCAACATACCCAAACCTCATTCTGTGACCTCGGAAAGGCGGACTAGCTTCTTTGGTCCCCGGTATGTAAAGTTCCATGAAACGGAAAGCAGACAAGCGATGATAGTTGTCTCATTCATTAATTATTTATCATTTTGAGTACTCTACAGAAGTTACCAAGTAGCTGCATAACCTGTGTATGTACTTCACTCACTCAATCTCCATGGGCTACTGCCCGTTGGTGTCGAACACATCACAAACGCATCGCCTGCCTGTTGCCAGCCACCCTAATCAGCACCTCATTCTCATGCCAGACGACTCCTTGATGTCATCAATCCAGCATCTTCGATATATATTTATTGTGAACTTTTGAATGCAGGACTAGTGGAGCCGGCATGTCTCGCCACAGTACTTTTGGAGGCTTTGGAGGAGCTGAGAAGCTCAAGGATGTCAGACCTCTGCATGATAAGGGCTTTGTGCAGCAGTGTATTAGACAGTTGCGTGAGGTATGAAGGCTTTCTTTCTCGTTCTCTGTATATACACACTGTGTTCACTTTGTCGAATTTAATGTTGCCCAAACTTTTTTGTTAGGCGAGTAAACTAGCAAATTTACTCTGTATTTATCGGTGTATTTATCGGGATTTCATTCATGTGGTCTCTACCTGTCTGGTCTACACCGGTGTCTGATGTATAAAGTGCTTGGAGCTTGAGCAATTTATTTGGAATTAAATCTCCCATTTTTTTTCCCCCCTGCTAGAAATTTAGAATGTTTTTGTTGTCGAGTTAAAACCGTCTATAGCAAAGCACAGGCACATCTCAGTTCAGCACTGAGATTTCCATCAGTCTGTTGTGCTTATTGTTTTGATATGTCCCATTGCCAAGAATGTTTGCTCGCATGGGTTGAGACGAAAATGGACCGTGTCAACGCAGCTGCTTAGATCTACTCTTTTGCCTTTTGTCAAGTGTGTAGCATTTCTTGCCACTGTTTATGGAGAAAGAAAAATCTTGTGCAATTGTATTGCAATTTCCATTCTTTTGGATCTATCGAGCCTGACGTGATCTTTTTTGCTTCTTGTAGTTCCTGACAGAGAACGGTTTCCAAGTGACAACCAAAATGCTCCAGTCTCCCTCCACCAAGGAGTTTTTTAAGATGTTTGAGTTCATCTATAGCCAGCTGGACGAAACCTTTCAGATGCCAACATCAAAAGGAGAAGAGGAGGTGCCACGTATCCTGAAAGACCTGGGGTATGTTTATTTGTTTATTTCTTTCTTTATTTTCTTTGGGGGGGGGGGGGGGGGGGGGTCTTTCACACATCAATACAACATCATTTTTGTCCACTTGCCCAATCAATTTAATATATTACGTAAATATTTATTTTATTGTTATGAAACAGAATTGACATGTATGCTTTTTAATGACTATTTCATCACGATCCAATTGAGATTAAAAAAAATCACCACCTAGAGACTAGGCTCATTAAAACATACTAGCAGTCTTGTCATGTGGGGACTCATCAGAAACAAGCTCCATTAGCCTTCACTTGGGAGCCTCTCCCATAGTCCCATCTCACAATAAAATAGTCTGGGTGGCTGACTCTCTATTTCTCTCTCTAGGTATCCATTTGTCCTCTCTAAGAGCTTGATGTATTCTGTTGGAGCTCCACACACCTGGCCCCAAGTCCTGGGTGCTGTCATCTGGCTAATTGACACTGTCATGGTGAGGAGCAAACGACAAATGATCCAGAAAGCCTCCTCAATATTGTCTCAGTGTGGTGTGATTTGACACCATAAAGAAGTGACTGGAGAAGACCTGGGCAGACTGAAGCATTCTATGCAATTCCTGTGGATCCATGTTGTGTTTCTGTGTCAGATTTCCAGGGTTATGGGTCAGCAGGAGCTGCTGTTCACTGACTTTGACTCTGAAGAAAATCTCAATATCGAGGAAGGGGCCGAATTCAACAAGGTACAGTGGCAGCAGTGTTATAATCAGCAATATAAAAGCATAGAATACTATAGGCATTGGCAATATATATTTACTTGGAAATTGTCTTCTTTTAGCTGATTCTTGAGACAACGGGAGTGCTTGGACATGTCAACAGTATATGTTTGTCACTGGGATCCAACCTGAGACCTAGTTATGAGCTGATCTTCTCTGTACTATTATGTCTGGATCTACAGTTCTACACCCATGTTTTCCACACTCCTGCTTCGCTGTTTAATGATCACACTGCCAAAGCAGGCAGTGTTCTGTATAAAATTAAGATTATACTGTATTTGCACCCTTTCTCATTTTTGCTCTTCTGTACATATCCATGTCTCACTTTGTCTCGTCTTATTCTCTTTGACTTTGTTCCTGCAGCTCTTCCTAGAGTACACAGCCGAGACATACGCCAAGTTTCTGCAGGGAGCCGACACATATGAAGCTGATGACCATGCATTCCTATCTAAATTAAGTAAGTATTTCACTACATCTCTGAAAATAGGTGCCATGTATCGATGCATTTGTGTTTTTGTTAAGTTTCATGCCAATCTATTTTAAATCAATGTCACAAAGTTCATCTGAATGGGAAAAAAAGTATAATTGTTATTTTCTTTTCAAGAGCCCTGACATAAGGAGGGAATGTATTTCACTTTTTAACGAAAAAATGAATACCGTACATCATGATATTGCTGAAATGTGTTAGCCTGGTAACCAGCCCCAATGAATCCTTCATTAAGGGTCTGAACTCAAGCCGATCCGCCACTTGATTCGGTGATGTATTTTTCAGCCCCAACTGATTGGTTGCTGTCTGTTCAAAATCATCAATCATCAAACTCTTTGACCAATCGCAGTAGCAAAGCAGGACAACTTTGATGATTCTGCGACAAAGAACTTAAATTGATCAGAACTAAAGGCCAATAGGTTGTTCCGCTGCAACATCAAGGTGGGAGCGCTGTTGTCAAAAAAAGCACAAGCTTCGTCTCTTGCCTTCAATACTCCTTGTCTGCTACATCCGGGTACCTATACCGGCAACTGTTAACGTTAATTTTAGCTGCAAGCCACAAGCAGCTGAACAACCGGCCAATGCATTTCAAAGCTGATGAGCTTACTGGAAAGAGAATGACTGACTCAACCTGGTTAACAAGCAAAACGTTGGTGTTTTGAGCCCGGTGAAGTGGTTACAGCAGCAGTGGTAGTGGGCTTAGCTAATGTAGCTAAGCTAACAGCTATTTAACATACATGTTGCAGCACTCTGTAATGCTACGTCATCGGTAATGTTAGATTAGTCCTGCCGGCTGACTCCTGAATAATCGCCAGTGGATGGGCTTGGGTCCAGACCCATATTGAAGAGTGCTGACAACTGCGGTTCATATGGGTCGGGATACCAGGCTAGAAATGTGTGGAACAAGAAATAAGTATTGATCACTTTGTATGTCCATCTTCCATAGAGAAGCTTTACAATGTTGACGAGGCCCAGGTGGCTTCGCTTAGGGAGGAGCACAGAATGCTAAGTGCTCAGGTGGAACAGCTGGAGAAAGAGAGCCAAAAGGTCAGAAGCATAATTTTTATATTGACACATTCTACACCCCATACAAGAATAATATCTTAGAAACATCAGCTATTACTCACACGGAAACATCAGCATACTGCTGTCATTATTAGCAAGCAACAAGTCTTTGCCACTTTTATAGTCTCTTGCCTTCATTTACTCAATCAATGCTCCACTGCTGCGAGAGAAACTGCCAAGGAGAAGAAAAGGAGACATCATTATGACTATTTGAAGTGCACTGCTTTTTAGCTGTGATCAAAATATTATCAGCCCTCAGGCTACAGCAGGGTGTGTACTAGGTTCCACTCTTGAGTTGTATCACGAACATTAAACATATGTTTTCAGTGTATGCGACAACTACCGTAAATTTCGGACTATAAGCCGCGGCTTTTCCCCCGTTTTTTGGCCCTGCGGCTTATATAACGGTGCGGCTTATCTATGGATTTTTTCAAAAAAAATAAAATAATATTCTCTTTTTTAGCACTCTTTCTAACTATAAATCCACTTCTGTTTTAATTTCCTCTCTTGCCCTCTTTTCACCACACCGCGGACACTGTGTGCACTGTAAAAAAAAAACACAGGTGGTGTTGTGTTATGTTGTTTTGTTGAAATGTTAATAAATGGGAGCTTCCTCAAACAGCCATCTCTTTCCCGACAATCCCCTCTGTGCATGAACCCTTACATATGGTAATTAAATATTAAAACACAAAAAAAATATATATATATTAAAATCCCTGCGGCTTATAGTCCGGTGCGGCTTATATATGTAACAAACAGGCAATTTTGCTGCTGCGGCTTATACTCCGGTGCGGCTTATAGTGCGGAATTTACGGTAAATGTATTAAGACAGGTTTACCGACAGCTAACATCTCCTCCTTCATAGGACCCTCTGATGACCAAGAGGAGGCAGAAGCTGACAGTGCAGACAGATCTCAACAAACTCCAGTCTTATCACAGCGACCAGGAGGTCCACTTAGCCACCCTGGAGAGCAAAGCCTCACAACTCAAGGAAGACGAGGAGGCCGCTGGTAAATGGGGGGGGGGGGGGGGGGGGGAACTAAGAGCTCATTCTACCAATGGAGTCAGTCTTTTCTTTGGCAGAACACACAGATTCCTGTGGGAATCTGATAACTTGGGGATCTGAAAGTTACAGTTATGTCTTCTGTGCTTAAACTACATGTTTTAATCTGTTCGACTACTACTGGTTAATATAGGTTAATGGGACTCGTGTCCTGAGCTAAGAAGCATTGTTTGGCATGATGTGGAGTGCATAATGTTCAATACATCTTATACAATACTTGCATGGTTACCTTCCGTCAAGCAACATGGTTCTAAAACCTGTAGCTAAATGTCATATAAGCAACACACAAGTAGCTTTTGCTCAGCCCTTTGCTACTGTACTTAATTTAACTGCATATGGTCACAGATGATGCGTGTATCTTGTTTTTTGTTTTTTTTACAACAGCAGGTTTATTTATTTCAAGTCCTATAATAAGGATGCCAAATATGTGAGGCGAGCAGAATTGTGTTCAGCCACAGCTATGCCATTTTACATGCGATCACGCGGAATCTTTCAGGAACTCTAAAGAGCACCCCCTGTGGGTGACCTAATGGAGGTGGATTATTTAATTAGCTAATTAGAGAGGATTAACTGTCGTTAACTGTCTTAATGGTCGAACTTGGCCATGCTGCACAATGGCTGCGCAGCCTCCACCGCGCCAATTCCCCGGGGCGGAGTGTCCGCAGTCAGGCTGCAATTGAGGAGCTGTCAGGGGGAGACCTGGAGCTCCAAGGAGAGGCATTTGTTTTTATCCGTGTTTCCCAAATCCAATCGTGGCCGTTCTTTGTATGTACATGTATAATCAAAGCTCATGTTTTTGTATCTGTTGGTGAACTATTTTAAATTACATTTATGGCCTTGGAAACACACCCAACGCAGAAATGTCTGTCCCCGGCCCGCTGCTCTGGCCAGCCTACTAGTATACAGTCCATACGGGTTTGGCGTGCAGAGAATGCAACATTTACACTCGATACACTGCACGGGTGTACTGCAGAGCCATATTTGTAGCACAGTAGATTCATATTACCGTAGTCATTTTAAAGGTCCCATCTTGTGTAAAACTAGATTTATTTGCTTATAAAGGACTTGGGCGTGATATATAAACACAATGGAATTCTCAAAACACATGGTTCCCAGATAAATCCACACCAGCCATGTAAGGAAAAAGTGCTTCCAAATGAGCCATTTTGACTTCTGTGATTTTGTGATATCACAAAGTAACACTCATTTAATTTGCCTGCTTACAGCACCACCTCACCACCTGAATGTGGAAGAACAAACCTTACAGCAAAACAGAAAACAAATCCACTGCACCAAAGAGATCCCAACAGATCATCTTACCATCTTATCTTGTCAAAACAGTGCATAGTTTATAGAGAAGTCCCACAGGCTGCATTTCATCCCCCCCCCCCCCCCCCATCCCAACAGAATTCATAACCTGTTTCTAAAAGACCCATGAGACATGTTTTATACAGTGAAGTACCTTTAAACATATACGGTAGCCTACCCGAATTGTTTTTGAGTTTTCAATAAAAGAGGTGCATGGGTGCACACCTTGCATACATGAATTACTACAAATAAGGGGGAGGGTAGAGAAGCGGAGGGCTATTAATCTCAAGTTCTTGTGTCAAATTCATTTTAATAATGGTCTTAAGATATTTTTGTTATTGTTTTTACAACAGCTTTGAGAATTGCCCAGCAACATGCATACTGAAACTGCAGATACTGTATGTTGTATGTCTTTCTTTCTATCTCTCCTTCCATAGCCCATCGTGTGGAGACTCTGAAGCTGGAGCAGACCAGACTGCAGCAGCTCCTGCAGAAGCAGAAGTTCACCCCGGCTGATGTGGAGAGGATCAACCGGGAGAAGAGGGAACTCCAGCAGACCATTACCAGGCTCACCAAGACCCTCGAGGAATCGGAGAAGCTTGTGTGGAATGAAGAGATGGACCTGGCCAAAGTGAAAGAGAAGGTTTGTACTCCTCCTTGGTGTGCAAGGAGGAGCCACATTGATAATGGTGTTTGGTTAGGAGTCTAATGATATGCTCGGATCATATCATCATGTGATGGAATGAGTCTACATTAAGCTAATTTCTTCCTTAATATGAAGGGAAGAAGGATCACCCCAAAAAAAGCTGATCCAGAATAATGTAATTTCACGAGGATGAGAAATTAATCATTTTCCATTTAAAGAGCAAGTACACCAACCATACAGTGCACATCAACAATAGCTGCCCCTACTTTTTTCTATGTACAACCCCCACACTGCAGCACATGACGTGTCATATGATGCGCCATGTTTTGGGCTTTAAATGGAAAATGATTCATTTGATCATGAAATTGCAATATGGTGGATCAGCTTTTTTGTGTGATAATCAGTTTAAGCATAGTCAATCTATATTTGCAGTATAATCTTCAATTCAATGATGCACATCCTGACCTTTGACTTATTTTCTCCCTTGTACTGCATGTCATCCCTGTCATCCCTCACTATCCCAGCTGGAGGCGAAGCTAGTAGAGTACCACAAGCTAGCACGCCAGTTGAAGCTGATACCAGTGTCTGCGGAGAACGCCTGCGGCTATGATTTTGAGATCAGGGCCACCTCTGAACTCTTTAGACCCGCCACCATCGTTCCACATAAAACGCAGATGCAGGTAGTTAAAACTCTCCATAAACATTCATGCTTCGGAGTAAGAGATTGAATATAATAACTAATACAATTAAGAACATATACATAACAGTTCTTCATCTGCCAATGCAGTTTGAGTCCCAATATATTTAATACTTTTGTTTTAGGTGTACCGTAAATTCCGGACTATAAGACGCACCGGTGTATAAGCCGCGGGACCAAAATTGACTATTTTTTTCTTCTATAAGCCGCACCGGTCTATAAGCCGCGGGTGTTTTGATGTTTAATTACCATATGAAAGGGTTCGTGCACAGAGAGGAATGTCGGGAAAGCGATGGCTGTTTGGGGAAGCTCCCATTTATTAACATTTCAACAAAACAAAACAAAAGTCAGGTCACTAATCCCCAGACAAAATCACACAACAATAGGCTATATGTGCAGCAAACCTGTAACCAGAGAAGTCAAGTCACTAATGCTCGTCTTCCTCTTCTTCCTGCGTACTGAAACCACCAAAGTCCTCATCTTCAGTGTCGGAAACGAACAGGTTCAGGGTGGCTTCGTCAACCACTCTCCTCTCTCCTTCATTGTCACTCAAAACCAACGAACTCCTCTTCATCTATAGCTGTGATTCCATTACAGTTTTTCGCAAAAGAATTGCGATATTTCTACAACTTCGACAATGTACAATTGCGACTTGTAGGCGTTTCCATTGAAGTTGCGTTTGAGTGATTCCCCGTTGCAGCAGCTGCCACAGTGATTACGCACGGGGATCTGCCCCATATCCCGTCCCCTGCATGCTCAAATCCAACCAATGGTCAATGGAAATCCCAACATGAAGTTACAATGCATATAAACGAGCCTGATTATCAATTCAAAAGAAAATGAGTCGCAAAATGTTGCTGGCTGCGTGAATGCAGTCAGCGCGACAGGCAGAGGAAAAAAGGTAGCCTAATAGCCTACAACTGGTCCGATTTAGAGATGGAGGGGGGAAAAGGCTGATTTGGTTCTATAATTGCACCTGAAACGTGTGCAATGTATTAGCCTACTCACAGTCACTGTATTCACTTCAGACAGCACCACCGCACCAGTGTGTGCTTTTCATCCTCTCATCTCGCCGCTGTGCCAAATGCGCGCACACAGGCAGCCTGCTGTCACCATGGACCGATTTCTGCCATTAAACATTATCTAATTTGCCCGGCTACGCTTTTGCACAACACTCGTCTTTCTGCTAGGTAGCGTTGCTTCAAAGTTTTCCACTTGCTGCGGAGGTTTTGACACGGCTATCGAACCTTACTTACCAAACTTATTTTCCGCTCCTTTTCCAAGGGATAATATGGGTCACATGACGTGCAAATGCGAAAAATGTGTTTCCATTACACTTTTGCGATAAACTGCTATATCGACACGTCTGAAAAACCACCTCATGATCATCTACTGCTCGTTCTCATGCTGTCGAGAACGAGCAAAGCTTTTTTTTGGTGAAAGAATCCTCCAGGGCGCTTCTTGTTAACAGTCCGAGTGAGTGGCAGGTCGAACGTCAAAGGCACTTCATCCATATTTATGATCTGCTCCGGTTCGATGGAATATTCCTTGATCTTCCTTTGTGTGAATTCGCCGAAGTTTGTGATTTTCTCCTGGTAGTCGGGGGAGGGAGTTGATGGGCTTGTGGCCGTTTGCTTACCGTAATTACCATATGTAAGTGGTCACGCACAGAGGGGATTGTCGGGAAAGAGATGGCTGTTTGAGGAAGCTCCCATTTACCGTATTACCGTAACATTTCAACAAAACAACATAACACAACACCACCGTTGTTTATTTTTACAGTGCACACAGTGTCCGCGGTGTGGTGAAAAGAGGGCAAGAGAGGAAATTAAAACAGAAGTGGATTTATAGTTAGAAAGAGTGCTAAAAAAGAGAGATTTTTTTTTTTTTTTTTTTTTTCTGAAAAAATCCATAGATAAGACGCACCGTTATATAAGCCGCAGGGGCCAAAAAACGGGAAAAAAGCCGCGGCTTATAGTCCGGAATTTACGGTAGTCTATAGTGTAATTATGAGAGTTGATGCCTTGATGCCCATCTTTTTGGCAAAAGACAATACTTCCATTTTTATTACTATTGTTCATCTTGATTATGGGCATTATTCGACTTCATTGAGCGATCTATGGCTTTGGTCTTGCATATAATTGTATTGATGCATACTGTAGCCTATATTCAAATGTTTATTCCATCGGAGGCGTACAAAAATGTGTCATCCTGTTGCATCTGAAGATGGATTGATTTTGTTATTCCATTTAAGTCTAGTCCATTCTCATGTTTAGAAATTGATCACTAATGTGGAGGAGGAAAACCGTCGACTGGCCATGACGAAGCTCAGTCTGGATGAGTCTAGTGAACAGGTAACGATCTTGGGATTACTGCTAAACTGTATTACATCTAGGATAAGTAAAAATAATAATAATAATACAGCAACTGCATTTGAGTCTGGTTGCATTGTGGCATGTAAAATGTATTTTCCAGGTGAATTCTAACTTCTTGGACAAGACCAATGACCTGAAGCAGCTGAAAGAGCAGATTCGCAGGCTGGATGAGCAACTTGATCATGACATGCAGGTATAGTACATGTAGTACAGTCGAATCCATTTGCATTGGCCTCCCACATTACTGGCCCTAGTGCACTAGTAGTAGATACCATAGTGATGCGTATTGTTGACAAAACACAGATTGTGCAGGCTATTTGTGTATGCATGCAGTACACAACTCGCTATCTGCTGCATTAAATATACCTGCTTATAATATCTACAAGAGAGGTAGGCCCGAGACAACGTGGAATGAAATTCACTGTTCAACTGGCAATGATTTTAGTTGTAGTTTTAGTTGTTTTTTAAGTGCATGTTAAATCAGTCTTGTCTACCACTAAATATAGCAAAAACGCTCCATTCTGTTCACAAAGAAAGCTAATACACTATAGAAGCAAGTGTGTGTGTTCTTTACATTGTGTACACACAAATATTAGCTAAATAGTGCACTATTATGCATACTTTATTTTGTGTGTGTAGGAGCAAGCACATGAGGAACAGAAGTGGCAAGCAGAGGTGGAGTCTGTCGAAAACCACAAGAAGCTTCTCGAGAAGAAGGTTAACCACGGATACGATGAAGCTCTGAAACAACATACGACAATGCATCAGCAGTTAGTGGTTTTTTGTTGTTACTGATTTTTTTGTTTTTGTTTTGCCATGGACCCGGCAGAATAAAAGTAGCTCTGCTGCGCGGCCTCGCACGTAGCTCGGCTGCTGCGTGGCCTCGCCTGCCCTATTGGCACGGGTGTGTGTGTTGCTCACTAAATGTTATTACATCAGTGATGTCACAATGCCTCCTTGTGTGTGTGCCCCATTATATCACTGATGACATCAGTGCGTGTGTGTGCCCCCCCTATGACATCATTGATCAGTCTTGTGTGAGATCACTGATCAGTCTTGTCACAATGCCTCCTTGCGTGCGTGTGCGCCCTTATGACATCACATCATTAGCTAATTAGCCTAATTAACGTGTACGCTTTACACACCCTGAAGCTTTCAGCCCAATTGCATGTAAAACGCCATAGCTGTGGCCGAACACAGAACTTGAAACAAACCGAGCCCACATACTCAATTTTATAGATGGATAGATAAATAGCTTGAAATACAAAAACACAAATGGAACAAATATACATAATTTGAGTTAAGAAAAAGGATCAAATATACACAACATGCAGTCTATAACTTATCATATAAAAAATATCTGCCAAACTATCAGCCGATACTGAAATATCAGTTATCGTATATCAGTCGGGGCGGGCTCTAATTTCAACAAAGAGATTGACTTGTGATCTCTCTTCCCCAGGTACCACCTGGTGTTGGAGGAGACCAACGAAGAGAGGCGAACGGTAGCCAACAATCTGACATCAATCTTCACCACTGCTGCCACTCAACTGGGGAATATCGAGGTATGAATTTGTCTAACTTGCACATTTATTGACTAAAACATGGATTCAAAAACATGTTGAGAATATGCCAAGAGACCTCTTAACTTAGCCTAAACATTTCTAGCAATAGGAACTGGAGATAAACTTTTATTTTAGTGAGATGTGGTTAACCTCGTTGCTGGGTATCATGCGCTCTTACACTGTCACTGGTCGATCACCCACACTGACAGGGCTCTACTGCAGGTAATACTGACTATCGATAAATTGCTCATACAACCCCTCGTCAAATAATTAGAACTATCCCTTTAACATTCCACAATTTGCTCCTAGCTCACCTGTGTTAGTAGTAATGGGATTTGTAAACAATAACAGCTTTTCTACTGTCCTATAAACTTTAAAGGTAGGTAACGTTCTCACCTTATGTTAGTGGAATTAGATAATTGTGCATCGCAGCGTTTGTGCACAAAATTGAACAATGCGTGTCGGGGGGCGTCTGTATAGGATCTGTACCGTACTTGTTTCCCGTCACAAGTTAAGTACAGGGTTGATAAGAACACATCGTTGGGGAGTACGTTCAGCCCTTTTTTTTTTTGCTTCATGAGGTTATCAATTATGATTTCGTTTTTCACTGCATGAGAAAATGGATTTCTGGCGTGCGTGTCGTTACCAGTGTTCTGCGTGAGCGTTTGCAGCCCTGGTCGGGGTCAGACTTGTAGTGTTGCCAGTTTCCCGGCAAAGACACATTTACGGCAGTATGATTGCCTAATCTGACATGGTGACATCGTGAAAGACAAAATATTGTGTACGGTAGTCTGCTCCTGCCATTAAACATCTCCGGTGTCTCAATCTTCCTGCACAAAAGTTTGTTTGAAAGTCTGATTGTATCAAATTAAATATGATTAGATAAAAAATGTTTCAAAGCACAATAGGTGTGCTTTTGTCTTTATTCAGACTAACCAAAAATAATTAGTGCTCGTTCATTTATCTTCACAGATTGTTCTGAATATTTACCAGGTGTTGCATGCCATGTACTGTATAGTATTGTATTGATTCCCTGTTGATTGATATATGAATTTCGGTAAAGGTCAAAGAAAAGAAAAAAAAAACACAATTCCAGGCTGAGTCAGCACGTAGGGATTCTCCCTCCTTTTGTCTCACCTTTTGGTTCTTGTTCCCATAACAGAAGTGCCTGGAAGATCTGCACAGCAGAGTGCAACGTATCTGCATGAAGGCAACGGAGGACGACCAGGCGGCTATCGAAAAGCTCCGCGATATGCTGCAGACCTTCAATGATATGATGCAGACCTGAACTCGACAGATAACCTCAGATAACACACTTCTGACTACTTCATCTATTAGTTTTGTATGGACTGCTATAATGCACATTGTTGTATAAGCAGTGCTTCTTTCCTATATATTCTGTAAGCTTTGCTTGCTAATGGTTCAGTTGCTGACGCTTTAGCAGGCCAGGTACTGCTAACCTACTGTATTATCCATAGAAGAAATTAAGACAGCCAATCAAGGAGGGAGCTAAGATCACATTCAAATAAAGTGATAATTACTGTAGGTCTTAATGTCATCAAAAGCGCTCTTGCACTATACAGACTGTGGATCCCCCATCTTCAGTCTCTAGGGAGCTACAATTTTAGGCTGGAAAATCAAACTGGTATGGTAGTCCCCCTGTTCACCTCATTGACAGCCTCAAACCCACAGATGTGATGTATTCTTTTCTGTAATAGATAGAAAGTTGCCCAAACATCCTCTATGCACCAAATACCCGAGATACTTTTCATTACTACTTTTTTTAAATGATTTTTTAAAGTATTTTTCTCCCCTTTCCCCCCACCCCAAATTGTACTTGGCCAATTCCTCCTGCTGTCCCGGTCATTGCGCCACCCCCTCTGCCGATCTGGGGAGAGTTGTAGACTAGCACATGATTCCTCAATACACAGTCGCCAGCCGTTTATTTTCACATGAGAGCGATGAGTTTCACCGGCACAACGTGTTTTTTTTTTTTGTGTTTTTTCTGTCCAAATAAAGGCTTTTTAACATTTCTCTACCAAAACAGCAGTGTCGCTGTGGAATTTTTTAAGTTTGCTCCTTCTACTCTACTAAAGGTTTTTTACAAGAGACAAACTTTTCCTTTACACACAGCAATTTTGTTTTAATGTACTGTATACAATTTATCATTTTTGAAATACAGCAGCCATGTGTTTTGTGAATACAAAGAGTGTTGCATCGGTGATAACTGATAAGTCTTGAGGCAGGAAATTCAAGTGATATGACCAGCTGTGATGTGGTTATGCATCTGCCTTTTTGTTTAATAAAAAAAATGTTTTGCTCAAGTTCTGTGAAAATAAAATGTGTAGGTTGTCAAATGAAATCATACATTGTCCGTTTATTTAAAATGCATAACGTCTGTGAGCCAATGGTGGAAAGAAAAGTAACCAGAGAAAAGATCACGGAACTGCATGTTTTGCACTTTTATATTTGATCAAAAGTTTTTTGAGATGATTGTAGTGTAGCGACTGACATGCAAGATGGGATCTATTGACTGGTCTGAACACATTTTGAAAATAGCTAAGCATTTAACTGTTTGCAGTGTGCCAAGATGATGTGGGTGTTGTGATAGTCTCATGTAAAGCTGGAACAAAGGAACATTAACTCACTGTACATGATATCCCCCCTTCCCTTTGGACTATAGGTCTTCCAAGCAGGGAGCGATGCAAACTAGTCACCTTTTTCAACCTAAAATAACAGTTAAGTGAAGGATTTCTGACTGGCTTTGTATCTGCCCTGGTATGTCACCTTTTTCACTATACATTGCATCCCTGTCTAAGATTTGTCTTTACCTAAGCACAGCTAATACGGGAAAGCTGTTCCTCTACTTCTGGGGTGGGTGGCAACTCATGTGTGGCCCCTGGGTCAACTCCCCCCCCCCCCCCCCCCCCCAACAAAAACAATACAAGGCGGATGTTTTTGGTTAGGTTAGACCACCCAAATCTGTTTTTATTTTACTGTACATCCCAGAACATGCCACAATGGCGTTAGCATTGTCCATCCACATATTTAACGTTAGCATTTGAGCTAACACTATTGTAACAAACTTTCCTGGATGCACATTGCACATGCAACATTACTAATCTGGTTAATATGACATATTTGGGTGATGTACCCCATCAAATTGCTGTAGTGGATTGTTTTAAAGCTAGAGCAAGGTTTCTGGTGTCATCTGAATGGAAGAATTACTCAATTCAATATGAAAAATATAAATGTTGGTATAATAAACTTTGCTTACCAGTCCTTTTCATCAAATTAGTAGCTATAATTGGGAGCGATGTGTTACAGTAGGTTACTGGTGGAAGTGCACGGTCATAATCTGGCCCTCTGGTAGCGAGATTTTTTTTTTTGTGGCCCTCTATCATGAAAGTTGGAAAGAGGTGCAAAATCTCATGCAAGGTGTCATCAGCTCCAGGTCTAATGAAGTTTCCTATCCATCAGATGCACTAAAGTGAACCAGATGTCTTGAGATATTTATGGAAGCAGTGTGTGAGAAGCAAATAATCCGCAGCTCATGGTAGAGCAGACATGAAGAATATGTAGAAAATATTTGATGAGAATGTAAACTGTGATAAGCTGCAAACAGATGGGTGCAGTTGACCATATTAGGGCTTCTGTGACAAGTGGTCGTCTACCTTTACTTGTTTACATTGTCCAGTAAGTATGTAATGAATGTGCCTGATACATTTTCTGTTATTTAGGCCATTTTAGAACCCAAGACCCTGTGTGAACCCGTGACCCGTAACAAGTGATCTCAAATGTATTCATAGTATTCCCATTCCCATGCTGTCAATATGGTGCTTTACCATATACAGATGAGCTCACTGGCTGTGGCTATCATTTGACTGTTAGTAGAGCGGATAAGCTCTAAGGGTTAGTTACATCACATCCTGTATATTGGTTACTGACCGTCCAGCTGTACTGAGACCACTAGAGGACAGCACACCACTGACTGGCATAATGAGTGTTCAGGTCACTGGTTGGTTGAATAGACAGAGAAAGAGAGAAATATCAAATAGCTATTTGCCATTAGGCTATATCTTTGTACCCATTAGTACAGTGGCCTGGGATTATTATTATTATTTTACACCACACACAATTTAAAACTACCGAAGAGGATTAGGGCCACAATGTGACAAATTTGAGTTCCGAGTTCAAGTCAACATTCTGAAAATAAAGTTAGAATTCTAAGTTTAATGTCAGAATTCTGAGATTAAAGTCAGGATTCTGAGTTTAATGTCAGAATTTTTATGAAAAAAGAGAATGATCAGATTAAACTCAGAATTCAGAGGTTAATGTCAGAATTCTGGGATTAAAGTCAGAATTCTCAGATTCAAGTCAGAATTCTGAGGAAAAAAGTCAGCATACTGTTTCATGTGACATCACTGATGATGTCACTGATGTATTACAAATGTACAGAAATGTGAATGTCTGGGGGCCCTAGGCTAGACATAAGGTAGATTTGCCTTTTTAGAGTGTTATGACGGAGCCATAGAGCTAGCTATGCACAGACCTGTCCAAAGAATTATGTCTGTAGGAAACATGAGACTGACTGTGAACTCAATATGTTTATTTTAACTTTTACATGGGTTTTGTAGTAGCGCTATCAATAGGCTAAAGAAAACTAACGCTACAATTAAATAACAAGCGTGAACAGGAGACGATTGCCAATTTCTCAAATGCAAAACAGCAGCGTAATAATCTTGTTTGTAGTTCCAGTGAAAGATCTTTGTTCGTGAACAGTAGGCTTATATACAAAAATGTCACTTAGGGCTCACCCACAGCAAATGAAGCAAAACGTTTGAAAGCATCTGTGTCTCAATGTGTAGCATGTGGACCAGCACAAAAACACATCTGTGTCTCAGTGTGTAGCATGTGGACCAGCACAAAAACACATAATGTGTCTCAGTGTGTAGCATGTGGACCAGCACAAAAACACATCTGTGTCTCAATGTGTAGCATGTGGACCAGCACAAAAACACATCTGTGTCTCAGTGTGTAGCATGTGGACCAGCACAAAAACACATATGTGTCTCAGTGTGTAGCATGTGGACCAGCACAAAAACACATCTGTGTCCCAGCACAAAAACACATATGTGTCTCAGTGTGTAGCATGTGGACCAGCACAAAAACACATCTGTGTCCCAGCACAAAAACACATCTGTGTCTCAGTGTGTAGCATGTGGACCAGCACAAAAACACATCTGTGTCTCAGTGTGTAGCATGTGGACCAGCACAAAAACACATCTGTGTCTCAGTGTGTAGCATGTGGACCAGCACAAAAACACATATGTGTCTCAGTGTGTAGCATGTGGACCAGCACAAAAACACATCTGTGTCTCAGTGTGTAGCATGTGGACCAGCACAAAAACACATCTGTGTCTCAGTGTGTAGCATGTGGACCAGCACAAAAACACATCTGTGTCTCAGTGTGTAGCATGTGGACCAGCACAAAAACACATCTGTGTCTCAGTGTGTAGCATGTGGACCAGCACAAAAACACATCTGTGTCTCAGTGTGTAGCATGTGGACCAGGACAAAAACACATCTGTGTCTCAGTGTGTAGCATGTGGACCAGCACAAAAACACATCTGTGTCTCAGTGTGTAGCATGTGGACCAGCACAAAAACACATCTGTGTCTCAGTGTGTAGCATGTGGACCAGCACAAAAACACATCTGTGTCTCAGTGTGTAGCATGTGGACCAGCACAAAAACACATCTGTGTCTCAGTGTGTAGCATGTGGACCAGCACAAAAACACATCTGTGTCTCAGTGTGTAGCATGTGGACCAGGACAAAAACACATCTGTGTCTCAGTGTGTAGCATGTGGACCAGCACAAAAACAGCATCAACAACTGCCGGTGTAGTGTGTTCCAGGAAACACAGCTGACCTGAGTTGCCTCTGTTAATGTATTCATTTTTTTCCTCTGGGGACTGTTTTCTAAATCTACAGAGCCTTGAAGTGCCTGCAGGAGAGAGAGAGAGAGAGAGAGAGAGAGAGAGAGATTTGAGGCCACAATTTACTACATCAAGGTCACAAGATGATATTTTGTGCACACAAAATAGAACTTGTGTCCTTGTTTTGATTTATCTACGCGCACAAAATACATACATATTGTAACATTGTTTTGGTTCATTAATGTCCTCACATTATTTTATATGCACAATTTCATAATTCATGCAAAAAAATCAACACAACACAAACGTTCGTACATTTTTGAAACCATAACAAGTTAGTTTATTCAGGAAGTGATTTCACCCACTTTATTATTTTATTTTATTGATTTATATATACTAGAAATTGAGCGCTTGATTCCTAGAGAGACCGGAGATAATGCGCCATGGGTGCAGTTATGGAAATCGCCTGCTCCGCGGGCTCGCAGACGCACCTCGGCCGCTGTGCGACCTTGCCCACTGACAGCTCAGCCGCTGTGCGGCCTCACCTGATCTATTGTCATGCGTAGTGCACATTTGCTCAACTGCGCATGCATTTAGTTGCTCCAGTGACATCACTAATGACATCACAACTTATGAGCATGCGCAGATGAGCAATCTTGTACAAATGCGATAACACAGTGTAGTATGCCGGTCCTACTTATAACCTCAGCCTGGAAGAAATATTTATGACATCACTAATGACATCACTTATGACATCACAGTTGATTGAGTGACATCTCTGATGACATCACAAGAGATTTCTAGTACTAATTGGGCAAAAGTTGGCGCGGTGCACAATTGCTCAACTGTGATGTCACTCAGGCAGTTGTGATGCCATCAATGATGTCACTCGAGCAACTGTGATGTAGTATGAGCCGACATTTGCATGATGGCACCTAGGTGGGTGGGCGGTGTCTGTCAGTCCAGAGTCTCCACCCTAGTCTTTTTTAGTTAAAATTGGCTAAGTGGGCAGTGTCGGGGTGTCTATCAGTCACGGAAGTGACATCATCAGTGAGGCGGGTAGCGGTGTAAAGTGACGGAAGTGACATCACTTCTTGGGCAAAAGTTGGCGTTGCGCACATTTGCCAACTGTGATGTCACTCAGGCAATTGTGATGTCATCAGTGATGTCACTCGAGCAACTGTGATGTACTATGAGCCGATGGCACACAGTCGCACGATGGCACACAGTTGCACGGGGACACAGTTGCACAACTGTGAATTTGCCCGACTGTGATGTCACTCGGGCAGTTGTGATGTCACTCGGGCAGTTGTGATGTCACTTGAGCAACTCTGAATACTATAATTGGAGGGCTGATGGCACACAGTTGCACGATGGTGGACAGTTGCGCAACTGTGATGTCATTTGGAGAGCTCGCACAGTTGCTCATGGCGCACATTTGCTCAACTGTGATGTCACACATGTAAGGGATAATGTATTGTGAGCCGGTGATTACTGGCGAAATAATGACCGACAGGTGAATGATTGAGCCCGACGCGCAGCGGAGGGCTTAATCATTCACCTGAAGGTCATTATTTCCAGTAATCACCGGCTCACTATACATTATCCCGCTTAGAACACGGCCTACAACTAAATTATTTCAGTAATCTGACAAAAATAATTATTCAAATAGATTTTTTAATAGCGTTTTCAATGACAAAGCGGTTTCATTCGTAATTGGCACACAAGACACCACAGCTGCAACTGGTTGGCCTAATTAGTAGTGTCTGCAGACAAAATGCTCTTATCAACTGATTAATCCAGGTGTGGCAGAGCAGCGGTCGGTTGTCGAGAAATAATGACCGGTGAATCTTGTAGATTGACCAATCAGAATCGAGTATTCAAGAGAGCCGTGTTCTAAATACTGTATATCTCTACCGTTATGGTCTCTCCACACCCAGCATGAATACAACAAGCCCAGCCACATACTCTGAAGGTTGTTGAAAGACATTCTGGGAAATGTAAGAAATCACTAACTGGAGTAGACGCAGACAAGGCAGACTGAGAGAAACAAAAAGGTCTATTACAACACTTAATTCCAGTGAGGGCGTTTTCTTTAACAAAACCAATGGCCAATGACCCCACCCGTAAACACCAATCTCATTATCATATCTCCTTTGCCAACGCAGTAACGACTTTAGAACTTTTTTCAGGGGTATGTTTGAAAACCTTCAGTGCTGCAAGCGTGAGAGCGAAATGTTTTGGTAGATGTGACGGGGAGAGATGAGGTGATTGTGAGGGGCTCCATGGAGAGAGGGAATGAATAATGTGATGGATAACTTCCACCACAAGAGGAGGCAACCCAGCTCCTTGGTGGATTGGGTGGGGGGGCGAGAGAGGAAAGAAGAAAGGCCAATGACATGTGTTAATGACTCGAGAGACTTTTAATCCTAAAATCCTAAAAACGAACCCGCAAGATACAGTTCTGTTTGCTATTCAAATCTCTAAAGACAAGTGGAATCCATACAAAACAATTTGACATGACTCTCAAGACTGTGTGTGTGTGTGTGTGTGTGTGTGTGTGTGTGTGTGTGTGTGTGTGTGTGTGTGTGTGTGTGTGTGTGTGTGTGTGTGTGTGTGTGTGTGTGTGTGTGTGTGTGTGTGTGTGTGCATGTGCGTGCACCTTTGCGCGTGTGAGAAAGTTGTGTATCCTGGAATGTTTGTGCCCCCGGAGACATGTGCATGTTGGCATAAATGTTTGTGTTTGCGTGTGTGTGACTGTGTGCCGCCCACATGCATGCATTTACGTGCTTATGTCTACATAAATGTGTGTGTTTGTGTAAATCCCTGTGTGTTTGTGCTTCTAGAAATGTGTGTGTTTATGCCACGTTTGTGTGTGTGTGTGTGTGTGTGTGTGTGTGTGTGTGTTTATGCCATGTTTGCGTGTGTGTGTGTGTGTGTGTGTGTGTGTGTGTGTGTGTGTCTCCACTGTTGGCTAGCTGTGGCCGCCCTCAGCCTTTGGATGGTTGCAGTCAAAGACATGCACCATGAATTCTTAATACACTGCATGTTCCTGCCATCACACAGGGGAAGTCAATATGACCCAGTCGTGGTCAGAAGCTCAGCTCTTCTAGGGAATGTGTGTGTGTGTGTGTGTGTGTGTGTGTGTGTGTGTGTGTGTGTGTGTGTGTGTGTGTGTGTGTGTGCGTGCGTGCATGCGCGTGCGTGTGCGTGTGTGTGTGTGTGTGTGTGTGACTCCCATGGGGCCTCTAATACAGAAGGGAGAGAGGTGAGGAGGAGAGGATGTGTGTGTGTGTGTGTGTGTGTGTGTGTGTGTGTGTGTGTGTGTGTGTGTGTGTGTGTGTGTGTGTGTGTGTGTGTGTGTGTGTGTGTGTGTGTGTATGTGTGTGCCACTGTAGTGAGAGAGAGAGATTCAGATGCAAAGGAGAAGAGTGAGATCAGACTAGGTCCCAAGTGTGAAGGATCCCCCCCCCCCCCCCCCACCGTGTTGTGAGGAAGGTGTGCGTCACTGACTTGCCATGTACCGTGAGGCCGTGTCATCCATACAGCTTTCTGCAGCTAATCCGTCAAGATAGGGACAGGCAGACACACGGTAGAGTGGCGAGGTGTTAATGTGTGGAGTCTTATTAGGGGTTAACCTTGCCCGTCCACCATAGAATAATCTGTTGTACAGATGTAGGAAATGGATGCAGAGAGAAAGAGAAGAGAGATTAAGAGAGAGAGAGAGAGAGAGATCTGTATTATAGTTCATCCACACTCTCCCCTTTTCTCTCCTCTCCAGCTCCCTGTCAAAACACCATTGTGTAGCTGAAATCTGTCTTCCTTAGATCTACATTATGACAAGCGCTGACATTTTTATCTGATCCAGAAACTAATTGTCTCCAGATTTGGAAGTGTGTGTGTGTGTGTGTGTGTGTGTGTGTGTGTGTGTGTGTGTGTGTGTGTGTGTGTGTGTGTGTGTGTGTGTGTGTGTGTGTGTGTGTGTGTGTGTGTGTGTGTGTGTGTGTGTGAGTGTGTGTGTCAAACATGGAATAATGACGCAACTTTTGTAATACTATTCCGATTTTTTGCAATTTCTCCATCTATCTAAATTCATTTGACGTTTGACATACAATCATTGTTACTAACAACAAAACAAACAAACATGCCTGTTAATCATTTTAAGGTTGTTAAGTGTTGTGTTGGCAGATTTGGCTCTGTTCTTCCTGTAGTCCACAACCATCTCCACAGTCTTTTGAGCATTGAGCTCCACGATGAGATATATATATATATATATATATATATATATATATATATATATATATATATATATATATATATATATATATATATATATATAATGACTTTGCTCTCAGACAGCCTCTTCGACATGTAGTGAAAACAAAAGTTGTGAGGTGATGTAAGGGTCCCACGCAAGACCAACCCCCCGATCCAAAATGGAATTATTTCTCTAGGCCTATTTTACAATTAAATAATTTAGGTTACTACAATAATTAGGTCCACTTTTGATTTTGATAATTAGGACTAGCTTTACCAATTTCAGACAAATTATGGAAAATTCATCAATATTCCATGTTTTACAGTTGATTCAATTTTTATTACCAAATTGCATGATTCTGTCTGTTTGATTCTGTCATTTTGCAGAAATCATATGGCTCTAATGGTAGCCAAGAGGGTACTCATCTCCTGATTGTATTATGACTGTATTATAACTGGCTTTCCATTACATGTTCATTTGACATTTGAATCTGGTCTTGATTTTGAGCCTCTGTATCATTTTGAAAGTCTTTGTCTTGTGTCATAATTTGTCGTAGCTTTGATCTGGTTTTCACCCGTCATTAATTTTGTGTTTAAATATTGTATTTATATCCAACAGCAATGCAAATGTCGGAATCACACGGCACCTTTTCCATTGTTGTTTTTGGGTCATGTGTTGTGCTCCTCAGAGAATTCACCACTGAGTATCAATTTCAAACTAAGTTTGAAAGGTCAGACCACTGTTTTGGCATTAACTCAATTTTTCCAATTTTCACTTGGACTGGACTCGTCTTTGGTCTTGGTTTGTGCTGAATTCTACTGAGGTGGTCTTGACTGCAGCCTAAAACGAGCCTAAATGGTCTTGCTCTGTCATCACAGTCTTCTGTGTGACCTTATGCATTCACACTGCTCCCTCTGCGTTACGTGAGGTCGATGGTCCCTACTTGTTTCAGTTCCTTTGATGACAGCTTCCTGCATTGCTGTGTTATGGCAGCTTCCTATGGGACTTCAGCAGATGACAGTTTCCTGTGTTGTTGGTCTTGGTGTGAAGCACAACGTAATTAGGCTCTCTTCTGTGGAATAAGAGACATACTGAGTGACTGGTGTACACGCTACATGGTTTTCCATCTCACCTCCTTCGAAACAGCCTGCTCATCATTCATCTAAGGGTCAAACCACACCATCACTCAAGTGCTATTCTTTTGTCTTACGACAGTTTGTCTTTTTAGCCAGAAAAAAATAAAGAAGAGTTCATCCCAGTCGTGAATCAGCGATGCCGTGGCGTAGGTTAATACTGCTCCAACTAGAAGAAAATGTGTATTCTGTGGTTCATAACGTTAAGCCTCATCATGACATGTAAGTCATTTGATTATAAAGATTTCTTCAGGTCCACATTTCTTCAAGCCTCCTATTCACGGTTAATTTAGCAGCTCTATAATGAATCACCGATTAGACTGGGTTCTCTGTTTAGGATTGGGCCAGTCTCTACATTTCACAACATGCACTGCTTGTCAAAAGTTTGGGAACACCTTGACTTTTCTCCATTTTCATAGTTGATTTCCGCTGAAAAACAATGCTGATTTACTTTGCACATGATGTCACACATACCTAAAAACTGTAAACGGTTTTACAGGCCTTCATTTAGAGTTGTTTTGAGTTAAAGTTGTGGACCAGTGATGTCATTCATGCACAAATGACATCACTGGTCCACAACTTAACTCAAATCAACTCTCAATAACTGTCAAACTAAATGAATGACAGCAAAACTGTTTACAGTTTTCGGATATGTGTGAGATCGTGTGCAAAATAAATCAACATTGTTTTTCGGCGAGGTTCTCCTTCAAGTGTTATTTGGTGAAACAGACGTTTTTGGGAGAGTGCAGGAAAACGAGGTGAAGTAGAGAAGAGATGTTTTGGGGATGCTGAGTGTTGCCCTGTGTCCCTTAAGTGTACCTCAATGGTCAGAGCATGGCTAATATGGCCACTGACAACGTTTTGTTTCCTGTTCTGATCTGTGTTACAAAATGTGTCCGCTTCACGGTGGCGTATAAGGTACTTTGGGGGAGAAAACATCCACCATATGGCATAACTTATATGAATCAAAGGGCAAATAAACATGGCGTATGATTCCCCCCTTCTCTTCTGACCCCTTCTTTGCTTGACCAGGGTGAAAAGTAGCAGTCTTTCTCCCAAGAATGCAACACTCGGCATCGGCAGTGTTGGCCAAGTTACTTTCAAAATGTAATATACTACATATTACTAGTAACTTTCATTGGAAAGTAATAAGTTATTTTACAATATTACTGTCTGTGTAGAGTGACTCGTTACTTATTACACTACCTTTGCATTAATTTCACCAAAATAACTGCAGTAGCAGAATGACATCAACGACCCGGAACCACCCAGAAAAATATATATTTATATATTTTTGTTTGACCTTTATTTAACCAGGTGAATTGTTTGAGAACCAGTTCTCATTTGCAAACATGACCTGGCCAAGAAGGGCCCAGTAGGAATAGCTACATTGTCAAAGTCTAGTAATAAAAAGACAAATAAATATATAAACATATATAAACCGTCTTGAAGTCAGTGTAAACCATCCAAAATTCTAAATGTTATCCTTTTCCTTTGTTATAGTCATCTATAGTGGTTATTTGCATAAAAACACACTATTTGATTAGGAAATGATTGTATCTTTATTTAAATATCTGCTTTGATTTAAAAAAAAAAAGTAACTCAATTTGTAACTTGTGTTACTTGACAAAGTAACTGGTATAATATTACTGAAATCCTATTGGTAATAAGTTATATTACTGAGTTACTGCTAAAAGTAATATATTACATGTACTATGTTACTTTTGTAATGAGTTACCCCCCAACACTGGACATGGGTCAGTGTTGAAATGCCTGCACCCACACTCGCTAGCAGATATACTTGCATGTGGATTTGGGGAAGAGGCAGAGGGGGTGGTGTAGTTGTGATGTGAGTGAATTACAGAGCTGCCGAACATGGCGTATCAAATTTCCGCCAGATCTGTCTCTGCTCACCCAGGCTTGAATGGGGGTTATTAAGGCACTACGAGGGGTCATAAGAGGGTCATTGGGGACTATATGAGAGGTTATATCAGGGTTATAAAGAGGTTGTGAGTCAGAGGTTTGAACTGTTCGCTCCCCGCTTTCATTCTGTGAGTCATTTTCTGGCTTAGTAGGATCCATTTCAGGGTCCATTCACCTCAGGGGGGAAACAGATGTCTGTTAGAGGATCAGAGGCTTGTAAATACTGCTGTAGGTATTTTAGGGATGTCACACACTAATGTCTGTCTTTGGATTTGCTCTTTATAGTGGGAATGTTGCTTTTCTTTTTTTGTGGCTTTGAGTCCCTCGTATGACTTTAAGCTTATGTTACTCTAAACCTCCCTCCCCAGCATCTCTCCCATTTCTTCCCACCGCATAACTATCCAGTGCAACGGCATGGACATGATCATAAACGTCCAAACTTAATTTGAAAGATCACGTTGAATTAAGAGGTTTAAATCTATAAATTGTTTGTCTTTTTAAACTTCAGATAAATTATACCAAATGTTTAGTTGTAGCGCTATGAATTTCCCCCCCGAGGACAAAGACAGAAAACACTTGTGAAATGCAGCTCCTATTTCATGATCAGTGCACAGCTATCAGAGAGGAATGCTTACATGGTTGGAAAGCCCATATTGTTTTAGCATCGTGATGAGCGCTAGATTTATGTATATACACACATGGTTGAGTGGTTTGTCAATTTTTGGCATCCTACAATGTTGTTCTTTCCATCTGGCCCGAGCTGAGAGTATGGCTGTGGCCTGTGCTGGGATGATATGGAGTACTGTACTCATGTGTTTGTTTGTGTGTGTGTGTGTGTGTGTGTGTGTGTGTGTGTGTGTGTGTGTGTGTGTGTGTGTGTGTGTGTGTGTGTGTGTGTGTGTGTGTGTGTGTGTGTGTGTCACATTGTCAGACACTAAAACCAACCTGTGAGATACGGCACTTCCTCTCAACAACAGATTTGTGTTCAACAGATTTTATTGTCTTGGGACAGTGCTGAGCAAAAAGGAAGAAGAGAGCTACAGGTGCAAAGCTTACTGAGGAAGGGAAAGATAGAGTAGAGAGAGGAGGAGAGAGCGAGACAGATACTGAGGAAGGGAAAGAGAGAGAGAGTAGAGAGAGGAGGAGAGAGCGAGACAGATACTGAGGAAGGCAAAGAGAGGTAGAGGTAGAGAGAGGAGGAGAGAGCGAGGCAGATACTGAGGAAGGGAAAGATATTGAGGTAGAGAGAGGAGGAGAGAGCGAGACAGATACTGAGGAAGGGAAAGATATTGAGGTAGAGAGAGGAGGAGAGAGCGAGACAGATACTGAGGAAGGGAAAGAGAGGTAGAGGTAGAGAGAGGAGGAGAGAGCGAGACAGATACTGAGGAAGGGAAAGATATTGAGGTAGAGAGAGGAGGAGAGAGCGAGACAGATAATGAGGAAGGGAAAGATATTGAGGTAGAGAGAGGAGGAGAGAGCGAGACAGATACTGAGGAAGAGAAAGATATCGAGGTAGAGAGAGGTAGAGAGAGGAGGAGAGAGCGAGACAGATACTGAGGAAGGGAAAGAGGGGTAGAGGTAGAGACAGGAGGAGAGAGCGAGACAGATACTGAGGAAGGGAAAGATATCGAGGTAGAGAGAGGAGGAGAGAGCGAGACAGATACTGAGGAAGAGAAAGATATTGAGGTAGAGAGAGGAGGAGAGAGCGAGACAGATACTGAGGAAGAGAAAGATATTGAGGTAGAGAGAGGTAGAGAGAGGAGGAGAGAGCGAGACAGATACTAAGGAAGGGAAAGATATCGAGGTAGAGAGAGGAGGAGAGAGCGAGACAGATACTGAGGAAGAGAAAGATATCGAGGTAGAGAGAGGTAGAGAGAGGAGGAGAGAGCGAGGCAGATACTGAGGAAGGGAAAGAGAGGTAGAGGTAGAGAGTGGAGGAGAGAGCGAGACAGATACTGAGGAAGGGAAAGAGAGGTAGAGGTAGACAGTCAGTTAGAGATCAGTACTCCTGCAGCTGGTAGGGATTCAGTGTTTTGCTCAAGGACACTTCAGCAGGGTCGATGCTTACTGACCAAGGTCATCCGGTCTGACTTCTGAGATGTCAATTAGGCATCATGCTGAGGTTCTTCCCTATATCTCCCAAGGGTTCTCTTTCCGTCTTTTGATGTATATTTTACGAGCCATAACTGCAACGAAGAGTGAAGCCAGGAGTTCGTAGTCCTCGCTGCAGATCCTTTGCATACCACCGAGGTGTTTACGGAGGAAGTGAGAAGTTCCCCCCTTGAACACAGGGGAACAGACACAAGACACACAGAGATGGGACGTGGCAGCGAGCCAACTCCTGCGCTTATACTCACAGGAGGTAAAAGGGAGAAGAAGAAAACAGAAGGGTGGAAGGATGGAGACGCTAATGGATGGAGCAGAGGGGACATCAAAACGCAAAGGGGGGGGGGGGGGGGGCACGGGGAAGAGGGGATGGGGGAGGATATTTAGAGATGTGGGAGGATGGCGGTATCATCGAAAGATGGAGGAGGGAGGGTGTGAAGGGAGAGAGGGAGGTCTGCTGTTTCCGCGTGTGGGGAGGATCAGAGGTGAGCTAGGGGCCTGGGTTGCCTCTCGAGGTCTTAGACACACACACACACACACACACACACACACACACACACACACACACACTCACACACACACACACACACACACACACACACACTCACACACCACTAGCGTGTTTACAAAGGAGATTAGAATGGTTCCAGTCTGTACCTCAGTGTGGCTGAGGTGGTTCAGACCCACATGTGTAAATGATGAGAGGAATGTGTACGGCTGCATTGACGTGTATATTACTGTATCCTTCTTGTAACATTTATATCCTTTGTAAGCCCCAGAGGGGAGCAGCTGTAAGATGTTGCCATGTGAAGACCTGGTAACTCCCTTTTTTCGTGACATTTGTATTTTAACCTGATGCATGCTTCCTTTATGGATGGAGTTAAATTACATGACCGCAGGGCCCGTGAAAGTTTTAATTAAGTAGCAAAAATGGAATGGCCGTTAATCAAGGCCGTTTGAAGTTCATGTTTCTTGTTGTTTTTCTTAATTGCTGCTTTTTGGACATAGAAGGTTTGGATCTGACAGCAGCAGTGTTATGAAACAGCGAGTAGCAATCCAGCTTAAATAAATGAACTTGCCTGAAACCAAGCATTTCCTCCATGTCCCATGAAAGCACTAATCTGTGTGTGTGTGTGCGTGTGTGTGTGTGTGTGTGTGTGTGTGTGTGTGTGTGTGTGTGTGTGTGTGTGTGTGTGTGTGTGTGTGAGGTGTGTGTAGGTGTGTGTGTGTGTGTTTGTGCATGCGTGCGCGCAGCAGGCGGTACATCCATGGATGGGACACGCACTAACATTGCCCCCCATCAGATCCCAGAAACCACCAGTTTAAAGTTAAAAGCTTATGATGTGATCATGCAGTGTCGGGTCTATCTGATAAACAAGTTCCACAGGCAGAAGATTCACACAAATGACCCTTTAAGTTCGGTGGTGAAGCAAGATCAAAACTCAAACAAAACGTTGATAATCAGTTTGATGGGTAGTAATGCCACTGAGCCGTACACACTGTAGATTTTGGATTTTGAACAAGTTCTGACATGTGAATGCTGGCTGGTCAGGTCAAAGGGCCAAATATGAATTGTGTATTTTGTGTAAGGAGGCTTAAGAGAGAAAGAGATGTGTATTTTTATGTTTTGTGTGTGTGTGTGCGTGTGTGTGTGTGTGTGTGTGTGCGTGTGTGTGTGTGTGTGTGTGTGTGTGTGTGTGTGTGTGTGTGTGTGTGTGTGTGTGTGTCTGTGAGTGTGAGACAGGGTCATTGAGGATCACACACCTTTCAAACAGGCCGTCACATCATCTCAGCAGTAACCTCTGTGCTTGATGTAGTGTGTCAGAGTGGAACGGACAGCAGCTGGCTACTGTCCATCTGTGAGCTATGACTTCTGATAGTACACTTAACAACACAGACAGAAGCAGATGGAGAACGACGTCAACGACCTGTCCGTCTCTCTCGGTCTGCCACTCTTCGGCTTGCCTTGGCCTGCATTCGGTCACGGGCCACTCATTCAGATACAGGTTTATACTCGTAAACTCTCAAGAGCGGTGATGGCATGGCAGGCCAACAGAGTCTCATTGCATCGGATAAGAGAGGGTAACTGTTTTTCTTTTTACACTGGCCGACCACAACAACTGTGCCTGTTTTATTCAATGGGGTCTGCACATCAACCTAATAGGCTATAGTTGAAATCATAGTCTCTGGCACACAAAATAAATGGTAAAATAGGATTCAGGCTGAGACTTCACAGTCCCATTGTAGTACAAGTAGGGTTACGAACAGAAGTTACATACCACAATTGTGTTGTGTTGCACCTATAACTTGAATAGGTTGAAAGGACACTTCTTGGTGTATCATGGTCATTTCATTGGGACACCTAACATGGCTTCCGTATTATTTTTATTGTGTTGTAAATATGAGACTATTGAAATTGAAATTTATTTGTATAAATTCCAACTTTTGACACCAGATTTCTCTGCCCTCTGCTTGGAGAGGAGGATGACCAGAGAAATGGTTTGATCTGATAAAGATAACAGTGTAATACACTGTACTGTGGTTTACCTTTCTGTGTTAATTGTTATATACATGGTATATTATGTTCCCTATGATTCCCTACAATGATTTTTTTTTAATGTATGTAATAATATTCTGTGATCGCACTGAATGCTTTGGTAATGCTGCATAACGTTTTCTTGTAAAGTTGAATTGAACTGAATTGAACTGAGACTCAGTGAGTTCGAATGTTCTAATAAATAATGATACTGCCATGGTAACACATGAGCTTTCTGAGTGTTATACCCCAATCGACACTGATTTCCATGACAACGACGGCATCAAACATTCAATGGCAGCCATTGTAAGTGAACCAGCCAGATGACCATTCAACAGTGTAGATTTGAAGGGGAATTCTATCAATTCAAATTCATGTGGTCACACCTTGAATGAGAACCAAAAAGCGGTTTAATATGTAACTGCTGACAAGGTAAAAAAAAAAAAAAAAATCCAATCAAATTGTTTTTGAGCTGCAGTGGAAATGCTGTCAGTTTCTCTCATCTTCAAATATGCTGTACAGTGTACATCAATAGCACACAGTGATGTGGCACAGGTGTGAGGCAGAGACAGAACGTTAGAAGACGCCCTCTCGGGTTTCACCTGAATATTTAACCATGTGGACTATGTGGAGTCAACACCTCGCAGACAGAGAGCTGTAGATGATAGAGTTACAGTCACACCCCTCACCACTCCCTACCGCAACAGCAGCAGTCAAGAGGGGCCGTGAAATATGATTAATCGTTATGTTTTACACCAGGGCAAGTACCCCTGTCTCACAACAATGACCCATGACCCCAAAATATCAAATGACTACACCATGCTTATCATTTGTGTGCTGCAGAAACCTTATCTCTGGTTTATTATATTGACCTGACATGGTTCCTAGAAGCAAAAGAAAAAATCTTTTATGGCCCTGAACCCAAGCCATACATACCAGTGACGTCCCAACAGAATGGAATGGAAATCAATGGAAAATGGCAAACGTTTTTCTCGAAAAGTTGACTTTTTTGAAATCGAGGGTTTTATTCCATAATGGGGACAATGACGTGATGATGTGAGAACGTGTGAAAGCCGAGTGTTCTCTCTGTTGGTGGTTTTGACCTGACGGTGACGGCGTGAGATCACTGCTTGTACTCCAGGAGAACAGAGCAGATATTGGCCATCGGGCTGAATAACTGTATACTCCATCTGCAGTTCACCATAGTGATGACTGCTCACACGTGCTCATGTGTGTGTGTGTGTGTGTGTGTGTGTGTGTGTGTGTGTGTGTGTGTGTGTGTGTGTGTGTGTGTGTGTGTGTTTGTGTGTGTGTGTGTGTGTGTGTGTGTATGAGAGTGTGTGTGGTAACGGTGATGAGTGAGGAGCCTGTGGCTGGTGGTCCAGAGTCAGACTAGAGGTTTGGCAGCAGGCCAGCGGGCGATGATGATCGGTCTGCGTACGGCGCGGTTACATCTCCATGTTAATCCCCTCTGGCCTCTGCTTTGTGTTGCAGGCGGTCCAACGACAGAATGGCTCACAGGCCTGTTTCTGCTGGGCCCCTACATAACAAGAATACTCATGTGTTTTCTTTACGCTTTGTCCCCTGGGCAAAGCCAAATTCCTTGCCTGGAAAAAGTTGTCGTTTTTAACTGTCCGTTTTGTGACAGTGATGTTTAGTAGTGAAACGGTAGCTCTCTTTTGTTTGAGGTTCTTTTAGGCATTTTAAGACCCGAATATGTTTCTCATTCAGAGGTCTCATTAAAAGACACCGTGAATATGAGTAGATACCTTCTTTTATCCTGAGCTATATTTTAAAGGTGCTGTAAGTGATTCTGGAGGAAGGATTGAGTCAACACAATTATCATCGCTCTGGGTTGGTGGTCGTGGTCCGGTCCAAAACACCAACCCAAAGCATCAGTATTTCACTACTTGGGAATCAGAAATGTGTTGACTCAATCCTCTCTGTTGAGTTCTCTCTCCTGATTGGATAAAGTGGGATGGGATACCAGACAATTTTCTCTTCTGTTTACTGCAAAGCAGAGCAAGTGGGAGAGCCACATGACTGACCAAACACTCTACATCAGTGATTGCTGTCAGAATATAGGTCTATTAACACTTATTTTAACGAAAAAATAAAAATTCAGCAGCTTTAAGAAAAACTAGCAGAAATACCAACTATTTATGTCCTGTGTGTTGTCGACTTGAACTAGCTCCATTGTTTCTTTTCATCTGCGAAGTCTGGCAATTATGTCTGTCCTCACTTTCCTGCGGTTGCATCTACAGTTGACTCCTCATATAGACTGAGTCATATTGAGAGATTCCAGAGCAGCGGCACAAAGAAGTTGTGGTTTGTCAGATCTCTCATAAAGCCCCACAACATATTTGATATAACATTGATTACATTGAGCTTATCATTTGTATCTTTTCTCACGCTGGCTGGCTGGCTGGCACAATAGCGGGAGATGGGCTCTGCCCACAATTGCTTCATCCTGTAAACATGCCGGCAAAAGTGGTCACTGATTGGAGTTGAGTGATGAGAATTTGAACTGTGATGCAAAATGTCTTGTTTTGGAAATCTTTAAACCAGAATTTCAAACACAAAAGGGAGTGGTGGGGTGTTACATATGTCCACTTGAAGAGCGAGGTCACTGGTTTGAATCTCCAGACTGGCCTGGAAATCATGGAAGAAGTTCACATTGTTTTCTCCACCCTCAGTAGTGCCTGTCAAAGGGCCTTTATGTCCTAAGCTCCAGTAGACGTGTTCGAGTGGCCAACAGCAACGTTTTCACACACTTACCCAAGTGGGAGATTCCCATATAAGCCTTTTCATCTTGCGATGCAAATGCATTTTTTTTTAATTCACATATTTTAATTGCCAGTTTTGCTATGTCAAATTAATTCTGAGAGTATTCCACCCACTGATATTTATCATGTCAGCTCTTCAAACACCAAGCCAGTTCCTGTAAAGCCAGTGTGTGCCGTTCTGCCAGCATTTAGCACCTGTTGGAACACCATCCATCCGCGTCACCACTAAGGCTTGTGTTGTGTTACACTGCTGTGTCCAGCTCAGTGTCTTGCTCTGGAATACTACCCTTCATTACAAGCTCCCCTGACGCTGCGGACAAAAGAGCCCAAGACTCATCTAACTAATGATGCTGTCGTCTGCTTGTCACTTGGCTTCCTCTGTTGTCCACAGCTAAAGCTGGGGAATCGCTTGTTGTACTGTATAGCCTACCATTTTTCCACTTCAGAGCCAAGTAGGTCTGTGGTGACTGACTCAGAGTGGGACCCATAGTGGTGGTGACACATTCTATGTGTAGGCCTACTGCATTAGGCTGACAGCAAAATTGAAGAAGCACCAAATACAATAACTGCCCTTAGTTTCAATTAAAGTTCCTTTTCATTTGTGAAAATAGTAGTCTCTCAAGACAGACATGCTGGCTCTCGCTATTGACAAATGCTCCCACGTACCTGTCTGTATTTTCTGCAGCTCTCAAAGTTGGTAAAACAAAATAAGACGGCATATCCGGTCAAAATAAGATGGGTATCCGCTCATTTCCCCACTTCCGTGTTGCCTGTGCGGTCGCTTAACAGCTCCGACTGGAAACAAACTAGTCGAATCATAGCTTGCTAGCTAGTGAGCAGAAATGGAAGTTGGACAAGATATTTGGTAACACTTTCTATGATGGTCATGTCTATAATGCATTATGAGCACATTCATAAGACATTATAATGCATTTATAAGGCGTAATAAAACTCTTTATAAATGTTAATACAGTAATCATGCATAGCAACTTATAACAAGGTTTATAAAGTATTATGGTGGACATAATGTATTATAAGTTCAACATTCATAGTCCTTTATACCTCCATGCATATTTGTTTATACATTTTACTTGCAGCCTCAAATCCCCATAACTGTCGTATAGTATCATACAATTTCCAATAACCTTATAATGCTGTCACTTTACCTAAAGCTCACAAAGTCGTGCTAACATATTCCTGATGTGTATTATAATACATTATGTCCACCACTTATAATACTTTATCAACCTTGTTATAAGATGCCAAGCATGATTATAAACATTTATAAAGAGTTTTATAAAGCATTGTGCATTGTAATAGCTTATGAATGTGCTCATAATGCATTATACACATGGGCTACATAGAAAGTGTTATCACGTATTTATTTATTTATTTATGTTTATTTTTGTGAACATATGTCATGATTGGTCGAATACCATCAAACTTCCTTCCGGTCTGAAGCATTTTTTCTTTCTTTCTTTGGAAGATGACAACTTCCTCTGTCCAAATGTTTATGGGCTGAAATACTTTGGACCATTCCAAGACTGTGGAAGAGATAGACTGACTTGAGAGACTATGAAAATAGTGTTAATAGTGAATGACCGATTTACTACACTCCCCTAGAGAAGTATTGGCTGCCGAGTGCAGATACATACCACCAGTTTCCTCCACAATGTTACCATGGTGACATGTTCAACATTCTGAAGTTCAGAATTCCAAGCATTGGGACGGTGACATCTCTGATTCCAAGTTACTTAGAGCAGAACTGTGGAGCTAAACATGGCTATACCCGTGGAATCTCACTTGTCAAACTGTATTAATCAATGCTTCTGACTGAGCATGGCTGGTTATCTCTGGTTTCAGAACGTCTCATGGGGAATCGCAGAATGTTGTTTATAGAGAAAATGAGTTGTGTGAAAAATGAGAACGGCTTGGCTGGCCCAGCTCGGCCCTGTAGTTGATAAACCAGGCTGTGTTGAGTCATGGTCCAGAAGACAGGCAGAGGAAGGGGCGTGTAAGGCGAGAGGGAAGAGGATGGATCAGATATCGACCACACACACTAGTTTAGCAAGATATATCTTCTCTTCTCATGTTCTCCAACCAACTCCTACATTATTGTCTTCTCTTCTTCTCCATCCTCTAATCATGCCTTGTGTTTTTTCCCTTATTTCTTCTCTCGCCTATTTAGCTCTTCACTTCCTTCAAATGGGGGGGGGGGGGGGGAGTATTTTTCTCTAATGTGCTGTAATGTTCCCATGGTGCAAAGTGATGTATGATTGCACTTTGGGGGGGGAAATCAACTCGTTTTCCTTGGAATTTAATCTCTCATTCATTCTCCTCTCCAGTATCTCACCTCACTGTTTTATTCTGCATCTTTCTGCTCTTGAGAAAGGAAGACTGAAAACCATGTGGATCATCTGTTTCTCCCTTCACTCCATGCTCTGCTGTCATCCTGTTCCTCAGGTTTGATAACATCAGATTCTCATTCTTTCATCACCCCTCTATTCTTTTCCATGTGATCTGACATTTACTTTCAAAGGACAAAGGACCCAAGATATATATATATATATATATATATATATATATATATATATATATATATATATATATATATATATATATATATATATATATATATATATATATATATATACATTATATATGAACTGAGAAAAGAAAAGAAAAAATAAATAAAAATAGACTGCTTGCTGATCCAATTCAGTTTCTGGTCTGCCGAGCCGACACTGCTATTCCAGCATTTTCTATGAAATTGGGATGGGATTCTACAGTATGAAAGTTCACCCAGGATTGAGGGACAAAGCACTGTAACATCAAATCCTGTGCTGTGTGTCAGTAACTGAGTCACAGAATACACTATACGTTGTGGAAGAATGCATTTATTTAATTATTCAATGAAACAATTTAAAAATGAATGCTGTATAAAAAAATAAAGTTGTACATTATGATTTAGAGCTACAGAACTTTGTTTCGGTAACAAAAATTGATGTGAGAATTCATGGAAACTAAATAATCATCAACTAGTCTTTGGCCCTGATTTATGTTGAGAACTAAACTTTTTTGGAGACTGTTTTTCTAACTTTATTCTATGTTAGAAGATAACTGAAACACTTGTTTGCACACAAGAAAAACAATCGGCCGACACTAAAATTTAGGAAAAAACACAAGGGGAAGATATTGAGGGAACAAACACCTGTAAAAGAACCGTTTGACTTAAGGTCAGTTTTGATCTGTAAAATATGCTTTTACAATGTAAACCACTTAAAAGCCACATGTAAACCACTGCTTCTCTAAGGAAAATATCACAAACTCACTTCTTCAGTTGAACCTTTGGCACACTTCAAGATATCACATTACAGTAATAAATAGCATTTATTAATTTTATTTAAAAAAATACAAAAGCAAAATAAATAACAATAAGTTAATAAAGTCAAGATTTCATAAATACAATCAATAATTGTATAAAGATTGCCATGTAATATATTTGCTATACAGTAGACAGATTGAGTCTGCTGAATTGTCCGTTGTACGAGTCTGAGGCAAATTCAGTCCTTTTGGTTGAAAATCCATGTAAAGATTTCAAGTCATATGCTGGGTTTGAACATGTAAGTGGTTAGGGATGGGATGATATCGATATATAGAAATTCAATATATCGCAATATAAAAATGTGACAATACGTATAGTGTTGCACAAAAATTTAGTGTGATATTCGCTACATTTTATTCTTCTGTATAATCACAAATGAGATGTCTTGTCCATCACAATTTCACAAACTCAATTATTTCAATTATATTACTTGCACATGTGATGACATTTTTAAATCGCCAAATATTGCTAGACAGATCTGTGGCGACTTATCCGCATCATGGTTGTATCGATATCGTGAGATACTGTCCCAGGATGGGATATTGACATCATTAAGAATCTTACATTGGGGGTAGCCTACTAATGTAACCGAGTGAATCAGAGTCATCGTGAGTCCCGAGTGGTAACGAGTTGTTGGTTAAACTCACTACCAAGTATAAAGGCCTGTTAACCAGCTCCGCCAGGGGAGCTAGCTCTCTTGGTGTTGCGGTTAGCGCATGCACTTTGGAAGCGGGAGAGTGTGGGTTTGATTCCCGCCTCAACTCCTGGGCAAGCCCTTAGCGTGGGTTACACGAACTCCAGTGATGCCAATGTCCTCTCCTTACTTCTTTTTTGAGGGACTCACGCAGGCACACATCAAATGCTTCCCCATAATGTCATAACTCAAACTTGTCATTCAGAATATTAAAAAAAGATCGACATCATGGAGCAGGGTGAATTAAAAAAACAAACATACAAAGCTTGACACCGGCTCCCACTCCCTACACGCAACCGCATTTCCTGGCGGAGTGCTTCCGCACGGTGTGGTAGATGAGGTTGTCATCCAGGAAGGAGAGGTCGTCGTCGAACGCTATTGGCCGACAGCAGGCCTGCGGGGGCCTGTCTTTGGGCAGAAGCCTCTTGCTGTGAGCCAGATTGTAGAGGATTTTGTCGTAGTTGGTCTCAGACTTCCTGCAGGGTCCCGAGCAGTACCTAAATAGCATTTCCTCGCCGGAGAGGTAGCCCAGACCCAGGTCGGTCACGTTGAGGTGGATCTGTTTGAGCACGCAGCCCTGTCCTCGTCCACCTCCCGCCCCTCCTCTAACCTTCCTCCCCGTCTCTCCTCTTCTTCCTGTCCCACCGCTCCGCTGACCTGCTGCCTTCTTCCTCCCCCTCCTGTGGCGAGTCCTGGAGCTCAGGGTGATTCCGTTGGGCGAGGAGGTAGACGCGGAGGCGGCGGTGGAGGACGAGCGTCGTATTCTGCTGATGGTTACTTTGATGAAGTCCACCACGTCTTCAAACTGGTTTGGGAGCCGCTCCTCCATGGTGTCTGCAAGGCATTAACAGAGATGGCCGTGTCATTTTGGACAGCACATCCTGTCTTCACGTTTCACCACAGGTTATTGAAATAACATTGGTTATTGAAAAGGTTGTGCAGTGTCCAACACTACTGTACATGTGTGTGGGTGTGAAAATGGCATAGGTATTTCTGAAGAGGAAGTCAAGATGAACTCGCCCATTCACGTTACAACTTATTGATTATTATGCACTAGTTTTATTGCTAATGTAATTGGTAAATATGTTGGGAATGGACAAGCTGCACAAAAGATCCCTGCACCCTGCTGCATTAACATCATTCAAATGTGTGTATTTTCTGCTGTGCGAGGGATCTGAAGAAAGTCATGGCATCAAACCACAATGCCTGTCTGTAGGCCTATGTGTGCTGGGTCAGTGTGGATGAGCTGACAGCCAAGTAGACCAGGGTGAGTTGCAAGTTCTTGCAACATGAGTCAATGAAGCTCAACAGGCCCTCAGGACACTGATGGAAGGAGCAGCAGGCTATAGGCCCCACTACAACAAACAAACAAACAAACAAACAAACAAACAAATAAATAAATAAATAAATAAATAAATAAATAAATAAATAAATAAATAAATAAATAATCAAAGATCTGGTGACGATTCTGCTTGTGTCTACTGTACAGCTTAAGGAATTTTCTGGGAACAAGTGCCAAGATCTTGAATCAAGGCGGGTCAGCCTCTAGTAGCCTAGGGCCTAGGCCCTAGGCTACTAGAGGCTGATCCGCCACTGGCCTAGGCCTTAAGGATCCAGTAATCTACCCACCTTTCCCTGATTTCTGAATCCAAGTCGGCAGTAGCGGAGCGTACGCCGGGGCAGAGGGTGCGGCCGCCACGGGCCCACTCGTCAGGGGGGCCCATCAAAAAAAAAAAAAAAAAAAAAAATTTTTTTTTTTTTTTTTTTTTTTTGCAGGCCAGGCCACCTGGCTTGCAACCTGTGTTTTTATTTTTCTTCTTCAGAACAAGCTTGTCTGTAAAGTGGCTTCACTGTAGTCTTTCTTGGACATAATATTACTTGGCTCAGTGAGTGACAAATTGTGTTTTCGGATATAGGGGCTATCAGCTATTTTACAGTTGTGACTTAAAATGACTTTATTTAATAAAGTCAGTGGTGTGAGTCTGAGAGGAATTCAATCAATAGACAATAACATTGGTGTGTTTAAAATGAGATATTCCACTAAATATGGCTAAAACCGATTCAAACATGCAAAAAAGGCACATTTTTCTTCGCGGCCTGGCAGGCCCGGTTCTACGGGGGTGCAAAAGCATGCATTGCACCCTTATTTGTCTGCATGCTCAGTTGAAAAGTAAAAAAATGTATAAATGCTACAGCTGCACACTTACTGTTTAAACTTGAATTATAGTTGTTGTTTTTCTTTGTTCTTTGATGTGATTTTATGGCTTTTTGGCACCTATATGTAACCTTTTAAGGTTGAGATAATTGTATTATCATTATATGGTCCAAATATTTCAGTAAAGCACTTGAAACACTTGAAATATTCTTGCTTGGGTGGTATCATTCTACTTGAAATGATGGTCAAATGCATTATTTTTAGTAAAATAACATGTCAAATTTTTCGGCCGGCCGGCCTTCGGCCGGCCACCCGAGTGGGCCCGGCCTTTGGCCGGGCATCTGCACCCCTTCCTATCTAGGATGCACCCCTAGTCATCTTGTTCTGGAACCGGCCCTGCGGCCTGGCCTGGCCTTCAAAAAAAAAAAAAAAAAAAAAAAAAAAAATTTTTTTTTTTTTTTGATGGGGCCCCCCTAAGAGCTTCGCCCCCTCTGGGCTGATAGGGTCGCTCCGCCCCTGCAAGTCGGCCTACCTGACTACATTTTGCATAGAAAACTGCGAGAAAAAACTAGCATTATGCAATGAATGAATAGTCTAGTATGTAACCCACCTTTTGAAGAATATAACATTACAAAATAAGAAATGGAGTGAAAGAGTTGCAATTAGTGCCTCCTGAGCAGATTTATTTTAACGTTTCACGTTTCATTTATTTTCAAGATAATCTTACATTTTTCCATTTCCCCTTTTCTCTCAAGTAGGCTACCCCCTCCTGTAGCTCTTCTTACATTTGTCTTCCCCAGCCAACATCCCTTCCCTGGCGTCGGTGTCCCCCTCCTGGTCGGTGCCCGTGGACGTGATGGACAGTCGGATGTGAACCGGCGGGAGCTCCGGGGGACTCTCCGCGGTGCGCGCTCTCCTCGTCGCGGACGCGGACCGTCGGTTTGGGCTGGCGCGCACCGCGCTCAGCAGCAGGATCAAACAAGCGCACAGGCTACCCCATAACTTCATTGTCCACTTCAGTCCGACAGAAGGACATGGCGCGATGCAAAATCAACAGGGATCATCTGGCTTTAGCAATCAGCGAGACTGCGCGGACACGTTCCATTTGGAGAGGAAAGGTGGGGCGCGTCCATCACCTTGTGTTCCCGTTGTTGTATAACCCAAGTTGGACTGTCTTCTCCTGCTGGAAGAGGCTGTGTAACTCCACAAGAAAACAAACCAGCTGCCTGTGTTATGATGACTGATTCACATGCAAGTTGACGAACATGAAGCGTGGCGCAACAGCAGCCGAGTTGCAGGACACCGCGAGGAGAGGAGCCAGAATGCCCACTGAAGTTGTGTCCAAAAGGGACGGCTCCAACGACGCGTGAGAGGAGGAAAAAGTTATTCCCAGTTTACAGTCCGTCACTAGTTTCAACGCACATGGTTTCTATTCCCAGATGAGTGACGTCGGCTGTCGTTATCTTATCTGTCCGTCTCCTCTGCTCATCTCCACCCTCCATCAATGCAGGCTACTGAGCTATGAGTGGGGAGGGGTAGCTTTATAAAGAGAGAGATGGGGAGTGGTGGTGACGTTTGACAGTCCATCCTCTCTGCCTTGTTGCTGTCACCAGCACCATTAGGATACAGGGACCAACCTCCCTCTACTTGTAAAGAAGGAACCACTGGTGCAGACACAAACAGATACAACCCAAAATAATTATTTGGTTGAACTAATAGAGGTCTGAAGCTGCAGCTGAGGTTAGAGGAGCTGTGTTATGAAATGGGCTGTATGTAACCTATACACAGATCTGGCAGGGAGAAAGGATGGGGGCCACCGTTTCACACTTTTCCACTAACAATCCGCCACTCCTCCTCTGGCTTCTCGTTTTTGGTTGATGTTGGATGAAGAAGGTGTTTCAATCAGCCCTCAAAACAGACTGAAGAGATTGCTACAAGTTACACCATCATTAGGCTATATGCTTGAGATCACCCAGAGCTTCTGGGCCTATTCTCCTTATGTTTGATGAGCAGATGACATTCGATACAACGACGACCACATATCCATTGTTAGGAGCTGTTGTTGTTTGGCTTGAGGAATTCTGACAGTGATGTCATCCGATCAACAAGTGAGGAAATCTTCATTTGGATGTGCTCATGGCTTTCTGCTGAGGTGCGTAAAGTAAAATGTTATTTGATTTGATTTCCTCTTGAATAAGTCTTTCCATTTCAATTTTCCTTGTGCCACATGGCAGTACTACCATTGGCTTAGAAAGGTGCAAAAATGATATTCTGGAAACATGTTGAGTTGTATTGAAATCAGTGAAATTACCTCATGCATTTAATGAAATGTATACTTTGTGTCAAGAAAAGGTTACATTTCTGAGACTTAATAAAACATTTTGTTTCTGTATTGAATTCTGACATTCTGCAAGATTGAATGTTGCTGTCAGTTGATGAAAATCATGAACGCAACATCAGTCTAGGTATTACTGGAGCTGTTAGCTACTTAGATGGAACAATATGAATACGACAAAACTCATTGTTATGTTATCTATCAATACAGAGGAAGTAAAGGGCATGAGGTAAGATTCTGAGTGAAGGTTTGATTAAATTATTGAGACTCGCCCATCCAGGGCAAGCAGTGTGTCTGATCAGGAGAGTTAAGGGCATGTCTGTCAAGTGTTTTCCTGTCAGGATGCGGTAGTTTAAGCTGGCTTATTTCACTTTGATGTGTTCCACAGTGAGGCTGTGGTACTGTCTCTAACTGCTCCCACCCAGCTGCAACGCTTTAAGACTGTGTGCTCAGGCTAACATGGACCTGCAAGATGAGCTGCCTGGGATAATGTAAACCACATTATCATGATATTTGATTCAAAGTCCAGACAGAACAAGAAGTTCAGTTAAGGAGAGAACCAACGCAAAGATGATATCATTACTGGGGTCATTGTTATGCTATAAATCAGGACCAACAAATGGATCAGGGTACTGTTTTCTGCTCCCCCACATGACAAGAGCAGCAATATGTTTTCATTACAACGGATCAGAGGGCAGAGCTAAATTTCCCAAATTAGGTCTCTTAAAGGAACACTCCGCCCATTTTCAACCAGCTTTGTATCATTAGAACATCAGTAGTATATCAGAAAACTGTAAACGGTTTTGAAGTCTGTCATTTAATTTGACAGTTATTGAGTGTTAAAGTGTGGACCAGTGACATCACTGGTCCACACTAACTCAAATTAATAACTCATTAACTCAAATCAACTCTCAATAACTGTCAAACTATTCATCATTCATCTAGTTTGACAGTTATTGAGAGTTGATTTGAGTTAATGAGTTATTCATTTGAGTTAATGTGGACCAGTGATGTCACTGGTCCACACTTTAACACTCAATAACTGTCAAATTAAATGACAGACTTCAAAACAGTTGACAGTTTTCTGATATACTACTGATGTTCTAATGATACAAAGATGGTTGAAAATGGGCGGAGTGTTCCTTTAAGCAAATGATTTAGAGCGAAGGGCTGGATGGGATTGAGAAGGACTATTAGGTTAAACAAATAGTTTAACCTAAAAAGTGTTCTGATTTTGCCCTACTTCAGTTACCAACCATATAAAAAAAAGTGCTGGGACCCACAAGACTGTCTGTCTGGATTTCCGAAGTCTTGCAGGCAGGCAGACCTCTAGGCTACTATCTGTCCATTGGTTTAAGAGTATAGCTGTTTTTTTTAAGTGGTGGACATCTAATTTTGTTGCCAAATCCTTTCAGAGTTCTTATTGTGGACAACTGCTCTATTTTTCCATTGAAAACTTTCTAGGAAGAAGAACTGTTTTATTTACTTCTCCAGCAGAGCTGACTAAGAATTTCCGCTGCCTTAATTTAATGTGAGCCTTGAGCTTTACAGTAGATCATATGAGCAAGGTTGATGTGAAACACACACACACACACACACACACACACACACACACACACACACACACACACACACACACACACACACACACACAACACACACACACACACACACACACACACACACACACACACACACACACACACACACACAGTATATGTTATATAGCCATATGTTTGCATACAGTAAACACATACATTTCCACCTATGCCTTTTCCCTCCCTTATTTTAGCTGCGACCAGCAGCTCTATAAGTCACTCTGTCGGTCAGTTGGTCCACAAAAAGTTCACCAGCCTTTAGCGGCCACAGTTTTCGCCCTATAAGGAGGCTGAAATCTGGCATGGAGGTCGTGTGTGTGTGTGTGTGTGTGTGTGTGTGTGTGTGTGTGTGTGTGTGTGTGTGTGTGTGTGTGTGTCTGTCTCTGGATTTGTTTGAAACAGTCACTGAAGAACTAAATCTAGGAAATGAGAATAAATGAACTGAAAGTCCTTCAGTTTTGGTGGAGCACAAAGTCCTTCATCACTTGTGTTAGTGGTAGGGAGTGGACTTGGTTCAGGCGATGTGTGCCCAGCGCTTGGCGGATCCAGATCCGACACACGTGGGCCAGACTGTGAGGACATCTCTTGGCCTCCAGAAAGACCCTGAGGGCCTCAGGATCAGCCCTCGCCTCCAGCTTTGCCTGCTTCCTCACCGAGTGACATCACTGATGACATCACTCACTGATGACATCACAATTGCTTGAGTGACATCTCTGAGTACATCACTCACTGATGACATCACCATCGCTCGAGTTACATCACTGATGACATCACCATCGCTCGAGTTACATCACTGATGACATCACAGTTGCTCAAGTGACATCACTGATGACATCACTCACTGATGACATCACCATCGTCTTGCGCCTTCAAAAGACAAAATATGTTTTAATATGTATAGACTTAACTTTGATTAATAATTTGTTTGATATGGTTTTTCCACAAAAAGGTGCACATAAAAGCTGGGAGACAAGAGCGTTACATGGTTTTTGTCTTTCGTGCATTAAAACTAAACTAACGACTCACGAGCCTGTTCTGAAAATGTAAGGAGTAGAAAGTACAGACATTTGTGTTAAAATGTAGGGAGTACAAGTAAAAAGTTATCAGAAAAATAAATAGTACAGATACCTGAAAATCCTACTTAAGTACAGTAACAAAATATTTGTACTTAGTTACTTCCCATCTCTGGCGCTGGCATAAAAAATTAGTTATCTCGAGAACTGTTTGTCTGATCGACTTCAAACTTGGGAGTCTATCTGCTGGGAATCCGAGTGCAGTACCGAATTCTGTGCAATTTGGACATGCGCATAGTTATAGTGCCAACTACTGGCAACATTAAAAGCGGTTTATCTCGAGAACCGTTCAACCGATCAACTTCAAACTTGGGGAGTGCACTGCTGGGAACCCGACGGAGTGCAGTGCCACATTTTGTGCATTTCAGACAAGTGCATAGTCCACCTACTGGCAGCACTAAAGGTGGTTTATCTCGAGAATTGTTTGTCCGATCAACTTCAAACTTATCAGATGTGCTGCTGAGAACCCGACAGAGTGCAGTGCCGAGCAACTCGGACATGTGCATAGTCATAGCGCCACCTACTGGCAACACATAAATATCGTGGTTTATCTCAAGAACCGTCCGTCCGATCGGCTTCAAATTTGACAGGTGCGCTGCTGGGGACCCGAGAAAGTGCAGTGTCAAATTCCGTGCAATTGGGGGGGATGAAGAGTGGGAGAGCGTGATGTGTGAATGGGGGAAGGGGAGGGAGGAGAACAGGCTCTGCACTAGTAATACTATACAGAATCACAGTTGTCTACAGATTGTGTTTGCAGACTTTGCACCAGTTAGCACACTAATCACTCAGGAGGCAGCATCCCTTTCCATTAAATCGCTCACTTTAACTGTATGGAAATACCTCATCCTCAAGCCATTACACTCTTACCAAGCAGCAACCACGCCAAACAGATGGTCATTTCCTGTCTTGCGAGGAATGAGGGTTAATCTGGGGCTGATCTGCAACCGAATCTGGCAGCCATTTTGGGGCTCCGTTTGACTCACATGTAAGGGGCTAATTGCATGGGTCATTTCACCCCTCATTATGCGCCCAACATGAAACTGCAGCCCCGGAATGGCAGTGCCTGTGGGAGGGAGGAGTTGACAGCTGGAATGGAGGTCTCATTTGGAACATAGCTGCCGGGGCACGCTGTCATGCAGCAGGTTGAAAAAACACTCGAGACTCTCCACAGAAAGGCCAGTGTGAGGTGATGTCCTGGCTGTCTGCAGTGTGAGGTGATGTCCTGGCTGTCTGCAAAAAGGCCAGTGTGAGGTGATGTCCTGGCTGTCTGCAGTGTGAGGTGATGTCCTGGCTGTCTGCAGTGTGAGGTGATGTCCTGGCTGTCTGCAGTGTGAGGTGATGCCCTGGCTGTCTGCAGTGTGAGGTGATGTCCTGGCTGTCTGCAGTGTGAGGTGACGTCCTGGCTGTCTGCAGTGTGAGGTGATGTCCTGTCTGTCTGCAGTGTGAGGTGACATCCTGGCTGTCTGCAGTGTGAGGTGACGTCCTGGCTGTCTGCAGTGTGAGGTGATGTCCTGGCTGTCTGCAGAAAGGCCAGTGTGAGGTGATGTCCTGGCTGTCTGCAGTGTGAGGTGATGTCCTGTCTGTCTGCAGAAAGGCCAGTGTGAGGTGATGTCCTGTCTGTCTGCAGAAAGGCCAGTGTGAGGTGATGTCCTGGCTGTCTGCAGTGTGAGGTGATGTCCTGTCTGTCTGCAGAAAGGCCAGTGTGAGGTGATGTCCTGTCTGTCTGCAGAAAGGCCAGTGTGAGGTTATGTCCTGTTTGTCTGCAGTGTGAGGTGATGTCCTGGCTGTCTGCAGTGTGAGGTGATGTCCTGTCTGTCTGCAGAAAGGCCAGTGTGAGGTGATGTCCTGTTTGTCTGCAGTGTGAGGTGATGTCCTGGCTGTCTGCAGTGTGAGGTGATGTCCTGTCTGTCTGCAGAAAGGCCAGTGTGAGGTGATGTCCTGTTTGTCTGCAGTGTGAGGTGATGTCCTGGCTGTCTGCAGTGTGAGGTGATGTCCTGTCTGTCTGCAGAAAGGCCAGTGTGAGGTGATGTCCTGGCTGTCTGCAGTGTGAGGTGACATCCTGGCTGTCTGCAGTGTGAGGTGACGTCCTGGCTGTCTGCAGAAAGGCCAGTGTGAGGTGATGCACTGGCTGTCTGCAGTGTGAGGTGATGTCCTGTCTGTCTGCAGAAAGGCCAGTGTGAGGTGATGTCCTGGCTGTCTGCAGTGTGAGGTGATGTCCTGTCTGTCTGCAGAAAGGCCAGTGTGAGGTGATGTCCTGTCTGTCTGCAGAAAGGCCAGTGTGAGGTGATGTCCTGGCTGTCTGCAGTGTGAGGTGATGTCCTGGCTGTCTGCAGAAAGGCCAGTGTGAGGTGATGTCCTGGCTGTCTGCAGTGTGAGGTGATGTCCTGTCTGTCTGCAGAAAGGCCAGTGTGAGGTGATGTCCTGTCTGTCTGCAGAAAGGCCAGTGTGAGGTGATGTCCTGGCTGTCTGCAGTGTGAGGTGATGTCCTGTCTGTCTGCAGAAAGGCCAGTGTGAGGTGATGTCCTGTCTGTCTGCAGAAAGGCCAGTGTGAGGTTATGTCCTGTTTGTCTGCAGTGTGAGGTGATGTCCTGGCTGTCTGCAGTGTGAGGTGATGTCCTGTCTGTCTGCAGAAAGGCCAGTGTGAGGTGATGTCCTGTTTGTCTGCAGTGTGAGGTGATGTCCTGGCTGTCTGCAGTGTGAGGTGATGTCCTGTCTGTCTGTAGAAAGGCCAGTGTGAGGTGATGTCCTGTTTGTCTGCAGTGTGAGGTGATGTCCTGGCTGTCTGCAGTGTGAGGTGATGTCCTGTCTGTCTGCAGAAAGGCCAGTGTGAGGTGATGTCCTGTTTGTCTGCAGTGTGAGGTGATGTCCTGGCTGTCTGCAGTGTGAGGTGATGTCCTGTCTGTCTGCAGAAAGGCCAGTGTGAGGTGATGTCCTGGCTGTCTGCAGTGTGAGGTGACATCCTGGCTGTCTGCAGTGTGAGGTGACGTCCTGGCTGTCTGCAGAAAGGCCAGTGTGAGGTGATGCACTGGCTGTCTGCAGTGTGAGGTGATGTCCTGTCTGTCTGCAGAAAGGCCAGTGTGAGGTGATGTCCTGGCTGTCTGCAGGGTGATGTCCTGGCTGTCTGCAGTGTGAGGTGATGTCCTGGCTGTATGCAGTGTGAGGTGATGTCCTGGCTGTCTGCAGTGTGAGGTGATGTCCTGGCTGTATGCAGTGTGAGGTGATGTCCTGGCTGTATGCAGTGTGGTCGTATAAGGGCCAGTGAGATGATGTCCTGTCTGTCTGCATAAAGGCCAGTGTGAGGTGATGTCCTGTCTGTCTGCATAAAGGCCAGTGTGAGGTGATGTCCTGGCTGTCTGCAGTGTGGTCCTATTTATTTTTGTTGTATTAATTATGTACTTGTGCATGGGTGAATGGATGATAAGAGGTCAGTTTGGTCATTTCCCCATGTGGTCAGGGTTAGGAGTCACGGAATCTGATCACTATTAAGCCCTCAGGGTCAACTTTAACTAGGGCTGGGCTCAATCCATTCAGGATGTGCATTTTCATCTAAATACCTTTTAGTATGAGAAGATTGCCATATTAAAAACCGGTTAAGAAATAACTAAGACCAATTTCCCAATTATTAGGAAAAATAATTGATAGCCCTGACCTCTACCAAGATTTGTAATCATACAGTCCTAGCAGGACATGGAATTTGTTAAAAGCATTGAAGAGTCAAAAATATGCACAACAGCTTTTTACCCTTTACTCAACAATGGTACAAAAGTGCATTTCTGTCCAAAGAACTGCTCTGCTGAAGTTTGTGTCTTTACAGATTTGCATGGTGGAAGGATTATTGAATCCATAGTGGCCACTTGGCCGGCCACAGCGGTGTTTGGAAAGTAATCCATCCCATATGTAGCCTGGTGCTGCTGGAGCCTCAGGGTGAGAGAGAGAGACCAGGCTGCGGGAGCTGTGAGAATGGACGGGGTCTTCTCAACTGAACCGCTGGGAATTGGCCCAAAAATGTTAGAAAACGGGTCAGTAACAGACAGTCATGGCGTTTGAGTTGAGTAAATATACGGTTCACTCTGCATTTGTCTCGAGGTTTGTAATTGTAATGTTTCCCACTAGGTGGCTGTATAAAGTCATGTAATGCCTCCTTTGATTTTGAGGAAATGGAGATGGGCGATGTTGTGGAATAAATGGGAGGTGTGGGACAAATAGAGAAAAAACATCTATGTGTATCATAGTGGTTTGTGAATCACTGTCTGAGTGTCAATCTCTGTCAGTGTACCAGACACTGAACCTCTATTGCTCCAGCGTGGCGCTCTAAGCTGAACCTGCACTCCTCTATAGTCACACGCACACGTCACACACAAACACATGCATGTCACATGTATGAGTACCTCAAGGAAATCGGAAGAGAAGACTACAAAGTATTTACTCCCTGTGTAATATGGTGATTGTAGTGTACTAAACAAAAAATACTGCCCATGTCTGGAGTCTGGACCCAAAATGGATCATTTGGCCTGTTGCCTCAGATGACAAAAGGATGAGAGCGCATCTTTCATGTTTGTTCTGGACTGGATGAAAAGTTTAAGAGCCCTGCTCTAATGTAAATCCAATCCACCCCACTTTCCTCATACCACTAAACACAATAGCTGGAGCCTGTTGTATTTAGCTGTAGCCTATATCAAATGTGACTGACTGGACTCTAAACAGCACCCCTCCCACCTGATGATCCAAACCAGTCAATGATCTGAGGCTAAGCTCAAACTGGCCAAACAAGTGCAAATACCTTTATGCCCACGGCACAGTGGTGTGGCCATTCATGGCACCTTGGGGCGTGGTCCAGGCTTGCTCCCACCAATCACATGCCCCTAGCCACTACACACCCATCAAATCCCAACTCTCTACGTCGTATGCTGGTGTTGGAGTGAGTGAGTGAGTGAGTGAGTGAGTGAGTGTCCTGACTATGCCATCTTTTGACCCCAGCAGGCCTGCTGGACAGCGCCGTGGGAAAAAAATAGATTTGGGCACATAAGGTCTTAGGGAGACCACTGCACAACAAGCTCCATAACTTTTTCCGTCAGATCCAGGTGGACAGTTAAAGAATTGGGTTACCAAATGAGATATCCTCTATTTGGAAAAATATGACAACTTACTATCTTTAAAGTAAAATAGCAAAAATAATAAACATGTAGAGCATGTAATGTATATGTATTTCTGATACTGTATATCGATCAACACCTATCTATCAGAGAGGATGCATTTATTATTTAATGTGTTTGTTTGTTTGTTTGTTTGTTTGTTTGTTTGTTTGTTTGTTTGTTTGTTTGTTTGTTTGTTTGTATACATTTATTTACTGTTAAGTTTGTTCATTCATGAAAGGGATACAGAGTTCTGGAATGAAAGTTCATTGACTTTTATTGCTTCATTGCCATGTTGATTGTGTGACCTAGTGTGTCGTTGAAACACTGTATGATGATCATTTCAAAAGCTTTGCAAAAGCTTCATAGTTCAACGAAAATATTTTCTGCTTTAAATCTAAAATGGTTCATGGATTACATTCTAATCTAACAAAACTATCAATTTAAAAGTCAAGCACGTTAACGTGGAAACAATTAAGCTTAGCCCAAAATCACAAATCAGAATGAGGGGGTCCCCGAATATTTTCTATCTTGTAAGGGGTCCTTGGCTGAAAAACATTTGAGAACCTCTGCTCTAGACAGCTCAGTCAGCTAATGTGCCTTGCTGCCACTAGGGGACACTGTTTCCTGCCTTATCATTTTGTTGTCCATTTACAGCAGTGTTGTTCAGCACATTATTCACACTTCCTTTCACTCACTTTCTCCTTCATGTCCAACTATTTCCACCATTGAACTATATTGCATTTTGTTATCACTGGGAAGACACAAGGGATGCAATATAAAGTCTAATTATTGTATCATTTAAAATGTAATTTGGGTACATGCAGGATCACTCTCATTCTCGGATGTCATTTTTGAAAGAAAGCACAAGATGTTATGCTGAACACAATGAGGGCTGTGAGAGAAAGGCTAGTTCATGGTTTGAGCCTGCCTATTAACATTGATGGTAATATATATATATATAGGCACGCTCAAACGGTTTGTTTTCCAAGTCTGAGGAATGGCTTCTCTACAGGCTCAGTCTAACATCATCTGGCTTCTCTACAGGCTCAGTCTAACATCATCTGAGGAATGGCTTCTCTACAGGCTCAGTCTAACATAATTTGGTTGAGTTCAATGCAGGAATACCTGAGAAGAAAGAAAGTGCATCATTCTCAAGTGAATGATTTTAATTTTTAATGCCTCCTCCTGCACTCGGAGATGTAAAAGTTAGATTTATCTGGTGGCTCAGGTTCAGGTTTACTTTTATTGTCTGCCTCACAAAAACATAAAGGAAAACACCTCAAATATACAGTACATAAGACACAAGCATACACAAGTCGCACTTTTGAGGTGTCTGTCTGTCTGTCTGTCTGTCTGTCTGTCTGTCTGTCTGTCTGTCTGTCTGTCTGTCTGTCTGTCTCTCTGTCTGTCTGTCTGTCTGTCTGTCTGTCTGTCTGTCTGTCTGTGACTGACCTCATCTTCTATCTGAGAGGCTAAAATGGGGAGTCATTTATGTCTATTTTTATGGCAACACATCCTCAAGGTGTTTTAGGATAATTGATCAATAATACTGCGATAGTAGATTCATGTCCATATCTTATGTTAACATGCTAAACTGAGCAGCATAACAGAAAGGTGGAGGAAAAGACAAAAAGGACAAAACATGACCGAGCGAATAAAACCTGAAAATAATGTAGATGGTGTTTTTGTTTAGCTTTGTGATGTGGTGAGAAAAAACAATTCTCAAAAAACGAATGATGTCAGATAAGTTTGACATAAGGATAGTGTTTGCTCCTCCGAGAGAAACAATTTTCTAACCCACCAATCTTGTCTATTTGCTTGTTTCTGATTGGAATAACAAGTAATGCATAATTTCTTGATTTGGACCAGGCGATAGTGAGTGTTAGAGCTTTCATTGGTGCTGTGATTTATACGTAAAATGTTCTTTTGCCTCCTGGTTCCATGGCATCGGTTCCAGGAAGCCAGAAGGAAAAATTCCGCTTCTAAAGTTGTTGTGATAAATACAAATATTGGGTTGTGGAATAAAAAGACTGGTTGTTTGGATGATCATTAGTTGTGTAAAAAAATATGCTTTAGACTAACTTCTGGCATCATAGGCTCATTTTATAGCAATATATTTGGGCTTAAGCCTTGCACGTGCAAACTGGATTATCTCTGGAAATCTTTAAGTGGAAAAGAATCACTTTGTATAGGCCTACTGTATTTGCTAGATGTCAGAACCAATATAACAACTGATACATATGAAGTGACATTGGAATTACAAGGTTCTCTCTGACTTTTTCCTGTCAAAACTGAGTCACATGAACATGTGCCTCTCGACATACTGTATGTATGGTGTTATTTCTTTCTTTCTTTCTTTCTTTCTTTCTTTCTTTCTTTCTTTCTTTCTTTCTTTCTTGTTATTTTTTTTAATAATGATTTTTGAGTCTATATTCTAAAACAAATGGACTCATCTCCATTTAACTCAATGGATGCTGAAAGCAGATAGAACGTTATAATTCTAAACTCATGAAAAGCATGCTATATACGTACATACATGTCATCCAAGGCCCTGAGAGTATTTCATATACGCTTATTGCCTTTGTTCAATAATTTCACATGACTCAGGATAACTGTTCTCCTTTGAATAACTAATATTCGCTCTATAACCCCTTTCCTTTGAAGACGACAACACTGAGATTCATTCTAGGCCAACGAATTCATCCATTTCCTTTCTGGATGCTGCCTGCCTGCTTTTGTCTGATTCCCTCGGTCTCAGGAGGATGAGATGCTAGAGAAGGGATGATGATGGAGGTTGAAGAGGGAGAGCTGCTTTGTGATGAGACCAGTCCTGATAAACACACACACACACACACACGCACGCACACACACACACACACACACACACACACACACACACACACACACACACACACACACACACACACACACACACAGCACAGAGAGACGCACACTCACATGCATGCAATTTAACACACACTCACACACACACACCCACCCGGCATCTTCCTAGTTTGTTTATTTAGTTGTATATTTATTCATTCATTTATTCATTCATTCATTTCCTCTTTCATGTCATATGTGATTTCACGTGTAATCTCGGTACCACTGGAAAAGAGGGTGTATCTCGGGACTAATGGTGCATTTCATTAGGAAATAGGAATTTACAGGGTCAAAGGTCAAAGGTCAGGATCACCCCTTGTGATGTTACTTGACCTCAGAATTCATACCCCGATCTCAGCGGAGCCTCACCAGCCCCGACCTCAAAATCTAAGACAGATCAGCGCTTCAACAGTAGTGAAAGTTGTAGTAAATACTGTTTATTAGCACTTCTGTCTTATTTGTGTCTCAATAAATCAGTTATACACACAGACAGTACTACCAAACCCATATCTGTGGTTATAGTGTTGCTATGGCGTTTATATGTGCTAAATACTGCGTAATGCGTTGTTATCAACTGTTATTGCTAACGATGTGTAGCCTGGCTAGAGCTACTCTAGTTTGCCGACAGTTACTGGAACGCTGGGATATTCCTAGTTAACCAGTGGCCAGAAAATAATTCCAGAAAACATTTGATCTCCATTTTTCCACATTGAGCGCTGACATTTTTCTTCTATCTATTGGATATGTTTAATAACAAAAAACAAACAAACAAGCAAAACCAGTGAAAATGCATTATAATGTGTGTATCTATACTAAGTAGAGGGGCACTCAGAGTGCATACATCCACCAACTACCATGAAACTACAAAGTTTCATGGTTTTACGTGAATCTGTTTCGGAGTCAGGCGCGCCTTTTTGTTTGCGTTGCCACACACCCTTTTGGCTAGTGGGTGTGGAAAGTTAATCAGTTCTAAATTGGCCCATGACCTGCTTGTCTACAAAGTTCCGTGCAAATCAGTTCATAACTTTTTGACTGAGATATGCCGACAAACAGACAAACAGGGAGGAAAACATGTCCTCCTGGCCAATTCCGTTGCAGAGGTAATGATAGTTCACCCATTAATGCATCATGACCTGCAGCGGTGCACTGCTCTGGTAGCGGGCACACAGCAACAGGAATAATCAGACCACATTGAGCCCCTGTGAACCAGACGCTGCTTGATTATCATAAGTGGCAGGTAACGATGTAAATGCGGAGACTGATGGCAGAGAGCAGAAGAGAAATCAACGCGACTCTGAACCCTGATTATAGAGTGATTATCATGCATTGTTTTTCTGCATTCTTTTGTTCTGAAGGTCTTTGATTGGCTTGTTGTCATTCATTGCTTTCAGAAAGCTTATGATTGCTGGCACAGAGATTTTGCGATTGTGAAGTTGATAGCTGGACAGACGTCACTGAAAAAAACATCTCATCTTATCTTCATACTATAATTGGAGAGTTGTCTGTTTGTCAATTTGTTCAGAGTTGCAAGGCACACCGTTGCTTCAATCACCTCCAAATTTGCCAAAACACTTTCAGGGGTCTGGAATGCACTGTTGACATTATGATGTCACAGATGATGTCACTCTGACATTATGATTTCACAGATTATGTCACTTTGACATTATTATGTCACTTTGAGATGTGTCACAGATGATGTCACTGTTTACATCACTGTCTTAAAGGTGCGTGGTGGGAGTACTTGACTGGGCCAGCAATGCCCAAAAGAAAGGGCAGAGGTTTTGTGAGGAAGACCCCCATGATGGCACCCAGCACTTTTAAAACCTCTCCAGTAAAAATGGCACCCGGCACTTCTGAAACCTCTCCAGTAAAAATTGTCCCTATCGCGAGCCTGAACACCTAGTACCAATATGCATCCGCACCTGGAGTAACTGTAGAGGAGAGGGCAAGAAGCTCTTCTCCTTTGAGATTGTGGATGAGAGTGGGGAGATCAGGATCACAGCCTTCAACAAGGAGGTGGACATGTTTTTCCCTTTAGCGGAGGAAGGCAAGGTCTACTACATCAGTAAGGCAGCGCAGAAGCTGGCCAACAAGGAGTACATGACGCTGAAGAACGATTACAAGATGATACTCCATGTTAATAGCTCCATCGTGCCCTGCGGTGACAGCCAGGGGGCATTCCCAGCATGCAGTGCGACTTTGTGACCATCGCCAAGCTGGAGAACAGAGAGAAGGATGCCATCATCGATGTGATGGGAGTGTGTAAGAGAGGAGAGGAGATTTCCTGTATGTCCACTAAGACCAACAGAGAAGTCTACAAGAGAGGCCTCCACTAATGGAGACCACTGGCAAAGTGGTGACAGCCACACTGTGGGGAGAGGAGGTGAAAAAGTTTGATGGCTCTAATCTGGCTGTGGTCGCCATCAAAGGAGGGCCTGTCATCAGGCCTGTTTGATTTTGTGGGCAGATCTCTCTCTGCTTTGTTCAGCTCAACAGTAATGGTCAACCCAGACATACCTGAGGCCTTTCGACTGAGGGCCTGGTATGACCAGGAAGGCTACACTCTAAACAGCCAATCCCAGACAGAGACGAGGTCAGCGGGCAGCAAAGCAAGGGTCAACTGGAAAACACTGAGCGACGTTAAAGGAACACACCAATATTTTGGGGAGATTCGCCTATTTGCCATATTCCCATAGAGAAGATAGATACCTTTCTCTTACCTGTGCGTGCCTTAGAAAGTGCATTGCACCCCTCCCTGTTAGTCAGCTTAGCAGCTGAATGGTGGTAAACGGTATAGCTGCCTCCCCCCTCCCCCGTTCAGTCACCAGAAATACACATTTCAACAGCACCAGAAACCCTCACATGTACATGTAGTGACTCGTGTACATGGCCACAACTCAATTTATAAAGTGCAAAGTAAAAAATCCTTTAAAGTCGAAGTGAACCGGAGGCGAATGCAGTAGCACGAGCGTCGGAGACTGAAAACAAATTGAGAGGCGGACCATATGCGTGTCGATGATTTGATTTGACAATTCTGTCGACTGGCTTTGGCATTGGTCAATCATGGCGTGTTCCAACCCCAAATCGAGTGGGATTCAGCGTGTTGTCGTGCTACGCGAGTGGGATCCGCGGAGTACCAGGCAGCCACTTGCTTCGTGCGGAGCGAGCGGACAATCCGATGCATGGGTGCTGCCCGCCTGCCTGAAATCTCCGAGGGGAGACCCCTTACTACCACGTTCTCAAGCGTGCGCCTTTTACGCTATTTCTGTAAATACGATATTCCTGGAATGCGCGTTTTAACGAGCCAGTTACATTTCTTTGCATTCTTAGAGATTATAGTTTTTGTTTTTTGTTCATGTTTCATGCAATTGGCCAAGTTAGTAGTTAGTTTATGGGATAGGAATTCTGCCAGATGACAGGCACTAGGCCCCATTTTCTACTTCATTTGGAAGAGAAAATTATCCTGAAATGAAGATTTGATTGACAGTTGCATGTCATGATATGATTGGTTGAAATGGGGTAGAAATTTGATAGTACTAGGTGACGTCAGCAAACTGTAGATTAGTGTTATCAATGAAATCTTGAAAAATGAACTTTTGATGTGAAAAAGTGTGAAAAACTAAAGGAATTAGATTTTTGTGATTTTTTTTGCATACATCATTAAATAGGTGTACCCAGGTATTTGAACTAAAAGAAAAGTCATTTTTGGGTTCAGCTCGACTTTAAAGCAGTGGTACTCAACCTTGTCTACTCAGAAGCCACATTGACACAAAAAAATTGTTGGAAGAGCCTCAATCCACAAAATTCCCTTTCCTCCCTCTGTTTTCTTTTTTTTTAGATTTGTATTTATTTATTTTAAGTATGACTTAAAAGAACCACAACTACCCATAAAGGAGTCGCATGTGGCTCTAGAGCCTCAGATTGAGTATCACTGCTTTTAAGTGACATCTAATGGGGGGAGGGCTGGCAGAAAATGAGGACTGGCAGAAAAAATATTTTGAAAATCTGGCTCCCACAGAGGAACTGATTGGGCTATTACCCACTGGATACAGTTTGCCTGGGGCTTGGTTTAGCAGTTTGGAGATGTTCTGAGTGAGAAAACATGTTGCTGGACACATAGATCCAGGGATGAAAGTTAAAGTGATGATATTGGAGGTATTGTGGACCAACATAATGCACTAGCTACTATTAGATTTTGCAAATCCAGTCATTTCAAACAGTGTAGTCGTAAGTAGTAGTCGTAGTAGGATTTGTGTGTACAAAGTTGTGCCAATAACTTTCCCTCCCTTTCTTATTCCACCTTGATAACATGATGGCACTTAAACTAAGCAATTTGGCTCTCCTGCAAACACTGGCCTCTCTCTCTCTCTCTCTCTCTCTCTCTCTCTCCCTCACACACACACACACACACACACACACACACACACACACACACACACACACACACACACACACACACACACACACACACACAGTTGTAGCCTACTAGTGTGTGTGAGTCTGTTGCTGCAGGCTAGCTTCCCTGCTTCTGCTTCAAGACATGCTCTCCATCTGTGTCCAGTGTGCGGATTAGACGCTCATTATCCTCTTAGCTCTAAATGGCCCACTCCTGACTTCGCTGTTCATCTCATCTGCAGTCTAAAGACGCGACCAGGACGTGAAAAGATAAACCAGATTATTCGTGCGAGAGAGAAGAGAGCGAGGGAAAAAGGACCGAAAAAAATGTTCCCGGGATACACTTGTTTTAGTCTTTACGCATTACGCGTGGATTGTCGGGACACCCTCTCCATCCGCGCGCCTTTTGGGCAGAGTGGCCACCCGTCCGCTCGTTAGTGTGGCCAAACCACTGATCTTTTGCAGACTAGTAATCTTATCAGTGTCAAACCCTAGTTGCCCTTTCCTCTCGGACAGGCACCGTTTCTGAACGGTGTCGTTGGATGGCGCTTGCGCCAATTGTTGGTTATTTTTGTGGAAACTTTTATAGCAGACAGAGGAATCAGCGACGCCTGCCGAACAGGGACGGTTGAATGCGTGAGTAAGATCATGAGCATTTGACTGTTTTAAACTTTGGACCGAAAGAAGACATGGGTTCTGCAAGTAAAGGAAGGAGTCTTTTATACTTACTTCTGTTCGCAATATGGACGGCCAACGTTTGCGTTTGTGCAAGACGATCAAACGCTCGGAGATCTGGTAAGTTCACCAGCTTAAAACAGGCAGAGGTGACAATGTGATGATGATGATAACAACAACAACAACAATAGTCATCAAAATAGAATAACCTATATTAAAATAGACTATAAACGCCATCTAGCCTATGTGTGTGGAATTACATTTGATAGAATATGAAACAGGGATCAGCAGTTGTTTGCAAACAAGAAACATTAGTTTGATTGCACACCAGAGCCTTATATCACTGTAGTGATTCTGTAGATAATGCATTTAACTGCATTGCATCTAAGTACCATTGCACTGTTAGTGTTAAGCATGCTTTAATATTTTGTTGTATATATTACATGGAACATAACCTTTTGCAGATTCCCTTAAAACAAGGTGATATCAAATTAATCAAAATGACTGGTACATGGGAAAACTATCACCTGCATATTTGCTCAACATTTAATTGAGCTAAACACCAATAACAAGAAAAACAGCTTGGTTAACAGTGTCATATGGTTTACGCTTTTAAAATATCTACATGTATAGGCTACTTTTCAGCACTGGACAGCTGTATCACTCTAAACACCGTTATACAAACGAGTAGGCTATAAGTGAACACTTTTTGCACAATGACAGCCACCATTAAAATGTGTGAGTATGTGAAACTGAAACCTGTCCTGTCCAAAACACTCTCTCCCAGTCTAATACTGGAGGCATGAAAATTCTGTTAAGACAGAGATGGAAAAGAGGACATAATGCAGTGGAGGATTTTTCTTCTACTAAACAAACTATAAATTGTGTTGAAAAACCTGACATAGCATGTGCAATATACAAGACATTTTGTAGTTTCAGACTGACACACTCCCAGCTTGGTATGCTCCTTTGACCCTAGTCTGTCTGTCTGTCTGTCTGTCTGTCTGTCTGTCTGTCTGTCTGTCTGTCTGTCTGTCTGTCTGTCTGTCTCGTATCTACGTAGCCTGTGCACATTGCCTATAGACCTGTGCCAAAGCATTACAACCATTGATTAAAACCATAAATGACATATAAATCATGTAAAATACTGAAATAACCTGCATATCTAGATAATAACACTGATGATTACAAAAATAGTCATATAGCCTACTGTCATAGGCAAAGTCAAAAGAAGGGATTACAGATTTGATGAGTTTCTTTCTCTCTTTTTTTATAAAGTTCCAGCCAGCCACTATTTTCACCTGACATTGAGGAGTTTCACCAGCAGGACGTAGCATAGGCTAGCGCGTGGGAGGATCACGCTATTCCCCCTAGTCCGCTATTGTAGCGACCAGGACGCATACCCTTTATCTGGCTTCCCACCTGCAGACACAGACAATCGTGCCTGTATGGACGCCCGTTCAAGCCGGAGGCAACATGGGGGTTTGAACCTGCGACCCTCATGTTGGTAGGCAGGGAATCTACCTCTGCACTACCTGGATGCCCAGATTTGATAGGTTTCTTACGGCGTGACATTACATACAGTACTTAACACCATTGTTATTAGCTTGAATGTGCAACGTACAAAATGTTATGTCAGGTGCTGCACAGGAGACTCCAGCTGATGGAGGAACCATGGTGATCTCGTCCAAGTCACGGAACAGTGGATCAGCTTTTTACCCACTCACAGATAATTAAGTCACTTGCTAATCCTGTCTACAAGAGTTTGTTGGATTTGGAAAAGGCCTATGACCACGGCCTCTCTGCGGTGTACGGGATGCTGCGGCCAGGTCCCTGCACATGTAGAGATGGAACAATATGAAAATTTCATATCACGATTATAGTGACCAGAATTATCACGGTTATCATTAAAACCAGTTATCGTTACATCCCTGTGCACATGTTCGCATTCTCTGAATCAAGCCAGGCTCATTCAAGGTGGAGTGATGCCAATAGGTCAGGAGAGTGCACCTGATGTCTGGAGAGTGTGCCTTTAAGCTGGCATCCATGTTGCTTGCAGATGATTGATAGTCTTTTTGACCTCATTGGGCTGTCATCACACATTGGAGCGGCTTGCAGTTGAGTGTGAGTGTCACACCAATCTGACACCACCCATGAGCTGTGGGTGGTGTCAGAATCCCACTGCAGCAGGTACAAATGGCTGAAATTAAGTTTCTCAGAGGATCACTGTCTCCACGACAGGCAGGGTGAGGAACTCAGCGATTCGGGAGTTACCACTAAATCTGTTATCTGACCTGCCTTTTGATACCTTGCACTTGTTCTATGTATTCAGAATGCTCTCCTTTATGGAATGACACATTATATTGCATTTACGAACACACCCTCCTTAGCATTTGATCCCTCATTGTATTGAAAACGACAACTTTCGATTCATACTACCCCGCACATGAAATTATGCTCTTTCCATCTTAGGTATATCCTATTTTTGAATTAGGTAATTAGGGCTGATTAAATGATCAAAAATGGCCAATTAGTGGCCAAACTGCGTCAAGACAGGTTCAGCACCATGGAGAGCTGCAGAGTGGAGGAGCCCACAGGTGCTCCAGAGTGGACGAGCTCCAGCTGAGTGGAGTTATAATCAGCCAATTGAAGTGGACTATGAAAACCCTCTGGGGAGAGAGGAGAGGCTGCATGCCAACTCTGTGAGCGAGGCCTGACTACATGGCCAGTCACACAGGGACGCTAGTTGATAGAGATGAGGAAGCTCCTTTTCTATCCGTGTTAATTCTAGATGCTAAGTTCACCTGTAGGTGAGCAGGGCCACGCTGGAGGAAGGACGGAAGGAATTCAGTTGACATACTGCATTTCAACCAGAGAGACCATTTCTTGAATGACAGATGATTTATTACATGATGATACATGAGCCTGTAGGCACATAAATATAGATATATTTTTGGCGATTAGACTCCATCATGATGTCAGCTTGATTATGACGTCATGATCAGCAGGGGTAGATGGATGCAGCCAGAGTAGATTGAATATCCCCCCCGTGGAGTCTAGACCTGGTGGTGGTGGTGAAGGTAGACTTGGTCTTGCTGGAGAAGGCTTCTGATTCTGAAGACCTCAGAGAGGCCTGGAGGAGAATGGGGTGGAGGAGGGACGCAGGAACGCACTGAAACCCAATGAGACCACCAGAGAGAAACAGGAGGTTTTTAGCTATGACAGTACACTATGATAGGCTGAATGGGAAGATGTGTCATACTCTGATTGGCTTAATCTAAATGTTACCGCCCACGAACAGTGACGCTAGGTAGAAGCAGGAAAGGGGTGATTGATGACTGAGTTTTATGAATGAGTGGGCGTGACATTAAAAGGTTTTCTCCTAACTGGGAAAGATGTGAATGAGGACAGAAGGGATGAATGAGACCCCGTGACAACTAAAGGGTTTCTCCTAGAAACAGGAAAATGCAGGTTGATTAAGGAGTGGGTATGACAGCTAGAGTTTTATCCTAAGAGAGTGAATGAATGAAAAGTGAGTGAATGAATGACATTACAGTCTCTCTTAAAGATTTTTCGCTAAGCTTCATTAGTCGCTCCAATGGAAAAGCAGGAAGAAGGGGAAAAAGGAGGGGAGAAGCAAAAAAGGAAGGATTCAGGAGGAGAGGAGAGGGGCATAGGATGAGTAGAGAGGAAGAGGAGAGGAGCAGTGGCATCCCTACATGAGTGTCCATTTTCAGTGAATTCTCTCAGACAGCGGAAGGTCACATCGTCGCCGATATTGCAGTGTTGGATTTAATCCTGAGTTGCTGCATTAGTTTAGTCTTAGAATGATCAACTGCTTCTGTCTGAACGCATGAACCTGAAGCTGTAAAGAATATAGAACGGAATGATAAAGGATAATTACTGAAAATTCACTTACATCTCCATGCCATTTGGAACTGTGGTGAAATTTGTTAGTCTATATATCAGTCCCGGAGCTTCCCAGCATATTTTCCGAAACAATTGACATCTTTGAGGACCGTTAAGGTATAGCCTACATATTTTTCGCCAGGCCATACCCATACAATCTAAGCATGTCTTAAATCACCAGCCTGTTAAATGATTATTGGGGGCGGGGGGATGTGAAAAATTAGGCAAGATCACATACTGCTCAGCTTGATCAGAATCTAGTGTTTCTTAAGCAGGTGTTCGCTTATGTGGCAACCTCCTATTATGTGTCCCAGCTATGTGTAGATCTTATGACAAAGTGCACCACTATGAGGCTGAAGAAGACTTGAAAGTCTCTTTCTGGTCCTGTCTCTCCAGGTAATGCATGCAGGCCATTTAGGGGCATTCGTTGTCTTGATGTGGCTTTTTTGTTCCTACTGTCCTACTGAGTGAAACTCAGACAGCTGAACATTGGATGCCCCATCTTGACCTCTTGAAGTGTCACACAGGCAGCCAGGTTTTGATGGCTTTCTACCTCAGAGCATGAAAGTCATAATGACATGTGCACTCAGAGCTCTGCATTATCACAAGCCATTACTTCAAGCTATAGATTGTGTCATCTCAAGTGGCCATTCTTTCAAAGACAATTTGAAATAGAGGCTCAGTGGCCGTCTTAAGTAGCCAATTGTCTGTTCAGACTACTACTACTTTAGAAAACAGACTGTCACTCTGGTTCATGATGAGTATAGATCCGAATGATCAAACAATTACATTACGCCATTTTAGAAAGTAGTTTGAGAAGGAATAAGTAACATCGTTATTTTTATTTTTATTTTTCAATAGAGGCAGGCATTTCAGTATGCTGAACGTTGGCTCCTGAAAATGGGTGTCTTCTATTATCATCACCATTATCACGCAACATATTTTAAAACTGTATATTTGCATTTGATTTAAACCCTATCAACATTTCCTTCCACAAAAATCAGTAAAATCATATTTGGCATTGGAAGGTATTCATTCTGGTTTTAACATAATTCAAGCTGTTTCAAGATATTTGCTTAGCTGCTTCACCTTGTATCCCCTTCCCCTACTACACTGTTTCTGATGCTTTTGTTTGCCTGTATTTTTTCTGTGTGAACCAGATCGTCTGAGTCCTCCGCTGGACATTCAGCTGGAGACAGTCAACTGCACGGCCTTCAGCGTACGATGGAAGATGCCCCGACGCCATGTTAGCACCATCACCGGATACAAGGTCGGCTAATCCTAGTAACAAAATGTGACTCAAATACTGAGGTAGTGCTTTGCGTCACCGTTTTTTTATCACTTCTACATTTTATGGTGAACTTTAAAAAGTCACAAGTTATCACCATCACTGGGTACTAACATCACGTTCACATCAGTGAAACTTTATTGTGTGTGATGATTATTTCATGTGTGTGTGTGTGTGTGTGTGTGTGTGTGTGTGTGTGTGTGTGTGTGTGTGTGTGTGTGTGTGTGTGTGTGTGTTTGTGTGCGTGCTATGTGTTATGTTATTGCATATTGTATCTCGAGAACCTTTCATGCGATTCACTACGCACTTGGTGGGTGTCAGTGGCGGTTTTAGCATCAGAGCTTTGGGTGGGCTCAGCCCACCCAAAGGTCATGGACCACTGAACCCCTAGGGGGGTCCGGGGGCATGCCCCCCTGGAAGAAAATTTTGTACAGTTTCAAGTAAAAATGGATCAAACTGGCGCACTTTGAGATCAAAATGAAGAGACTAGATCTATGAAGAACTACACACATCAATATCTTCTTTACCGTTCTGTGGAAAAAAAAATATTGTTTCCCTATATATACTATATATATTCTGCATACAGGTTACTATATGGTAGAATTATGCTTGCATAAATAATACCAAAATCACTTCAGGGGAGTTTCAAGTAAAGTAACATTTTGCTTTGTAGGCAAAACAAAAGTAAAATTAAATCAAAAGGGAACTTCCTAACTTATTGGCTGGAATAATATTCCGACAAGATAATAATATACTGTAAGCACTAAAGCAGGAGTTTGCAGTCAACTAGTTGAAATTAATATGTGGCAGTATTTGTGGGGGTCAAAATCTATGTAGGGTATACCACCACAAATAGATCAGTGTATGGGAAATTTTGAACAACAGCACTACAACGGTGGCATTACAAATGGTATTATGAAATTATTGTGGGAAAAAACAAGAATGCCACTTTTTTTCATGAACTTTAAGCAGAAAATTAAAAAAGTTTTAAAGCAAAAATAAATAATAAATAAAGATAATTTTAACAGAAACTGCTACTAATGACCACCATGGATTTGGAGCAAAAAAAAAAAAAAAAAATTGTGGGTGGGCTGAGACCATTTTTGGGTGGGCTAAAGCCCACCCAAAAAAGGCCTAGAACCGCCCCTGGTGGGTGTGTTGCTGGAACCTTGTGGAAGTGCAGTGTCGAAGCTTGGTGCAATTTGGACACAATATGAATACATTTTGACCAAGCACACACCTTTCACGAAGCGAACTTAAAAATACACGTGGGGCATCTGGGTAGTGTACTCACCTACCACTGTGGAGACCTGCGTTCAATTCCCGGCAGCGGTAGTTGCCGGTAGTTGATGTTCCTACAGACTCAATTGGCCATGTCTGCGGGTGGGAAGCGGCTGGGGTATGAGTAGTGCTCAGTAGCCACTGCACTAGCGCCTCCTCCTCCTCCTCCTCCTCCTCCTCCTCCTCCTCCTCCTCCTCCTCCTCCCCCTCTCATATTTCTTGGGTACGTGTAGTATTTGCCCGTCATCAGTTATTGGTTTCATGGTTTTCACTCATTCCAGCTCACGGCAATTTGAGCTGCGGCAAAAGACAAATAATAAGAAAGATCAGCACAAACTCAAAAGGGTTCTACCCCTTCAGGGTTTGAACCTCAATAAACCTGAATGGGGTAGGCAATCTATGCAGCAGCGGGGCGAACAGGCACTGCCATGAGCATACAGGATAGGGAAATGCAACGAGTTACTGGTGCAAGATTTTAGGTGGGGGGAAAAACAAAAACAAAATGGCACCAGAAACCAGCACTTTATCAGCATACAAATGACATGTTGATTCTCATAACATTTGAGGGAGGGAAAGAAGAAGAAGAAATAAGCCGTGGCACACCATTTAGACAACACTTGAGACTATCACTTGAACCACTGTTCTATTACATTATTAGGAAATGTAGGTTTGAATTCAAATAAACACTTATTAAGGCTAATCCCTCACAACCATACTTTGCCATAGCAGTTTGTGTTACATTTGAGAAAACTTTAGACTTTTCAATCGTGGGCATTGCCCCACATCTTCATCTTTATCACTTTGTTCTTCTTTAAAACGTTCAAAATGCAATGAAAGGCCTTCACCCCAGCAAACATCAAAACATCTTATCAGATAATGTCATACATCAATGTCTCCTCTTTTTCCTGCATCAGAAGCCCATTTTCTCTGCCAGCCCCCGATGCAGATAGCTCCCCATTGTCCAGCAAGATGGCCTCGAGGGCTGGATTGACATTTCCAAATTAAATGTCTTGGTGTTTTGATGGAGCCCCTTTACAGAGCCAAATTTATGTTTTTCAGGGGCTGGACTGAAATATGTGATCACACATCTTTCAGTTAGTCCCCTACAACTTTGTCAATTGAGTTTTGATGTGTGTGTGTGTGTGTGTGTGTGTGTGTGTGTGTGTGTGTGTGTGTGTGTGTGTGTGTGTGTGTGTGTGTGTGGGTGTGTGTGTGTGTGTGTGTGTGTGCGTGCGTACGTGCGTGCGTGCGTGCGTGCGTGCGTGCGTGCGTGCGTGCGTGCGTGCGTGCGTGCGTGCGTGCATGTTTGTTGCTCCATCCTGGACATCTCCTGAATGACAAGCTGTGCTTTGAGGACAGAAGTGTTGTGTACTTTTGTTGATAGAAAGCATTATGTTCTTAATCAATAAACAGACACCGAAACAATTGCTTCTCTCATATTTCTGCTTACATCGTGTAGACGGCACCATAAACAGTTGCTCTTTGTCTTTGCTTACAATGAGTATGGGTATGTAAATTGGATTCAACTGATTGAATTGAAATGTATTTAACAGTAACCGTTGGAAAGAGATAAGGGGGGAAGAATGACTTTGAAATTATCATCACGAGGAACCCAAATACCAACCACTCAACATTGGGGCGGAGCGACCCTATCAGCCCACGGGGGGCGAAGCTCTTAGGGCCCCCCCCCATCCCAAAAAAATAAAAATAAATAAATAATCCAATTAAGGCCGGCGACGAAGAAAAATTTGCCTTTTTTACATGTTTCAATCTGTTTTAGCCATATTTAGTGGAATAGGCTATCTCATTTTAAACACACCAATGTTATTGTCTATTGATTGAATTGCTCTCACACTCAGGCCTGGCCTGGCATGCAAAAAAAAAAAAAAAAAAAAAAATTGGATGGGGGCGTGGGCCCGGGGCGGGCGCACCCTCTACCCCGGTGTATGCTCCGCCAGTGCCCTGAGTTTGTTCTACCCTTTGCAGACACATCAACCACATGGTCACACATGTTTTAGGGGAGCTTTGTCACTGTCACTAAAAGTTTCTGACTATTTTCATACTTTTTGTACTATTCATATTACTTACCGTATGTTCTGCTGGAGAAACACCAGGGTTTGCCCCGTCCTGGTGTCTAACCTGGTAGAATGCGTACCATTAAGGCTTAGTCCTTCCCTTCAAATCTGACCTGTGCTCATTTGCTACATGTCCTCCCCTCTCTCCCTCCCTGTTTTCCTGTCACTGTCTAGCACATGCTATTCTATCAAATAAAGACAAAATGCCCCACAAAATGATCTTAAATTAAGTAATTAAATAATTAATAATAATAATAATAAACACTACTCTTTTATCCATTTAACAGTAAAGTTAGATTTAGGGTTCATTGTAAATAAATAAAGCGAAAGACACCTTTCTGACAGAAAGTGCATCCAACTCAAGGTGTGTAGCCCTAACCCTACCTATAGAACCCATTCTCATTCAGATATTTTGAGGTGAGAGGTCAAGGGATCCCTTTGAAAATGGCCATGCCAGTTTGTCCCTCATTATTTAGCATTATTTAGCACCCTTCTCGACAAGCTAGGTTGACATGGTTGGTACCAAATGATTCCTTAGGTCTTCTAGTTTCATATATGTGTAGGTATCCTCATGCTAATGTAGCTTTAAAAATGAGCCCGCCACAGCCTCTGAAATACAGTAATATTGGCCGTGGATTTTTATTTCTTGTTTGTTTTTTGTAAAATCTACGGTGGGCCAAATCTAAACGGAGCGTGGGCCACATTCTATCCACCATTAGACAAATGAGAAACATTGTGCACTTTGCACGCTCATTTCTAGCGTGCCTCACACGCTTCACATGCTTGCACAGCTCACAAGCTTCGCTCGCTCACGTGCGCTTCCAGTTGAGCAATTGCGCGCCGCGCGCCGCAGAACTCTTCGCCTTATTATAGTAGTGAGATGATGAACAATGATATTTTAATAATCAAAGATAATTTAATTAATTAAAATAATTTAATCAACAGAGTTGGAGATACTCAATAACAAAGTAGTCTCGCTTACTTACTGAACCTTCCTTCCTTCCTTCCTCCCTCCCTTCCTTTTCTCCTTGCTCCCTTCCTATCTTTGTTTTGAGGAAGACATTAAAAAGTATAGATCAGTTTGACACTGTGCTCTGCCATGTTTGTTTTGAGGAAGACATTAACAAAGTGTAGATCACTTTGTGTGCTCTGCCATATGTCTGCAGTGCACTAAGAGGATTAGTTGGCTAGCTTGCTGCCCCACAACTCACAGATTAGCATGTGTGTTCACAGTCACTCGGAAGTTCATAAATAATCCTGTTTTCTCGTAGTATTTCCTCCTCATGCTGCCTTATCTGCACTGTCCCTGCCTCCACATGTCTTGATAATGTGTTGTTGTCAGTGAGATGCTGCTATGTTGCCTTGTCAATCCAGGGCCGGTTCCAGAACAAGATGACTAGGGATGCATCCTAGATAGGAAGGGGTGATGGAAACGCCTGTTTTTGCTGTTTTTGACCTATCTTCTCCAGCTGATAACTAAAGAACGGAAAATGATATCAATAAACTTTTTTTTGCTGCTGATACAATAGAGTCTCATCGTTCTTTGTGCGTGTTCGGTGTTTACATAGTAATATCACACAATATTCTGTGGGCCTCGAGAAATCACTGAAAACGCTCTGAAAATCTGGCACTGGGAGCGTCCGTTCTCCAAAAGTCGCTGGCACTCAATGAGTTAAAGGCTGCAGTACTTTCAAAGGTTTTAAGTCCTCTGTCAAGAAGTGGCTGAGAGAGGGTCAGTCCTGTGGCCACCTATAGGCATTAGTGTGGTCTCATGTTGTTGTGTTCTGACATTGTGTATTTATTTCTGATCATCTCCTCATTTACCACTATGTGATCTTAGGGGATTGCTATCTACCTATGTGTTATATTTTACTGTGTTATATATTACTAATAGTAAGTATTATCATTTTTTGTACCATGTATATTGATTGTTTAGACACTAGAATTTTCTTTTATTTCTGTATTTGATATGTACTATGTGCGCACAGGACTCTGTGCGCCCAGGGACTACAGATGCAAATTATCTCTTAGCTATCTCTGGTGCAATATGTTTATTGTGTACTGTCCCTGTTCAAATAAACAATAAAGATAAAGATAAAGATTCTCGCCTGGGACGCTGCTGGCACTTGGGGGTGTCTCCCCATGCCTTCGGTGCCTACGTGCGATCTCATGAAAAGGGCCTTTCTGTGTGGAGTTTGCATGTTCTCCCTGTTGTTTCCTCCATATAACCTCAATATGGACCCCCCCACAAAAAACATGCAGGAAGATCGTCATCTGACTAGCGGCCCACCGCTCCTGGCCAGCCCGTGGAGGAGAGGGGAAAATAATTCATGGCGCCTCTATTTATGTGTGTGTGTGTGTGTGTGTGTGTGTGTGTGTGTGTGTGTGTGTGTGTGTGTGTGTGTGTGTGTGTGTGTGTGTGTGTGTTTGCGCGCGTGTGCATGTGTGTGTATAATGTGTGTGTGCATGTGGGTGCATTGTGGGTGCATTGTGACAATTGAAGACATGGTTTGTCCATCCTGTACCTTTATGAAGAAGTGATTCAGAAGAGGAAGAATGATGATCTTGTCAATATTTATGGGAGCATGAGATGTTGTCAGGGACTCAGTTTGGGGGATTGGCTTGGATCCAATGTTGATTGATAGTTTGTGACACGTTTGAGGCACCCAAATTGTCAGGTTACTGTATTAGTAGGTCATTCATCTGCTGTATTTTTTCTGATCATATCTTGTGTGTGTGTGTGTGTGTGTGTGTGTGTGTGTGTGTGTGTGTGTGTGTGTGTGTGTGTGTGTGTTATCAGATCTTCTACACGGAGATGAGGAGCAACCGTCCATTGGGCTCTGCCTCCTTGCTGGAGGTTCCTCTGAGCTTGGACATGCTGACCACTGTGAGTAGTCCTATACGGTTTTTAACAGGATAGTTAATAGGATAGTGTCCATGGGATAATGTCCATGTAAAATGTCCAGTAAAAGTGTTTTAAGTCATATATAATGGAGGGGGGGGGGGGTGGTGGTGGTGGTGGTGGTGGTGGTAGGATATTGTCCGTGGGAAAATGTCCAATTTGTGGGGGGCTTTTGGGTCTCATTAACGAGGTGGATGGCAGTTGGGTGGAAACTGTCCATGTGTGGAGAGGTTCTGGTACTAACAGTTCAGACATGAGTCTTCTACCATAGGGGAGGACCCCGAAGAGTTAATGTACTGGATGGGTGGGGTCAAAAACCAGTAATCACAGTGACAGCAGTTCACCCTCCCATACACTTTAAGGCTTAGGCTATAGACATAGGTCTCTGTAAGAAGGTGACCCTCCAGATGTCTTACAGTATGTTGTGTTTAGATTTATTTTGGACTCACTCACTATGAAATGGCATGGCATTGTCTGTACTCAAATATTACTGAATATCTCTCCTCTTATTTTTTCAAAGGGGCAGGTTGATGGACAAGCAAGCTTTGTAAGTGTCAATTTTTTTTTACTGGATGAGACCCTACTATAGACCCTTTTCACGGGGGTCATTTTGTGTTGAAAAGGCAGGGTAAACACAGGTGCAAGCAACACACTAATGAGGGTTTCCAACTTCCATGATTGGAATTTGGAAACCCTCATTAGTGTTTTGCTTGCACCTGTGTTTACCCTGCCTTTTTGACACAAAATGGCCCCCATGAAAAGGGTCTATTGCTCTCTGTCACAGCTGACAATTTGTGTGTCTATACTTAGGTATCTATTTGACATACTTCCCAGTTCCCACCCATCTCTAATAATATATCATAATAAACTAAGCAAATTTGAGCTCTTGTGAATCCTCTACTTACGTTAAGTTAAGTTAAGTTACCGGTAAGTTAACTTAACTTAACTTAACTTAACTTGAGCTCTTGTGAATCCTCTACTTTAATTAAGTTAAGTTAAGTTAACTTAACTTAACTTGAGCTCTTGTGAATCCTCTACTTCCTCCCTTTCTCCCTTCTCTCTTCCTTCTCTCTCTCGCTCCATCTTGTAGGATGTGGAGATGGGTAACCTAAAGGTGAACACGCTGTACCGAGTCAGTGTTGGAGCATATGGATGGGCAGGGGAGGGTAGACCCAGTATGCCCAGAGACGTCAGCACTGCGGCACATGGTAACACACACCATAAAAAGTGACATTATGGTACTACCTTGTAACTGTAATTGTTATTATGGTGTGATATAGAATTCATATTAGTGTGGTTAGTATTTATACTTTATAAGTACTGTATATACTTTATAGTGTTATTATGTTAACTAGAGTTTTGGTAGGAATCCATTGAGTTAATGATATTATTTCTATTGTAGTACTTTTGTCATTGTAATGTTTCAATGATCTTCAATTTGTTTCTCTGCCAACAGAGATGTGCATGCCCCCGTCGCCCCCCGCCCAGCCTGTCGTCGCGGCTGTATCTGACACAGAGTTGGCGTTGTCATGGAAACTAGGAGAGAGCGAAGGAAGCGCACCTGTCCTTCACTTCCTGGTAGCTTACATCAGGTAAGTCATCAAGGATTCATTGAATGTTCGGCCAATTGAATGTTAAATAAACTGAATGAATGCTCATTTTTAATGAAGAGAACATGTATAGCACATGTGACATGAGGTCAGTTTTCAAAAACTATGACAGATTAAACAGTAAAGCAGAAGCGGATTTTCTTAATTGGGAGGAAATGGCGGCGACAAACAGCAGCAGTGTTATATTAAATTACGCCAGCTGATAACATGCCCGACTAGAAGGGAGAATGCATCACTGCTACTGCACCATCAAAAATCCAATACACACACACGCACACACATGCACACACACACGCACGCACGCACGCACGCGCGCGCGCACGCACACACACGCGCACTATGGGGGGTGGTTTGTGCCATTGACATGCGCGCGCGCATGCATGCACGCACGCACGCACGCACACGCACACACACACACACACACACACACACACACACACACACACACACACACAAACACACACACACACTTGTTTCTTTTCATTTGAATTGCAATACAGTTTTATACATAGTGTACTCTTCTGTTTGACTTTGAATTGCGTGAGGCTGTTGCTGGACTGTTCAGTGCAACCCTGCTATGTTTTGACACCAGGGTCACTTGGGACATGAGAAAGAATGCATTTCAGTCTTGGACTGATATTACAGTAGCTAGACTCTCTCTCTCACTCTCTCTCTCTCTCACTCTCTCTCTCTCTCTCTCTCTCTCTCTCACTCTTTCACTCTCTCTCACTCTCTCTCTCTCTGTGAACATGAATGAAGAGAGATTTAAAAAAAGCACAACACAAAGAACCATCATCCTTGACTGTCCTGATCCTGAGGAAGAGAGAGAAGGGAGGCGAGAGAGAGAGAAAGAGAGAGAGAGAGAGAGAGAGAGATAGAGAGAGTTACTGTGTGAGAGAGAAACGTACATGAGTCAGTGTCTGTGTTTGCATGTGAGGGAATTTTCCTCAAACAAGAGCCATCTCAGAGGCAATCCCCCCCCCCCCCACACACACACACACACACATCAAAATAAATGTGACTGGGGACAGATGACTCTATTCAACATACAGTCGTGGCTCGAGGCGCCTGTCCAAGTCACCAAAAAAGTGAGGACAAAGATTGAAGTTGGAGATGATAGGCAGAGTAGAACGAGAGATTGAGATGGTCCCGTTTCCTGTACTTTGAGGCAAAAGAAGACTATTATGAAGCCTCATAAACAGTAACATCACGTGAAAAATATGTCAAGTCAAGTCAGCACCAGTGGCTCCTGCATTGCATTACTGGCTTTCCTGGTGAGGCTAAGCAGGTCTGGCCTAGGATACTCCTTGGAGTGGAGACTGGTGCTGGAAGTGGTGGTGGAGGACCAGTAGGAGGTGCTCTTCCCCTCTGGTCTGAATGGTCTGATCATGAATAATCTGGTCTGATGAATAATCTCCCCAATGCTCCAGGGCAGAGACAGGTACTCTGTCCTGTGAGTGAGCACCGTCCTAGATGTTAAACCGAGGTCCTGAATCTCTGTGGTCATTAAAATCACATCTGCACTCTTCACAAGAGTAGGGGAGTAACCCCAGTGCCCTGGCTAAATTCCCAAAACAGGCCTTCCTTCAATCATGGCCACCTAAACCCTTGTTACTTAATTGGCACATTCAGTCCTCAACTCTCCACCATGATAGCTGATGTGTGGTGAGTGTTCTGGCGCAAACTGGCTGCTGTGCATCACCCAGGGGGGTGCTACACATTGGTGGTGGATGAGTTGAGTTCCCTCCCCTGATATGTGAGATTGTTTTGACTCTGAAAATGTTTTATTCATAACTATAGTATAATAGTCATTACATTCTTTGTAATTAGTTGTACGCCCTTTTAAATGCAAATGTGGTATCTGAATATGAAACAGCAAGGTGAACAGGTCAAATGAAAGATCATTTATACAAATTCTGAAACATCCCTCATAAAACATAACTCTTAAAACACAAAGCTCCCTCAAAACAATTTTTATGTAAGTGTATTTTATGTGTGTAGTAATGCAGGGCTGACAGTCATATTCCTAATGTGGCACATATGGTTTTGATATTGCAACATTTATGTATTTGATTTTTCTTGGTACCCTTCGGATAAAAGCAAACTTACTTCATCCTTCATTCATGTCACAATGTCTATGTATGACATCATCAGTGATGTCATCAGTGACATCATTATTGACCAAAATCATCTTACGACATCACTGATGATGGGGCGCGGAGGGAGGTTTCGGCAGGGCCGATACCCTAGTAGTTAATCAAAATTAGCAAATTATAACTTTAGATATACTGTATATTTACATTATTGTCAGTGTCTTGAACTTTTTTATCCTGTGATTGCTTGATGACTTTTTCTCCTCATGGAAAAAAAGTGCTTATGAACCCAGCAGCATTTTAAATGACTGATAATGTATTGCAAAATGTAATGGTTATTAATGAAAATAGAAAACAGCTTCTATCAAATTTTCTAACGTTATCTTAAGACCTAACACTCTTTTATTCACTGATTGTATATTCAATTTAAATGTTTGCACGGCTTTATGAACGTTCTCTCTTCCTCAGGCCAGAAATGGACACGGAGTGGACGTACATCCGTGAACCCATCGAGTCAAACTCCATGGTACTGAAGGGGTTAATACCGGACACAGAGTACCAGTTTGTTGTGCGCGCTGTCAATGTGCACGGAGCCAGCCCGCCCAGCCAAATCAACAACCCCATGCGCACTCTGGGTAAGATCCAAAATCCACCTCAGAGCCTACAGTACAACTACAACAGCACAGCTACAACAACTACGACTGAGCAGGCTTTGCTCGTTTGTATGTAATCTTCATAATCAAACGTGTTGTGTTCATGGCTATGGTCACATATTTGAAACACACATGAGAAACACACAGCTTCATACTTCTTTCTTTAGTTTAGTTTATTTGCACATATAAAAAAAAATATGAGCTTATATCAAAACCTCACTGAGTTTATGCTAATTAAGTTATATTACATATTATACAACAGTTAGTTCCGGCCGAGCAATTTCATTGGACAAGAGGGATCCTACCAGTGCTGATATTTCACGATAACAGCACTGGCGCTTCACTGTGTGTAGGGTAGGCTATATCACTCCGCTTCACAGCTGCTCTAATCAACAAAACGCTTCACAGCTGCTCTAATCAACAAAACAAACACCAGCCAAGTTACATTGAACATCATTCACAAAGCGTAACACCTACGCTACAGACACCGCAAAGATGGATTTATTTCCTAACATAACTAACTAACATGCCTTCACCAGGCTCTTATTTCACTGGCTGTACAATCAATGGAAACTTGCCAGGGGCGGAGCGACCCTATCAGCCCAGGGGGGGCGAAGCTCTTAGCCCCCCCCCCCCCCCCCACCCCCCCCCCCCCCACCCCAAAAAATGATTTTTTTTTTCCAATTAAGGCTGGCGGCGAAGAAAAATTTGCCTTTTTTGCATGTTTGAATCTGTTTTAGCCATATTTAGTGGAATATCTCATTTTAAACACACCAATGTTATTGTCTATTGATTGAATTGCTCTCACACTCAGGCCTGGCCTGGCCTGGCATGCAAAAAAAAAAAATTTTATGGGGGCGCACTGACGAGTGGGCCCGGGGCGGGCGCACCCTCTGCCCCGGTGTATGCTCCGCTACTGAAACTTGCAAATCAATGTGTATGATAAAAAGTATGCAGCCTGCAGTTAATTAGGCTACATTTTCGGCAACTGGTAGCGGAAAGCTGAGGGGACTATTATTGTTGGCGGAGGAATAAATAGAGAAATCATATATTTTCTCAGCTTTTTGTCATTTTTGTAATCAGCTTTGTTTAA